>NC_080744.1:71335286-71650000 GCF_020826845.1 Diceros bicornis minor
CTGAGCCTAATTTAAAACAGAGGTGACTTCTTAGCTGGTATGCACTGCTGTGGGCTCGAAGTAAATATACGATTGTTGTCCAGGCCCTGATCCATTTCAGAAGTTCAGGGCAGTGTCAAAGAAACAGTGGCAAAGTTGTTGAGCGTCTGTGTTGCCCATCTTGTGGGTGACTGGTGGCTGCACAGGACCATGTCAGGGATCAGGCCTCCCCAAAGGACGCTCAAGAATGTCCTCTCATCCTTGGCACCCCTAGGGCCAGGGAGGAGCAGCCACATTCTCAGGCTGGGCTGCTGATGCATGCACTGTGTCACAGGAAAAAGGATGCAAGGCCAAGGGATGTTGGCTCAGAGATGCTTGAGACTGAAGCCCTGCCTCAGTGGTGGCTCTCAGGACCCAGGGCAAGGCTGCTTCCCATCCCTGCACCCTCCACAGAGAGCAGGGCTGCTTTGGCTGGGATGGGCCCGAGTTGTAGGAGGAGGCCACCTCTTGGTTATTTGAGCTGGAAAGATATCATCTCCCCTTCTCTCTGTGGTTCTTTGCTTTCGTTCTTTCCATTGTTCTCTGTCTCTGTCTCCTTTTCGTTCTCTGCACCTCCCTGCCCCTTTCCCTCTGTGTCTCTGTTCCCCCTTTTCTCCTCTTTACCGCCTCCCCAGGTCTCTCCTCCCCCTTCTCCCTGGCAGCTCCTTCCACATGGCAGCTGAAGTCGACTGGCCAGCGCTGCACACCAGCTGCAGAAGCAGTCCCACACACGGGCCCTCTGGCTTTCCGTTTCTTCATTCGCTCCTCTTGCTCAGGCTGGTGACTGGTTGTATCCAGGGTAAGAGGCTCCCTTGTCTCTCTCCCCCTGCCCCAGAAGCCTGGACACATGTCCTCTGGCCCCGACGCTCTCTCTCCCCCTCTAAGCTCCTTTCTTCTGGCTGGTTTGAGTGTGTTTTGAGGCAGCCTTTCTTTTTTCACTTTTTGGTGAGGAAGATTGTCCCTGAGCTAGTACCTGTGCCAGTCTTCCTCTGTTTTGTATGTGGGACGCTGCCACAGCATGGCTTGATGAGCGGTGCATAGGTCTGCGCCTGGGATCTGAACCTGCGAACCCCGGGCTGCTGGAGCAGAGCGTGTAAACTTAACTGCCCGGCCACCGGGCGGGCCCCGAGGGCAGGCTTTCTTGAGGTGGGAGCAGTACGATCTGGGGCGAAGGAGGAGCTGCCGGGCCGCTTTGCTTCCAGGCCCCAGGCTCCGAGGCCTCAGTGGGGCCAGCCCAGCTCCCTGCAGCTCTGTGATAGCTGGAGAGAACCGAAGAGTGCTCCACCGCCAGCAACTGCCCGACGACCTCACGAGGCTGGTGGTCTAGCATGAGGCTGGGTGCTTCTTGGGGTTCTGGGTAAACAACAATCTCAATATCAATCTTTCCCAGGGAGGAACAATGACCCTGGGTACCACCAGAGCTGAGACGGCTCCATAACCTCAGTGGCGTCAGATCAGAGCTCAGACAGAGCCCAGGTCACCCCTGAAAGCGGAACCGCCCCTAGGCTTCCCCAGGGTTACAAGGCTGGGCAGAGGCCAGAGATGGGCCCCGGGCAGAGTTGCAGAGTGGACACCAGACTCACACTGGGGCCGCTAGAGCCACTGTGATGAGACTGGGACCACATCTTGGGCGTGCCCAGAATGATGCCCGACCAACCAGAACTACGTCGGAGCTTCTCCGCGTCTGGAGGACTCACCCAGAATAACACGTGGGCCTCAGCATGACCGTGGGACAGGACCTGAACCACACCTGCCACCACAATGTGACCACATGGGCTCCTGTAGATCCCAGTTGGATCCCTCTGCTGGACACTCTAGAACTTATAGGATAATTCAGAAACAAACCCACAGCCTCCTCCGGGAATCCATGTTTCAGTAGTGAATCCTAATAGGCCTAGCTAGAGTTGCTGAAACAGATCCAGAAACGCAACAGAAGCAGAAACCACCAACGCACCACACCTGACTTTGTTAGAGAAGAAGCAAGACTTGGTGGACCACTCTTGGAGCCTCACCAAGGCTGAAGTGATGGGTAGAGAACCCCAGCCGGGGCCTCCACAGAGATCCAGGATAGACCGGGAGCTTCCCTAGACCTGAGGTCAGAGATGGATACTTTGACTTGAGGCTCCCCTAGGAGTCCTAAGATGGATCCAGAAACATTTAAGCATCAAAGCCAGACCAGAACTCCAGGGGCCTTACCAGGTTCAAGGGCAGAGCCTGAACCAGGAGAGCTTCACCTGGGTTGCTGAGTATCTCTATCAGTGGGTCTCAACCATGGCTGTACACTGGACTCTGTTGTAATTAGTCTGGGTGTGGCCTGTGCATGCCTTGGTGACTCGAATGTGCAGTCAAGGTTGGGACCCACTCACTGGTCTAGACCTTCACCTGGGGCCTTTGCAGGCTAAGAGGGATTGATCCAGAAACTACACCTATGACCTACCAGGCTCATAGGAAGAGATTCAGAAATCACACCTGGGTTCTGCCAGGACCAGAATCACATTTGGGTCCTTATGGGGCTGGAGGAAATGGTCTAGAAGCACACCTGTGGCCTCACCTGGGCTGAGGTCTTGGGCTCCAGCTCATGCCAGGCCCAAGATGCCCTCCCTCCTTCCTGTCTGACCTGGCCACTAAATGGCTCTTGCTGCCCAATGCCTGTCTGGGGCTGGATCTACTTCTCCTCCTGCCTCAAGATCAGCCTTTGTTTCTGAAGTCCCCAGTGCCCGTATCATAACAAACTTCTACTATGTAGAACAGCTAAAGCAGACTTGAGCCTCTGGAATTTGGGAGGGTGGGCTTGGAGCCTTCCCCTTGCCTCTTGCATCTCCCAATGGACCCTGCGGCACCTCCAGAGAACACTGAGAAATCACCAACAGGCAGGGTGACCGACGGTCCCAATTTGCCTGGGACTGAGGAGTTTCCGCAGGCACAGACTTTCAGTGCTAAAACCAAGACAGTCCTGAGCAAATCAGGGGGGTTGGTCACCCTACAGACGGATGCAGCAGGTGGATGTCCCAACAGCTGGTCTGGGTCTGTGGCACTGCTTAGGGCTGAGGGCAGCCTCTTCATCTGTCACTGGCAAACGGGCACGACAATAACACTTGCCCTGGTCTACTACACACAAGTGGTGTCAATCATGAAAAATGAGGTCCTCCCCACCTTTTACTCTCCACCTGAATGACATCTCACTCATGAACTCAACCAAGATTTATTCAGTCCCCACTATACCCCAGACACTGTCCACCCCACGGCTATCAATGACAAACACGAACGCCTGCACGCTGAGTGCTTTCAGAAAGGCATGGGCACTCCTCATGATCAGGTCTTAGCAATCTCTTTCCTGCTCCTTCTAGACTGTCAGGCGTGCTGCCACATGTTCCCACAGTCCCCGGTCCTCCCCATCAAAGCCATTATCAACTGTATTGTAATAACTTTTTAATTGTCTTTCCTACTACAGCAGAGTCTCAATCCTGGCTGCACATTAGAGATATCTGGGAGCTTAAAGAAACCCTGACGCGCGACCCCTCCCCAGACCCATTAAGGCAGCACACAGGCCTAGGGAGGTGGGAGGGCAGACAGGTTTGGGGCACTGGCAGTTTTAAAAGCCCCCCAGCTGGTTCTAACATTCATTCAGTGCCGGGAGCACCTGGCGGGAGCAACGTCTGCAGGGGAAGCACTTCTCCCTCTGCCCACCCCCTGCTCTCCTGGAGACCCCGGTCCTGGGGCAGCAGTCGACACATGCCTCAGAAGCGACCCAACCAGGAGTTCCCAGTTATTTGGAATAGTGACACAGAGAGACCAGATTAATGAGCTGTGTGTGTGGAACTCTGCGCGCAAGTAAAAAGACAAAGAAGGAAGCAGAAGTGTCTCAGAGAGAAGCAGATGGGAGCCCATGTAACTGGAGTGGGGGACAAAAGGGGGCCAGAGAGGTGGTTCCTGGTCCAGGCCTTGGAGACCCAGACACATGTTCTCTCCTTGGGTTCCATTAATTATCACTGTAACTATTCCAAGAGAGTCTTCCCTTTTGCTTAAGCTGCTTTGAATGGGGTCCTGTTCCTTTCAAATAAATGGTTCCTGACCCAGAAATATCCCAGAGCCTCACACTGTGCCTTGGCCTGGGCACGGAGTAGTCTTCATTTGCCGAATGGGTGACTGAATGCATTTGTCATCACGGCATAGGAGCCCAGCTTATTAATTAATTGATTAATGGCAAAAGCCACAAAGCAAGTGGCATTGAATTTGCTTCTCAGGCATGGGCAGTTGAGCTGGCTGGAAGGGTGTGGGCACTGGCTGTTCATGAAGAAGATCTAGGCTCTTCCAAGAGAGCGGGAGGCCCACTCACATCATAAAGGCACTGAGCAGTCCTGCGATGAAGGAACGTTTTCCAGAGCTTATTCCATCCTGGAACCCTTTTGTTTTCATTTTTTGGAAGACCTATCAATAGCCCATAAAATCAGTGTTCTGGGGGGTCTACTTTAGGACGCCGCGGTTGTAGCACATGCCAGGGTTTGGAGTCACCAGACCTGGGTTCAAATTTATTATTTATTATTTAGTCTTGAGGTCTCCAACACATCTTCTCACTTCTGTGGACCTGTTTTATCTTTCACAAAATGGGGAGGATATCGCCCCCCTCACAGGGTTGTTGAAAACGGATAATTGTGAGAGCTCATACTTCATAAAAGTGCGCAATAACGGTTTTAAACCACTTGAATCCTCTGCAAGGTTCAAGCGATGGGGCTAATCAACCTATCAGCAGCACATTACTAGGAAACACACAAGCACACGCATTCACATGTGTATGTACAAATAGTGTCCCCCTAAAATTCATGTCCACCTGGAATCTGTGAATGTGACCTTATTTGAAAATAGGATCTTTGCAGGTGTAATCAAGTTAAGATGAGGTCATACTGGATTATTAAGAAGAGGTCCTAACAAGAAGAGGGGAATTTGGACACAGACACACAGGGGAGAAAGCCTCGTGAAGAGGCAGGCAGAGATCAGAGAGACGCGTCTACAAGTCAAGGAATGCCAAGGACTGCCAGCAGCCATTAGGAGCTAGAAGAGGCAAGAAAAAAGTCTCCCCTAGAGGACTCAGAGGAAGCTTGGTCCTGCTAACATCTTCGCTTCAGACTTCTAGCCTCCAGAACTGTGAGAGAGTAAATTTCTGTTGGTTTAAACTAAAATCCAAAAAACTCCACAGGTGGGGTACACACACACACACACACACGATCCAGTCATTGCTGTGAGGGTGAGGCACAGGAGAGCCTTATAAACTGAATACTCATAGTTGTGCTAGGATCCAACGATTATTATGAACCAGCAATTTTTGGCATGCTTTGCATCGTCTTCAGCTCCTATTTCTTTCTCATTCCTGATATTCAACTAGCCACCTAGTTCTTTGCTCTTTAAC
This sequence comes from Diceros bicornis minor, assembly GCF_020826845.1. Lineage (NCBI taxonomy): Eukaryota > Metazoa > Chordata > Mammalia > Perissodactyla > Rhinocerotidae > Diceros > Diceros bicornis. The sequence goes on from NC_080744.1 coordinate 71,340,709, forward strand.
ATCCCTGGAGTCTCTGTCTTCCTCCACCCTCACGGCCACACCCTGCTTCCAGGCATCGTCATCTCCCACCTGGACCACTAAACTGCCCTCTTCTGGTCTCCCTGCCTCTGGTCTCATCCCCTCCAATTCATCCTGCTTGGCCAGAATCCAGACCAACTGTCTGGGCCTCTGCTCATTGCCTCTGCCAAGAGGAGAGGTGGGCTGGGTCAGCCGAGGGGTGGATGCCACCACTCTTTGTCAACTCCATCCCTCACTAGGTCCCACTCTGGTGCCCTCGTCAGGCAGGGCCAGCTTCGCCCCCACTGGGTCCTGGCTCCTCCCGCTGGGTCCACCTTTGGGGCAGTGGTCCTAGCCGGCCCTGTGCCTCAGCCAGCCGTCTCTGCCAGATGCTGCCCGATATCCCAGTCCAGAGGGGGCTGTGCTAGAGAGAACCTGATGGGGCCTCAGCTGTGTGATTGCGTGTGTGTGTGTGTGTGTATGTGTGTACGTGTGTGTACACATGCCCCGGCCCAGAGTCTATCTCTCCCCTCTCTTCCCTCAATAAGGGGCCATCTATCCAGGCCTCCCCTTAGGTCCTCCTGGACACCTCAGATCCCTTTTCCAACTCCCACCCTTGGGACCCCAGGGGAAGCCCCTCTGTTCTCTGGCCCTTGCAGGGACAGGTCCTGTTCTGACCTGGGCCAGGCCACCCCAGCGTCTTCTGGCTCTCTCTCCACTTCTGCAGCACAGTGCCTGCTCACCTACTGCTCGTTCCTCCCACCCTGGCTGCACCACCCTTGTGCCTGGCGCACAGTAGGGCTTCACTAGGTGTGGCTTTTTCCAGGTGGGCCTGGAAATTGATGGAAGTGTCAGCCTCTACTGGTCCACTGGTGCTCCCACACAAATCTAGAAAGGATTGATCTATCCTGCCCCACTCACAACCCCCCACTCACCTGGTGTCGCTCCACAAGGGGTCTGGACCCCACTTCACGGCCCCCTCCCCAGCTACAAGTGGCCTCATTCCACTCCACTTCTGCCTCTGAGTTCTTCAGTCTGAGTCTTCCCAGGTTACTGCACCAGGACCTCTGCTCCGTCCCCCAGCCAACTGCCTGTCTCAGGCCCCTGTCCAGCTCCCCAGTCTCCTATGGGGCCTCAGCCATGCACTGCTCTGGCCCCCAACAGACCAGGGCTGAGGCCTATTGCTGGGGACCGGCCTCCTGGACACCTTACCACTCACTCACCTACACTCCCTGCCTGTCCCACTGGGAATGGGGACGAAGGAGGTGAGAGGAGTGTCTGCAGTGTCGGAACTTAAAACCTGGGGGAAAGCCTTGAACTAGGCAGTGCCTGACCCATGGCCTGGGGGTCTGCGTCAGGGGAGCCCTCCAAGCTTCTGCTGCTGAACAGTCTGTTTTAATGCATATTACTCTGGACCCCAGGAGCCACGGCCACAGATGTCACACTTGGCTGGTCCTGCACGAACATCTTTCAATCTATCATCACAATGCAACAAACCTGCCCTTCATCTTCCCACCAACCACCTCTCTAGATGTTTGCTGAATGAAGTAATGAACTCCAGTCTAGACATGTTTGCCCCTCAGCTTCTGTTGTAATAGCAGAAGGCTATAAATTACCCAACTGCCCCTCAAGAGGAGATTGGCTAAAGCAACTACAGCACATCCACACAGCGGACCACTACGCAGCTGTAAAAAAGGACGAGGATGATCAATATACTCATAGAGAACTATCTCCACAATACAGTGAGAAGAACAAGATGTAGAACAGTGTTTATAGTACGTTACAATTTGTATAATTATACACACGCATATATATGGCCACATATCTACATATATTTGCATATATATGCATATATCATCTCTCTAGAAGAATGCATAAGAAACTGGTAACAATGCCAACCTCTGGAGAAGAGAACCGGGTTGCTAAAGTCAGGGTTGGGAAGGAGCATTGTTGCTGTATACGTCTTTGTAATTTTTGAATGCTGAACCATGATACTGTATTATCGATTCTAAAATTTTAAAATAAAAGAAGGCAGTGGCTATTTGAAAGTGCCTGACTCACTATCCATTCTCCAGTCTCTCCAAGTTGCACCCCGCACTGTCTCGTCCACCTTTCTAGGACCCCACCATTCCAGCCTCCTAAAGAATGGTCTTCACTGAGCATGCTCAGCCTGCCCTGAGAGCCAACAGGCGCTGCTGATGGAGCGGACCGCTGGATTTGCAGTGATTCTGCCCCTGAGGTCATCATCACTTCCCTGCTGGTTCCCTTTATACAAGCCCCCGGGACACAAGTGCTCTTGCCTGATGAACTGGACCATGTCTTTCTAGGAGGCAATGGGTGTCCCATAACCAGCCTCTTTCTCTCTTTGTCCAGGCTACCAGGAAGCTCTCAGATGTAATTACTCGCCTCTCCTCACCTGCGCCCACACAGTATGGCTTTCCTCCTGAAACATCAGCCCCTCTGGCTCCCCCACTTCCCCACTATCTGCAGATCTGACTACAGGTGAAGGAAGCCCAGCCCAGACCAGTGTGGCTGGAGGGCAGGGAAGGCCCAGTGCAGGAGGACGGAGCGTGGAAGGGGCAGCAGCAGGCTCAGGGCGGGGAGAAACCAGGCATGCTGAGGAAGCTACATGCCCCCCAGGTTCTTCCAAAATATTTCACTAACTTCCCGGGTCAGCCTAAGAGCCCAAGAGGCATCTAAACAGAGGTGGTTATATTTCACTCACATAGCCTGACAGGAGAAAAGTCAGTCTAGATCAGGTTTCTCTGAACGTCTAGACGGATTTTGGGAAATCCAGCTAAGGTTGCTAAAAATTCATTCAGTCATTCATTCACTTTTCTAAAATTAATTTTGAAAGGCTTTTATTTTAAGGTCTGAGTTGGATTTTCCAATTTGAAAAAATCAAAATTCAACTAGGAAGTATCTTTTTCAACGTAATTATCTCACTTTTCAGGGGAAAGAAGTTGCATTAGCCCTGCTGGATTAGTAAAATCTAGTCTTTAAAGTATAGATTGACGGATTTAACAATTGGTCTGGCTTTCCCCTGACCTTAACAACCCAGACAGGGGAGGCCTGGTTCAAGTTCTGACTCTGACATTTATGAGCAGTGAGCGCTCGGGGCCTGGCCCACAACAGACCCTCAACAGTATCTGCTGAGAGACGTGCTCCATTGATTTGAGCTTCACCTGCCAAATGAGGACTATGTCTCCCCTACGCACCACAGTCGCTGCAGGGTTACTAAGGTAGTTATAGGAGACGCTAAGCATGAAAAGGACCCTGTAGTCTGTCATCTGAAAAGGAGCTTGATCTGAGCGGTGGCTGGAGAAGAAGGTAAGGAGACAACACTTGGAGCTTTCACAGGATGAGAACCCGACACTCCCCACTGTTGCCCAACAAGCCCAGGATGCGGGAAGCCCCAGAGGGTGTGGGGTGCGGTCCTGGGGGTGGTTTTAGTGGCTCAGCACAAAACCATTGGGCTTCAGTGATGTGGTGACATGGCTGGGATGGGGGTGCAGGGGGCCCTTTGATGCTCACGGCACTCCCCGAGTTCAGGCCTCTGCTACTGCTCAGTTCTCCAGCCACCTCTTACCTGGCCTCCTGCCTCCAGAAGGGTCTTCCCTTTGCTCATTCTCGCCCTGCGGTGATCAGAGCAGACCCCTCCCGCTTAGAGCCTGCGCTGGCTTCCCAGTGTGCAGGGGGTAAGCCCGAGCTCTGCGACAGGCTTTAGGGGCCAGCTTCAGCCTCCTCGGCAACCTTTAGGCCCCGTCCCACATGTCCCTTCCTTGGTGGAGCCCCCCCTGACGCCCCAGGCTGGGGGAGGTGCCCTCGCTGGATGCCCACAGCCCCTGGGCTTTCCTCTGTACCAGCGCTGACCACCCTGCGCTGTCGGTGCTTCTTGGCTGGGCTGTCCCCAACCTGGATGGCGAGTTCCCACAGGGCAGGCCCTTGCCTTTTGTCCCGTGTTCCCAGGGCCGGGCAGCATGGGCCTGCTCCTAGGAAGTACCGGTAAATCCCTGTGGAGCGAATGCCATCGATGGAATGTCGACATCCTCAGAATGCCACCTCAACCTTTAAAATTCTCTTCCTTGTTAATTCAGGGGAAGCCCAGTGGTCGAAGGGATTCCTGTGATACTTGGTCAAGGATGACAGAGTCATTCAGCTTAACGAAAAGAGGGGAGGCCTGGCAAGGACCCCCCCGCCAAGTGTGAGCACAGCCAGCTCAGCACGTCTCTGCCTCCTGTCAAACCCATCATGAAGGCACTTTTCCTTTCTCCTCAGCTGCCGTGTGTGTGAGTGTGTGTGAGTGTGAGACATGACCAGATCTACATTTTGGAAAGATGCTTCCGGCTGCAGAGAGAATGGATTGGGGGCACACAGTGGATAGAGGGAGACAGTGGGTGACAGCGGTGCTGTCCCCCAGTATTTCTGGTGCTCTGCCGTCAGGCACATGGCGGGTCCGCACTTCCCCCACGGTCTCCGGACTGAAGCATGTGACTTGTCTCGTCCAGTGAACTGTAGTCAGCGTGGGTCACTTCTGGCGGAAGCTTTAAGAGTCAGGGGGAGCTCTGCCACATCCCCTCCTCTCCGCTGAGCTGCCTGTGGAGGCAGGGGTCAGGACCACTGTCAGCCTGGGTCCCCGAGCAACCGCAACGAGCAGCACCCTCCTGCCAGCCACACGGGGCATAAAACATGAGCAAGAAAGAAACCCATGTTGTGTTAACAGAGATTTGAGGGTCGGCTGTGACGACAGCACGGCCCCGCCCACCCTGACGAGTACACCGGTCAGGAGGCCCCCAGCCAAGTCCAGACGCGGGACGACGGCAGCCTGGACTAGAGGGGTGGAGGGAGAGAGGGACGTAAGCGGATGGGCCTGAGAGAGACTGAGGAGGTAAGATTGGCAGGGCCGGGGGATGGGGTTGCCACCAGGGATGGAGGAAGCTCCTGCAGCAATCATTTTTCCTCTTTTAGGGGCATGCTTGCTCAGACTTTTCTAGAAACCCACAGGTTCCCTAAGCTAAGACTTACCATCCTGTCTTTACAGCCAGGGTCAGGGCTCAGTGTCGACTTGCTTCAAATCTGCCAGAGCCCCAGGTGACCTGGGTCATTGCTTCGTCGAGGAAGAGCCTGGTCATAAAGCTGAAGCCATAACAGCTACAATTTATTGATAAGACCTACTGTGCGTGGTAGGGCTTGGCAAACAGCACTCAGTTTAACATCCAGAACAGGGCTGTAAGCCAGGATCTGTTATGGTCTCCATCTCACAGATGGGGAAACTGAGGCTCTGCGAGCTTGAAGACCTTCTCAAGCGAAGAGATAGCAGAGCCAGGACCCAAAGCTAGTCTGTGTGGCTCAAAACCCATGGATTTACCCAATGTGCTCGTTGCCAGAGGCGGAGTAGCTCCTCAGTGAATGAGCTGGGAATCAAAGCCTGTCGTTGGAGGGGCTGCATGTCCCCCTTGAGCGGAGGACAGCAGTGGGGGTGTCCAAGGCTCCCAGCTGCTCCCTGCACGACAGTCGCCCTCCCGGAGGCGTATGGGCGTTGGCAGTGTTCTGGGCCCCTGTCAAGTCCACGCGTCACCAAGGCTCCTGCATAAACATCAGAGGCTGAGTCCTGTTCTTGGCTGCGTGCATGCAGGCACCAGCTCCAGCTCCCACGGGTTCCAGGGAAACGGGGCTGGGGGATGTGGATGCTGCTGCGGTGAGCTCTCCCTCAGTGCTCATGGGGTTCAAGCTGCAGGGTTCCCACCCAAGCAGCAACAAAAGCTGCTTCACAAAAGTCACCGAAGAGACGAGGACATATTTCCACTTGCTGTTAATTCTCTTTTTCCTCCATTTATCTTGGCAGAGGACGGCAAGATCAAACAATCCCCCAGCCTGGTCTTTATGCTGTGTTTGTGGTTGAGGAGCTCAGGTTGGAGTCAGGCAGACCTGCGTTCACGTGCCAGCTTTGCCATGTACACACTCTGTAACCTTGAACAAGTTACTTACCTTCTCTGAGCCTCAGTTTTGTCATCTCAAAAATGGGTTAGCAGTGACAACCTCCCAGGGCTATTGGCGTGATTAAGGAGGCGCAGTATGTAACACACACACTCTGGTGCCTGGCTCGTGGTGGATGCTTGAGGAATGATTACTTATTGTTATTTGGTCTTGGTGGACTAGTGTTTTGAGGCGCTCTGCTACAAGATTATACACATCGAAACCAGCATTCACAGCATGTCAGAGCTGAAAGGCACTGAGCAACGACTTCTGGTGAAGGCCAAACTTTTTAGAGCGCTAATAAAGACGAAATCTTATGTGGAACACTAATATGTAAAGCAGTTAAAAGTGGGACTGCTCTGATTGATGTGGGGGTGTGGCCCCCAGGACCACCCCCTCACCCTGAGAGTGGCCACCAAAGGGCCCCTGCAGAAGCCCCGGGGCTCCTCAGAATGGCAGGAAAACTGTATATCGGGAGAGCCGAATGACTGGTCCACAGTCACCGGTGGCAGAGAAGGTTCAAACCCGACTTCGGCTGTGCAGCCTGGGCAAATCCCCTGGGCTTCCTGTCCTCCGTCTATGAAGGCCGAGTGACAACACCTGCTTGGCAGTGTCGGGACACTGAGATCCGAGTGTGGACACGCCAAGTTCAAACTCACACCGCTGGCTGCACTTGCAGAAGAGAAGGCAAAGGCTGACAAGCAAGTCGGGCTGTGAAAGCGTCTAACACAGGCAGCCCAGAGGGACCACAGGAGGCTCCGCCCAGCAGGCACTGGCCTCAGCTAGCCGCACCTCCTCTGCCGCTACCTGCATTCCAAGGGCCCTGGGCCACGGGGCAGCCACCTGCAGAGCCTCTGAACACCTGCCTTCAGCACACACCCCTGCTTGCCTCTGGGGCTCCTTTTGTCTCTGTGATCAGTATCCTCGCCACGCCTGGGGAGAGACTAAAGCCTTTTCCTGCCCTCAGGCATCTCAAACTTGACCCCCCCCCCCCAGATGGGACTCATCATCTTCCACTGCCCCCAAGCCTGCTCCTCCTCCCGCTTTTCTCTCTTAGCTGGCAGCCTCGCATCTGCCTGGGACTAAGGCAGAAACGCAGACACCAGGTTTCATCCGGTCCAGTTGGATGGCAGATTCTGCCAGTTCTCCTCCTGAGTATCTCTTCACAAAGTCTCCATCTCAAAGACCCCCGTTCCTTCACCCTTTCAGGGCTTTGATATCTCTTGCTGGACTATTAGTAACCACAGGCCCCTGGTTAGTCTCCGGCCACAGCTGGCCTCCGGCGCTCCCAGAGCTTACGCTCTAGGGGGAGGACGACATTCACAAACCACCAGCCAGACACGTCAAGTAATCACAGACTGTGATGAGTGATGTGGATGAGGGAGAGGCCTGCAAATGATGTGATGGGGGACCTAGGGCCATTCTAGCTCCTGCAGTGAGGGGAGGCCTAAGGGGAGACTTTGAGGCTAAGACAGGCAGGAGGAAGAGCTGTTGGTCACTGAAGGGCATGGGGGTGGGAGGTCATTCCAGGCAGAGGAAGCAGAGGCTGCAGAGGCCTCGAGGCAGGGAAGAGGAGGCTGGTGTAGAATGAGGAAGGAGGAGAAGGGGAGGGTGAGGCAGGGTTCAGGGTTGGGCAGAGGCTGGATTCCGCTGGGTCCTCCAGGGCATGCCTGGGAATCTGCATTTTTTCTAAAGACATGGCAGCCATGGAGCTTTCAGTGGCTCAGTCCATGATCTGATTTGCACTTTATAAGATCACTCCAGCAGCTTGGTGCTTTGACGAGGACCTAGAGAGGGGCGAGGCAGGACAATGTGAGGGCGTTCAATCCATCAGGCAGACACGAGGAGCTCCTGCCAGAGGCAGGGGCAGGAGAGAGTCCGGGACTCCTTAGGAGGGAGAATTCCCAGCCCTTGGTGAGACTGGGAGCGAATCTAAGGAGAGTTCCACTCCACTGTGAGTGCTTTGAGGACAAGGATTAAGTTTTATTTTTCTCTGTATCCACAGGACCTAGGACACGTCTGGCACCGAGAGCCAAAATGTTTACTGCACGAATAAATGGTGGTGAGATTTTAGTTAGGCTTGTCTATGTACAGTCTGTTCCCAGGCCTCACCCCCCGTCACCAAGAAGAGGGGCAGTGACCTGGTACTTCCTTTTTCCAATTAAGGTATAATTACTGAGCCTCTTCAATTTCGTTCCAGCTCTAGAAATGTTTGGGGGATGGGGGTGGAGATGGGCACCCCCCACAGTTAAGCCTAGGGCCTCACGCCTGTTTGGGGGATGGGTGGGGAGATGGGCACCCCCCACAGTTAAGTCTAGGGCCTCATGCCTGCCCGGGCTGGGCTTGGTCTGGTGGGTAAGGAGCCTTGCTGGGCTTTCCACAGTGCAAGCACTCCCAGTCTGAGTCGCTGGCACCCCACACACGCTGGTGTCCCAGGGTTCTGCGTCTAAGGGGTGTTGCGTTTAGCCCAACCTTATTCCCCAGTGTTCAAGTTTGCTTTTTTCTGATTGGCCGAGAGGCTGAATGTGCTAGAGCGACAGGAGGGCGTGCTTTGCGGTGTGGGAGAAAGCCAGGGAACCAGTCTCATTTCAGCCACTGTCTTGCTGAGTGGCGCCAATGAGATTGTTTCCACGTCTGTAAAACGGGCACACTCACTGCCTTCGGGCTGTTATTGATCTGATCCACCAGGCCAATCTGCAGTGTGCCCTGTGAATGGGGACCAGGGGTGGGGCTTTCGCTTGTCTCCAGGCAAAGGCACCCATGGGGTGGACAGCAGGTACTACGGGTCCCCAGCTTCCGGAGCCTCCACCCACATCAGTGCCGAGGTTCTGGCCGAAGGGATCTGTCTGTGTCCCTTCTGTCCTAAGTGAATCAGGAAGAGCCTGGGGTCCACATTTGAGCCCTCCTGGTTCGGGGGTAAGGAGAGTGCTGGGGTTGGTTTGGTCAGGTCCTCCAATGAGAAGCTGCGGGCTCAGAATAAGAGTGGGAAGAGCCAGTGTGGGCTGACTCCACACCAAAGCAGCGCAAGGAAGACCAGGGGTCAACCTCTAGGGAAGCTGAACCCAAACTCTGAGTCCAGGCACCTGGGCCTTCACTGTGTGGGTTATAGGGTCGGGAGGAGGGGAGGCCAGGACTGAGCAAGCAGGGAGGTGCCCTGCAGCTGCCAGTGAGCACAGGAGCATGTGCCAGTCTGACTTCATGAGGTCTTAGGATCCCAGATCCGGGATGTTGGGGCTGCACCAGATGCAGTCAGACCAAAGTAGACACAGCCAGACGAGAGTGATTCGCGTTAGGACGGGCCTGGTGCTTGGTGCCGGGGCTCCCAGAGCATCCCGCATATCCTGCTCTGAGAGCATCTTCACGGCGCGAGGTGCCCATTTGTATCTGTGTTTATTTTCCCTGCGGGCTGGGTACTGTGACATCCACCTTCTTAAGCCTACAACACAGCACAGGGCCTGGACCAGTGCCCAGTCAGTCCTCAAGACATGAAATGTGGAATTAACATATGATACCAACAAGTTCAGCTCCATAAGTGTTTCCTGTGCACCTACTATGTACTCCTTCCCTGACTCAGTCCTGCCATGGGCGGGGGTGGTGGTGGTGGTGGTGGGGGTGGGGGTGGTGGTAGGGGTGGTGGTGGTTCCCAGCCAAGATTTGGTTTCTACGCCTTCAGAAATCATCCCTAGTCCTTCAATGTAGAAGGCCTGCTTAGACCTGGACAAAAATTGCCTCCTGTTAAAACCAAGTCTTTCCTAGATACTAGCCAGTCCGGTCCAACTCAGAGCCTCTTGGAAGTCTCTTAACATGGGCATTCTGCCACTTGCCCAGCAAGTTTCTAGCAAGGCTTCCTGTGGGCCCAAATGCAAGGGAAGGAGAAACAGGGAGCAGCTGCTGGGGCCATCAATTTTACTCAAAGATTTAGAAAATAAAACTTTATAAATGCTTCAAGACACGTACAGACCAGAGGAGCAGGCTCTGCTTTTCCACGAGTCAAACTCTCACTCTGGAGTTGAACGGAGCATCTGTGTAAGGGTATGAGATGAAGCATGCGTCTTTAACAGAAATTAGCGCATGAGTGGTGCAGCGCCAGACCATCATCTGCTACTCTTAACCCTATTCGGTTCTCTTGTGCCGGGGGGCTACTCTTGTGGACACAGTTGAGGCTCTCCGACAGGTGCTATTCCGGGGAAGCGGCTCTGAGCATGTGTGCACGTCATCAATTGGTCGCACTCCTGTGCCTCCCATAAGCCACTGCTAGCACCGCCCAATACCTGAGCCAAGAGTTAACGATCTGGAATCAACGTAGGATCTCATTTTCAGGAATTCTTAGACAATGGATGAAGTCTAGGTCTGATGCTGCCACTGACTTACTCCGTGAGGTTGGGTAACTCTCTTCCCTCTCTGGGCTTAGTTTCTCTATGTGTAAAATGGGAAGGATGGGCTGTACAATCTTTCTGAGGTTCTTTTCAGCTTTAGCATTTCGTATTATGCCTTTATTCCCTGCCCAGCTGTGTGTAATTTAGATTCAACCAAGATTTATCTAGATCCAACTAAAATGTATTGTGAACACACTTTCATATACATTATTTATTTGTGTTCTCAAAACCCCAGAAAGGTAGGTGTTATTATCCTCATTTTGTAGATTACAAAACAGAGGCTCAGAGAAGTTTAGCATGTTGACCGAGGTCACACAGACAGGAAGTTGCAGAGTTGAGATTCAGTCTCAGGCCTGTTTTTGGCTTCGTGTCCAAGGGGCTGAGAACAGACACTGTGAACTTGATAGCAATTCAGCTTCCTCCATCCCTCTCTCCCTGCCTGCCCAGGAGCTCAGCTCTAGGCTCTGGATAGAGGTGGGCTCTGGCTGGGGTCATAGGCCACTGGTAGATACAGGTGGACTTTGGCTGGTGAGAGTTGGCAACGTTCTGGAAGGCTGGCGAGGGGCAAGTTATCAAGGGCTGAGAGCAGTGTCTCTGGCCCAACCTGCATCTGGCTCTCCCAGGTGAGTTCGCTAGGCCCCATTTGTACCTTAAGCTTAAGGAGCTGCCTGCTCTTTGCTCTGCTTTGCCACCTGGGAGCCCCTACCTGCCACGTGGCTTGTGATCCCCAGAGACCCTCTCAAACATTCCTGTCCACACTTCCCAGCCTCCAGGAATCATCTCCCAACACCCACAGGCTGAAGGTGGGGCAGGAAGAGGTGTGCTGCAGAGCCTGAGCTCAGATCTCTGTCTTGACAATCAGGAGGGCAACTTCAGGTGATGCTTTTATTTCGGCCAATCCAATCACCACCAGTCTGCATGCAGCAATGGCTTCTGAGATCTCAGCTGTCCTCTCAGAACCTTGAGGTGGCCTCAACACCTGCTAAGACACTGGGTACGTACATTTCTCTCTCTGGGCCTCAGTGTCTAGATGAGGATTATTGTCTAGATGAGGATCTAGACAATAATCAGCTGGTTGGGCCCCATGGATCTCACGTCCCTCCCAGTGGTGGCATTTTAGGAACCACTATCTTGACTTGACCTCTCCAGAGGCAGGGGGACGGACCAGATGCCTTTTAAGACTGCATCAAGCTTAAAAATGAAACTCTCTTGCTGCCAGGGTGTTCCCACTGGGCGGCTGCAGGTGCCGCTCCCTCCCTCCGCGCCAAGGGCGCACCACCACCCGCCCAGGCCGCCGGCAGATCCGGGCCTGGCTCTTTAGTCTTGCAGCTCCGGAAAAGCGAGGGCAGCGCTATAGCCGCGACTGCGGCGGTGGCGGAGGCGCAGAGGGCGGGGAAGGAGAGAAGCTCCCACTTGTCCCACGGCCCCCGCAGCAGCCCTGGCCCCAGCCTCGGCGCGTCAGAGCGGTCCTTGGAATCCCTCGGCTTGTTGCTTGGGCCTGGGGCCGGCTGGGAGCCCATCACCGGTGGATGGCACCGAACGACCAGTGCGGTCCCGCAAGCCCCCGAACTTGGCAGAGCTAGCGCAGGATCCCAGCTGCAGTGAGGCAGGGGGCTGCGGCGCTCGGACGCCTCCGTCTCGCCCTTCCCATGCCTAGGCGCGGGGAATTACACCTCCCAGGTCTGGGGCTGATGATCGCGGCTATCCGGCGCTGAGGGATGGGAGTGGGGGTTGGGAGCATCATTTTTGGCTGGATGTGGGTCCACATTCACTGGCTCTGTCTAGTCCTCCCGACCCCATCTCCCTCCGCATTTCTGCGTCTCGGCCCCTCTGTCGCCGTCTCCCACGGAGCTTAACCGGTGAAGAGCAGCTGCAGCCCGCACCAACTCCCTGTCCGCAGTCCCTGCCCCCTCTGCCCACCGCGAGGTCACCCGCCCGCTTGGGCCAACCCTCCCCCCTCGGGCCAACCCTCCCCTCTCGCCGAAGACGCCGAGGATGCCAAGAGTAGAGGGACCAAAGTTCGGGCGCCATCGGCCGGCGGAAGGCCCTGAGCCCCGAAAGCCGCGGTCGGGGCGCTGGGAGGTCAGACACGGCGCTTGCCTCACCTGTTTCTCCAGCGGCTCCTTGGCCGAGAGCGCAGGCTTGGGGGAGGGCGCGCGGTCGCAGACGCAGCCCTCCAGCAGGTAGAGCCCCGAGGGCCGCGAGCTCGAGTCGCTCTCGAAGTAGAAGAGCAGGTTCTGCAGCAGCGCGAACCACTTGGTTTGCCATTTTGTGTTGTCCGAACTCCGCTTGCTCAGGTAGCCTTTGCGCGTGCCGTCCTTGCGCGCTAGCAGTCCTAGGGACGCGACGTGGCCATCGTTCAGCCGGATCCCCTTCTGCATGGTGCCCGAGGCCAGCTAGACCCGACGCGCTTACATCTTCTCCGCGCGGCACCCGGCAGCCCCCCGTCCGTGCGCGCTGCGCGCTGCCTCTCTCTGGCGCTCGCTCGCTCTCTCCTTCTCGCTCTCCCCTCCCCCCAAATATCTACACTCCGGGATCTGGCGCCGAGCCGCGGCTTCTGGAATCCAGATGTACCATTCCCCGCCGGAACCTCTTCTCCGCCCCGCAGAACCCCGGTACCCGGGAGATGCCGCCCGACCCTCCCCCGGCGCTGGACAAACTGAGGGACTGGAGAGCTGCGCGCTGGCGAGGGGCAGGCGGAGTCATGTGACGCCGATCCCTCGAAGAGCCCGTTTCAGCAACGCGGACAGGGACACACGCACGCAGCCCGCCGAGGCGCAGAGCCGCGCGCAGGCTGCACCTTGGCGCCTCCTCCTCCTTGCCGGACACACACACACGCACACGCACACACACAAATCCTGCCCTCCCTCCTCTGTTTTCTCCTTCTCCCCTTCGGGTGTTAAAAAGCAAATCAAATCAATTTTCGTTTAACCCAGTGGAGCCCCGGAGGCTCGCTATCCCGGGAGTTTGCGTCTTTGCGCCCCACCGCGGCGCACTGTAGACCTGGGGTTAAGTCAGTCCCATTGGTCATTTTCTTCTCCAAAGGCTTCCTCCTGGTACTTTATTTTTCTAATCTGGGGTGGATGGAGGAAGGTGGATGGCGAAATAGATCTGAAAGAGCTTTCAGTCCTAATCTTTGCGTAATCGGCCGGGTCATTCCTGGTGGCTTCCCCAGCGACCTGAGGACAATACAGGGGGTGAGATGGGGAGGGGAGAGGTGAGCATTTATTTTATTTTGAGTGTTGCCATAATTACCAGCGCCACCCCTGCGCTCTGAGGTCTGGCTGGCGAGCCGCTGCTGGGAGTTTTCTGCAAATACCCCCCAAAGCCTGAAGGCGGGCTTCAAACGCAGGCGCCGGGGACCATGGGAGCCTTCAAATAGCTGCGCTGGCGCAATGATACCTTAATGATAGATTTTCCGTTCTTATTTTTAGCTCCCATTCGCCTACACAGTTACACGGCATTTATCCGAGAACGTCACAGCGCCTGCATGCTGCACCGGGAGGGCGCGCGGGCCGCCAGGCGAGCCGGGGCGCTGGAGCGGGGAGCGCGCCCCGCCGTCTGCCGCAGAGGGCAGCGGCCTTACTCGGACCGGGAGGGGCCCTCAGCCCGGCCTGGCCCGTTTGCAGCGGGGATGGGCGGCCGCGCAGCCCTGGAGAGGAAGGAAGGAAGGACACCATCTTTCAGCACCACCTGCGGGCACCCCCCCCACACACCCCCCTCCCCCCGCACACACACACCCTGGTGGCGCAAGGGAAGGACCCTGAGAATCGGGTAGCCCTGGGTAGGCCCAGGGGAATCCACGGAGAGACACCCCGCTCTGGAGGAATTGGAGCTGCCCTCACTCAGCCTAACCGGGGCTCAGAGGCGCAGGCCTGCGTTCCTGGGGTGGGGAACATTCCGGCGGAGGGACTGACGCTGTTAACCTTAGTCTTCCCTCTGGGTACTCACACTCTGGGCACAGGGGCTCTTTCTAAGGACCCGGTGAGGCTGATCTTTGTTTACTAATAATGAAAACAAAGAGGGGGAGACAGCTAAGCCTTTTCATTCAGCCTTGATTTTCCCAAGAGGGACCCCACTCTGTGAGCACCTTTACTTCTCTTTTGCCCACTTTGTGGAAGCAGTGTTTCCGGGAGTGAGGTTCTGCATCCGGGCTCTCTTCAGCTAAACTCTTTAATTAGGAAGCCTGATATAGAGGCCAAGAAAACTTCAGGGAAGGGACACTGTTCTAAGTGCTTTAGATCAATTAAGTCATTTAAACCTCACACAACCATATGGAGTAAGTCCTCCCCACCCCAATCAGCTCCATTTTACAAACGGGGGAAACTGAGGCATGGAGGGGTTGAGTGACTCGCTCAGAGTCACTCAGCTAGGAAGTGGCAGAGGCAGGATTTGAACTGGGTAGTCTGTCTGATGGTCTGTGTAGAGCTGAGTGGGGGTCCTGGGTTGCAGGGGAGGTTGGCTTTTATCCTAAAAGGGAGCAGGATCTCTCAGGTGGGCCAGAGCCAAGATTGGAACTGCATGGAGGCTGTGAGGGGGAACCCTATAGTACATGAATTCTGAACCTGGACTGCATGTCGAAATCGCGTGGGAACGATTAACAGGGACCCACAAAAGGCGGTAAGTGGGTTGTACACTTTCATGAGTGATCTTAATGTGCAGCAAAGTTGGAGAACCGCTAATATATGGCAGAACCACTAATATATGGCACATGGATCACCTGGGACCGTGTTAAAATGCAGATTCTCATTCTGGGGCAGGGTCTGAGAATCTGCATTTTTAATAAGCTCCCAGGTAATGTGACACTGCTAGTCTGCAGACCACGCTTTGGAGGATTTAGGGCACTCGGGAGGTGGGAGGGGATGGGATTCGTTTGTTCATTCATTCATTCATTCACTCACACATACCTCAGCCCACCAGTGTTCACTGAGCCCCTAGCCTGTGCCAGGCCTTGGGCTGGGCCGCTGGGGACACAGCAATAAGCAAAACACAGTTCCTGCTTCGTGGAGCTTAGACCAGCCCATGGATCCCTTCTCAACAGAGCCCTTTAGTGTAGCAGGAGGAAAACCATGTTCCTACAGGTCTGGGGAAAAGGTTCTGAGGAGAGGTATAAACCAGGAAAAGAACTGAACCACTTCAGTGGGCCCTAACCGTGGAGTGCTTTAGAACTACTTGGAAAGGTTT
The DNA here is from genome assembly GCF_020826845.1 of Diceros bicornis minor. Classification (NCBI taxonomy): domain Eukaryota; kingdom Metazoa; phylum Chordata; class Mammalia; order Perissodactyla; family Rhinocerotidae; genus Diceros; species Diceros bicornis. The sequence continues at coordinate 71,356,242 of NC_080744.1, forward strand.
TCAAATCTCTGTGCTCAGGCTGCATCCCAGGCACCCCGAGGGTGGGGCGTGGGCATCACTACTTTTGAAAGCCCCCTGGGTGATTCCAGTGCGCAGCCAGGACTAAGAACCACTGGTCCAAAGCTTGGGCTAAGAAAATGCCCTCTCAACTTCCTCCCTCCCTGCAGCCGGCGCTGGGGAGGCTGAATGGCCCCCCCTTGCTGGTCTTGAAGTTCCTGGTGGGAACTCCAGGAATTCCTGGCGGGCCAGACCACACTGGAAGGCTGGGTTTGGCTCAAAGTATCCACGTCAAAGAGAAGGTGGCAGCAGCCCTGGCACTTTGATTACTCCCCTCTGAGCTGCGTGCATATTATTTTCTCTCCAGTCTCTGTGGGCAGAAACCTGAGCAAAGCCGGTGAGTGGGCCTTCTGGCGTTCGCCTGATCTCCAGCCAGAGTTCAGGGCCCTTGGAAGGCACTCAGGAGAGTTGGCTAAGGAGACCTTGTTTACCAGGCTGGCTCCGGGGAGTGGGTAGGCATGCCTTGCCATAGCTGGCAGAGGTGGGCACTTTTAGCTGTCATGTGTGCTGCCCGCCAGGCCTGAGGCTGACTCTCCCCTAAAGGTGGAGAGGATGTCCACAGGAGCATCATGAGTGCATCTGGGCATTGCCTTGTTTCATTCCATCCTCCCAATAAGGCTTTTGGACAAGGGTTAGTAATCCCATTTCACAGATGGAGAAACTGAGGCCCAGAGAGTGGAAGCAACATGTCAGAGTCTTACAGGGAGGAGTTGAGATGGGGTGTCCCCACTACTCACACAGAGCTTATCTTCTACCTTCCCACCTTCAGCTCTCTGGGCTCAGGTGTTTGTAGGTAAGGAAGCAAGAAGGAGAATGAAGGAGTATCTTGGTGGGTTTGACTCTGCATTTAGAAATGGCTATCGGATGACAGGGACGTCGCCCAGTCCAAAATCCTGCTAAATCTTCATGGGAGGATTTCTATTGGGCTTCAGGCTAGAGCTCCACTTGGGCATCTCTTGAGACAGGTGTTCTGTGGATCTGACTCGTTTTTAGGCCCTGGTAAGTGAGGACTTCTTTTTTTTGTGAGGAAGATCAGCCCTGAGCTAATATCCATGCGAATCCTCCTCTTTTTGCTGAGGAAGACCGGCTCTGAGCTAACATCTATTGCCTATCCTCCTCCTTTTTTTTCCCCCCAAAGCCCCAGTAGATAGTTGTATGTCATAGTTGCACATCCTTCTAGTTGCTGTATGTGGGACGTGGCCTCAGCATGGCCGGGGAAGCGGTGCGTCGGTGCGCGCCGGGGATCCGAACCCGGGCCGCCAGTAGCGGAGCGCACGCACTTAACCGCTAAGCCACGGGGCCGGCTCCAAGGGAGGACTTCTGTGGTGTGTGTGTGTGTGTGTGTGTGTGTGTGTGTGTGCTGTCTGTTGTGTGTATGAAAGTTTCTGAGTGGTGTGGTGCATACACGAGAGGTCTATGTGTGGTGTGTGGGGGTGGGGGGTGGAATATTTAGAGAACTTTTGCTTTTTTGGTAACATAATCCAAAAGAAAAATTTAGCTTCCATGTCACTTAAAAAAATGAAGAATTGAGTGTGTGGAGTTAGAAGCATTTTTGGAAATGGAGGCTTTGCCCGTGAGGGTTTACTGCACCCACTTTGGGCTCAGTCAGGTAGCTTTGCCCAGGCACCCACATGCAGACCCCAGGGAGTTACACGTTTACCTTCTAGCCAATGAGGATAGCCACGTTATTCCATCTGAGTATAAGTGCAACGCAGGCTCTTGGTAAAATGTTAAGACAATGTAGGACACAAAGAGATAACTCCACCAATGATTTTCATTTTTTTGCTATCTGATCTTCTTGACTTTTTTCTATGCTAATATATTTACCAAAATGGGCTTCTATAATGCAGGCTGTTTTATAATCTCAATCTCTCTCTCACTCTCTCTTTACTTAACAGTGTGTGAGGACATTGTTTCATATTACTGCAAATTTGATTAGTAGATTCTTTATGATTGGGCATTTAGGTTGTTTTCAATTCATAGTTTTTGGAAATAATGCTGCAATTAATATCTTTGTATATGCATTTCCCTCCCTTAGGCTGAATTCCTGAAAGTGGCGTTTCTAGGTTAAGGGAATGTACGTTTGAAACACTGGCACATTTTAATAGATTTCCAGAGACAGCTTTTACTGTTTACGTGGCTATCAGTAGTGGATGAGATGCCATTTCTCCCTCCACTTGTCAATCCTGGATATTGATATTATCAATCTCTTAAACATTTTCCCATTTTGAAAGGGCAAAAATAATATCCCTTTCCTGTATTAATTTTTATTTCTTTTATTGCTTGTGAGGTTAGACATTTTTTAATGTATAATCATTCCCATCCCTTCTTTTGTGAATTTCTGTTAATACCGTTTTTTAGATGTGCTTATATTTTTCTTGTAGATTTATCACAGTGCTTTATATATGAGGGATATTAGCCATAGACTATCACATATGTTGCAAATAATTTCCACAGTTTGCTGCTTCTCTTTAATCTGTGTATCTATATCTGTATATTCTATGTGTCTTTGTACGGATTGTAAGAAATTTTTAAATTTGGGTATAGACAAATCTATCTTTTTCTTTATGGTTTCTGATTTTAGACACCCTCCCCTTGTGCCAGCTCCTTCAAGATTGAAACATATTTGCCCGTATTTTCTCCATTTATATAGTTCCATTTTTTTCCTTTCATAATTTTAATTCATTTGGAGTTTATTTTTGAGAGTGAGGCTGGGATCTGGCTTATTATTAATTTTTCCCAAATGGCTGGCAAGTTGTCCCAACACCACTTGTTTGAATAATCCAAACTCTACCACTGATATGAAGTAGCATCTTTATCATATACCAAATTCTTGTCTATATTTGGGACTGTTTCCAGTTTCTACTTTGTGTCCCATTGTTCTGTCTGTCCTTATACCAGTGACACATGATTTTATTATTGCTTTAACATCCATTTTGAAATCTGGCAGTACAGGAACACCCTCACCACTTTTCTTTTTTACAGTACTCCTAAATATTCTTTTGTATTTATTCTTCAATGTTAATTCATTACTTATTTTGTCAAGTTCCAGAAAAGTCTCACTGAGATTTTGACTGGAATAACATTGAAAATATTTATTAATTTAGAAAGAATAAATACTTTGACCATGTTTTGTCTCCTTATTCAAGAAGAAGGTACCTCATTCCAATTCTTTGTCCTTTAAAATATTCTGATAGAATTTTATATGTTTATATATGTCTTGCACATTTCTTGTTTACTTTATTTCAGAGCATTTTACCTTTTGTGATTGCTAATGGAAATATGATGTTTTCTATTTTTAAAAAACTAGACATATATAAGAAAGCTATTGCTATTTATATATTTATTTTGTAAGCTGTACTATCCTGAACTTTTCTTGTTTCTAAAAATTTAATTGATCTGTTTGTGTTTGCCAATTCGAGAATTGGAATACATTTCTCAATATGTAGGCATTCATGGATTTCTTAGGTAAACACCATTTAGCCATGGGAAATTTCTACTTTATCACCAGTTTATTTAGTTTGTTTATCTCTACTCTTGTCAATCTTGGTAATTTAAATTTCCAAGATCATTTATTCACATTTTCCCATTTATTACACAGACCTGAACCAAACAGTCTCTTACAATTTTTCTAATTTTCTCCATTCTGTGTTAATTCTCCTTTTTAGGTGCTGATTTTGTGTTTTTATATTACCTCTTTTCTTGCAAACGTTTGAATTATATCATTATTAAGACTTTGAATTTATTTGCTAATTCTACGTTTTCTAGCTTATATTAATATACACTATCTCTTTATTAAATTCTTTCTCTTACCTTCTTTAGATTTTTTTTGTTGTTTTTCCTCAACTTCTTGAATGCTTAATTTTATTTTTATTATTTCTTATTCAGTAGCTGTTTAAGACTATGCCTTTTCTTTTAAGTGCAGATTTTTTTCCAGATCCAATAGTATTGCTGTTAAGTTTCTGATTATCACTATATTAAAGTGGTGAATAGTTATCAAATTTGAACTGAATGTTTTCTGAATTTCTAAGTACATTTTTTGCTTGCTTTGGCTTATTTCAAGTTCCAATTACATAGTGCTTCGAGAATGCGGTATTATTTTCTACATTTTGGAATTTATTGCTGTCTTTGTTGTACCCCATATATGGCCAATTTTGTGATTGTTCCATGGGCCCTGGGAAAGAAGACACATACTCTGTTCACGGGGTGTAGAGTTTGACAAATAGCTAGCAGCTCAATTTAATAAATTATATTTTTCAGGAGCAAATCTCTAATTCTGATCTCTGTTCAGGGCAGCTGGCAGCTGTGCACAGAAGCTGCAGATGTTTGTACAGTTGTGAGCACCAGGGCCGGGAAAAGCTGATGTTCCCTTCTAACACAGTCCAGTGTCCCTGTGGCTCAGGGACTTGCTAAAATCCGGAGCTCAGTAGAAGAGCAGGAAGCAAACATAAAGGGCATCTGAGTAGCCAAGAGGAAAACCACAGTGTCCACATGCTCCAAAGCTCTGGTTTTTCCAGAGTCAAGCTCCGTAGGCCCTCGTCCATCACCTCTGCATTTACACTGTACACTGCCTTCTAGCGAACTTGGTTATTGGGCTTCCTAGTCCATCGAGGACTAGGAGGAAAAGATTCAGATGAGTGAACCAAGCATATGGTTCACAATAGATTAAGAAAAGCAGATATCAGTCCTCCACGAGCACAGAGCATAGAGGATGTACAATAGTCCAACCCCCAGTGTAACGAGTTTGTGCTGGGCATCTTCCATTCGCCACTTCACCGTGGCTCTCCACTCTTCTCCTGCCTGTTTCGTGCCCCGGGAGGCTGGTATCAGTTCCTGGTCTCAACCCCATCAAGGGCTTCTGGTTGGGGTTGGCCCAAGAGAAACATTTTCCTGGAGGGAGAGAATGAGGTTGCTGTTGCTTCCCTCCTGTCGGGGTGCTCTCCACATGGCCCGGCCTCTAAGTTCCAGTGACTGTTCCCTCCCCTTGCTCTTCAGGACGGGGGGGCTACTCAGTCCAGGACAGAGCAATATCTCTGGTGATTTCCCTACTCCCAGCCCAAACCCTTGGAAATAGTCCCTTTGTTACACTATTCTCTCAAATTATCCAATTGAATGTTCTCTCTGTTTCCTGCTGGGCCCCAACTGATTCAGAGCAGGTAGGAAACTTAGGAATACTTCAGTCCAACCTCCTCATTTTTGATTGGGAATATGACGTGCTCAAGGTCACACAGAAAGCTCATGGCTGGCTAGAAACAGAGTCGAGGTCTCTGGGGTCTGAGTTTGCCATTCTTGCCTCTCCAGTATTCTCTCTTTGGATCACATTTTGTTACATATAGAGGGCTAGAACTGACTTATAAACATAGAAGAATATGAAACATAAGTCAAAGATTTACCACCCCCTTCATTGGAATCAGGCCCAGCTAATCTGATCTTTTGAATCATTTCAAGGGAGTGGGATGGGACGTAGGCATATGTGCTCTGCTTCTCATTTTGAATCAATATTCTTTTTTTTTCTTAAATGTATTTTCTACTTTTTGTAATAAAAAGTTACTATACTAAAGAAATAAGACAAGGACATGCAAAGACTCTTGAAAAATGCTTTCAGTCAAAAACTTCTGGTGCTTATAAGAGTAGGCAAATCTTCAGTTATTTAGAGAGTTTACGTATCCATAATGTACAGTTCTAGAGAGAGCTAGAGTGTTCTGGAGGAGAGATTTTACTGAGTTACTAGATGAGGAATATGTTCCCAGGCCCCATATTGATTCTTTGGGGTGGGTTTGTTGCATAGTCCAAAATAGGAGAGGCTTTTTTTTTTTTTGTGAGGAAGATCAGCCCTGAGCTAACATCCGTTGCCAATCCTCCTCTTTTTGCTGAGGAAGATTGGCCCTGGGCTAACATCCGTGCCCGTTTTCCTCATATGGGACACCACCACAGCGTGGCTTGACAAGCGGTGCATTGGTGCGCACCTGGTATCCAAACCCCCGAACCCCTGGCTGCCAAAGCAGAGCGCGCGCACTTAACTGCTTGCGCCGCGGGGCCAGCCCCAGGAGAGGCTTTTAAGAAATGAAATTCAGAGGCATTTTAAAATCAATCTATTATCATTAGGCTGATTTTAGAATTTTAAGTAAAAAAAGAAAAATCAATGATGGAATTTGTTGTTATAATTGAGGCAACCCAAGTGGGTAGTCACTTAATAAACAACTTTTCAGGATGTCTCCACCCTTCCAAACCTTATACTTTGTACAATTCCTTGAACATGTGGGGAAGGAGGAGGAGCCTTTTATTACAGCCCAACTGCACTGAAAATGAATCTTCAGGGTCTTAGTCAGCATAGACTGAACTCTGTAACAGGGTCTTAGCTGGCATAGACTGAACTCCAGGACGGGGTCTTAGTTGGCATAGACTGAACTCTATAACAGGTGAATCCAAGAGATCATGGATGAAACATGGTAGAAGTTTGGTTCTCTCTCATCTAACCATCCAGAGTTATCTTAGTCCATTTGGGCTGCTGTAACAAAATACCTGAGGCTGGGTGGCTTATAAACAATGAGCATTTATTTCTCACAGTTCTGGAGGCTGGAAGTCCAAGCTCAGGGTGCCGGCATGGTCGAGTTCTGGTGAAGGCCCTCTCCTGGTTGCAGACTGCTGACTTCTCTCTGTGTCCTCTCATGGTGGAAGGGGCAAGGGAGCTCTCTCAGGTCTCTTTTATAAGGGCATTGATCTCATTCATGAGGGCTCTGCCCTTATGACCTAATCACCTTCCAAAGGCCCCACTTCCTAATACTATCAATTTAGCATTAGGATTTCAACATACCAATTTTAGGGGGGACACAGTCAGACCACAGCAAGGGTATTTGGGTGAGTGTCTCACACAGTGATGCAGGGATCCAGGCTTTTGTCATCTTATAGTTGTGCTATCCAGAGGCCTTGTTCTCGTCCGCATGGTACAGAGCGTTGCACATCCAGATTCTAACCATAGGACGGAAAAGAGTATGGAGGAGGCACACCCCTTTTCTTAAAGCTCCCATCCCAGAAGTGGCACATTCCACTTCTGCTCACATTCCATTGTCATGTCATTTGGCCGCTCCTAACTGCAAGGGAAGTTGGGACATGTAGACTGCCATGCACCTGGGAAGAAGAGGATGACAGATTTGGATGGAAACTGAGTCTCAGAGAGATTAAAGAAACTGCCATGGTCACACAACTTGAGGGTGGCAGGGTTGAATTTGTGTGACTCTATATCCCACGCACCCTCTTGGAGGCCCACAGTGGTGATGTTCCTCTGGCCAGAGCCAAAGGTGCCAGAGATCAGGGGCAAAGCTGCTGGACCCAGGCCCCCTGATTTGTAGAGGGGCTCGAAATGGTGCTGAGAATCCTCCTTTCTCCGATGCTGCTTTGTGTTCACTCCATGGATCGTCACCTTTTCTGGCCTTGCTTTGTGGTTACCGTGGTGGGCAGGCAGGCAGCTGGGTATTCACCAGCTGCTTGATGGGGAGGGCTCGCCAGAAGCGTTTGCTCTCGTTGTAGGTAGGGACAGCAGGGCTCACCATGCCATCTGCTCTGCCTTGGACCTCACACTCTGGAATGGACCCTTCCAGGGCAGGCTGGATATAGTGTTGGCAAAAGGGCTTCAAAAGACTAAGATGCCAGGATTCTAGGTTGGGGGCTTCATCTTTGGGAAGAGCAAGGCCAATGGAATGGATGTGTCTTTTTTTTTTCCCATCTAGCACCCGTTCCCTCCTCTGGTAACAGTACCCTGGTTTTCCTTGAGGATCCTCTTTCCCACTTCTCACTCCATATGGTTCAGATGAACCACTCCCAGCTCCAGGCTTGACCAATCAGAACATTACCTCCTTCTGACATCAGTGATTAGGGATGGTCATGTGACCCAAGCCAGGTCAATCAGAGCCAAAGAAACTCAGTTCTAGGGCTACTCTGAAGCTATCAGGGAATATACATTCATTTTTCTGCAGGGGATGTTGAAACCATGTGATGTGAGCCTAGAGCTGCTGGCAGCCGATCTTGCCACCATCCGTGAGATTGAAGCTAACATGAGAAAAGCAGAGATGATGGGTGGAAGGAAGGGGACTGGGTCTTGATGATGTTGTTTAACTGCATGGATCCAGCTGTATCAGAATCCACTTTTCAGTTAAATTAGCCAGGGAATTCCCTTTTTTTTTTGTCTAAACCAGTTGGATTTTCTGGCACTTGCATCCAAAAGAACCCTGGTTAGTACAGCTAAAAGGGAAGTGAATGGAATGGCTTTGCCCTCTGGATTTGCCATGTGTTGCTCAAACTGGAGCCATCAAGTGTTGAAGTCACAGGCTCCCTTGGATCTCCCTCTCCCTGCCAACCCCATTTGACAGATAAAGAAATGGAGGCTCAGGAAGGGGGATTGACTTGTTGGAACCGCCCACATGCTAATGTGTGGCAGGTCACGTCCAAACACAGCAACCTCAAGGAGTCCACAGAGCTTTGTCCAGGTGCTGATGGCTGCCCTGCTGTATCCCTCTCCACATCCAGTGGGTGTGGCGTATTGTGGGAAAAAATGCTCTTGATCCCTGGGGAGGGATTTCAGAGTCTCACAGTAGGACGCTTTGTCTGCCCTTTGATGACAGATATGACAGAGGTATCTGAGGGGCCATGGTGTGCAGGAGCCTGAGGGCAGAACCCAGAACTGTGTCAAAACAAAGTCTGAGCTTTGGATACGTCTTTATTTTTTCTGGGTCACTGGATGCCATCCCCTGTCTGTCAAGGAAGAAGGCTGAATCTGCCAGGGGATTTTTAGTAGCTGTGGTGAGTTGATATTTGCCTGAGACTTGGGACCTCTCAATCTTTAACCAGTTACTTAATCAGTCACAGGTCGATGTGGGAGATAAGAGGCTTTTGCTACAGACTGTTCAAACTCTTCAAATCCTATTGATGTTTCCTGGTAAGAATTCTGGTGCATGGTCTCTTAAGTAAAAGCATGGACTGTCTCTTTTACGGGGCTGGATCCCAGTGTTTCTGAGTGCTGAGTGAGGAAAGGGTGGGCAGAGGGGAGCCTTGTGCTCCTTCTAGGAACCAACATTTTCCTCCAAGCTTTATGGACCCCTAGGACTCAACTCCTGAATGGCACTGGGTTCTTGTTATGTCCAGAATGTAACGGTCTTCCCACCATCCTATCTTTCCTTCAGTCAGAAGGTTTACCCTTCCCTACTACTCCTACCTATCCCCAGAGTCATCTAAGTGGGTCCAAGGATTCTGACATCTCAAAATTGAGCTCTCTAGGTTTCTTTATTGGTCATTCTACATCAGGTTGCCAAGTGATAATGACAAATCTGCATTCAATGAATGCAGCAGTCCAACATTCAAGCTGTAAACTTATCCATGCAAGCAACGTATTTTCCTAGAATTGAACTTCATTTCTATTTTGAGACTGATTCTGACTGGAGGAAGACGGTAAATTGAGTTGGTTGAGGTTTTCAATTTATTCAGGGTTTCCCTTCCCTTTTCTTTAGTTTTGTGTCTAAATTCTGGGTGGTGATGGATTATAGAAGACCAAGCACCCAAGGGTGGGGGGCCTTTGATATGAGGTCATTGACATTGACACATGAGCCTCCACTGAGATGCTCTTTGTCCTGTTTGGACCTTGGTCACCAATACACATGGTCATTGCTATGCCCTCCTCATCCCTGACAGCAGAGCTTTCCAGGTACTTCTTCCTCTCAGCAGCTTCTGTACCACCTTGGGACAAGAAACATGTGTCTCCCTTACCCCTCCCCTGCCCTGCTGACTGGAGAGTGGAGAACTCTGAAGCTTCCTGGGATCATTGCCTAGAAACCCAATGAAGTCATCTCTGCTCTACTGCTCTAGCCCCGTTCTAGGTGGGGGAGAAACTCTGGGACATGAGCTATCTCCCCCAATTCCACCTGGGAAACGAGGCATATGACTCCTTCTGCTGTATGAGTTCCCTTAAATAGATATAGGGTTTCTGCCATTTCCTCTTTCCAGAGGGCTCAATCCAGGAGCGTGGTGGGCACACACCCACCTTCTTGGGGACTCACTCCACTTTCTAACTCTCCTGATTGCCGTCTGACTTCTTCCTGTCTTCCACCCCGGGGATTATATAATAGGAAAAATATTCAAAAATTTCTAATAGCTTGAGTAATAGTGGTGAGAGTACTTGTTCTTGCTATGTTCTTGATCTTAGGGAGAAAGCATTCAGACTTTCACCATTAAATCTAATGTTAGCTGTGGGTTGTTTTTTTTAATAGATGTTCTTTATCAAGATGAGGAAGTTCTTCTTTATTCCTAGTTTTCTGAGAGATTTTGTTATGCAGTGCTAAAGTGTTGATAATTTTTTCAAATGCTTTTTCTGTATCAGTTGATATTAAAATGTGACTTTTCTCCTTAGCCTATTAATATGGTAGATTGTTAATATGGTTCATTGACTTTCAAATATGGAACCAACCTTGCATCACTGGAAGAAACCCCATTTGGTTTTGGTGTGTAATTCTTTTTATATATTGCTGAATTCTAGTTGTTAATATTTTATTAAGGATTTTCCTGTCTATATTCATGAAAGAAATTGGTCTGTAGTTTTCATTTATTTAACTGTATTTGTCTGATTTAGGTATCAGGGTAAATTGGTCTTATATAATGAATTGGGAAGTGTTCTCTCTTATATTTTCTGGAAGAGATTGTGTAGAACTGATGCTAATTCTTATTTAAACAATTCAACATAGTACTGGAAGTCCTATAGCTCAATGAGGCAAGAAAAGGAAATAAAAGTCATATAGATAAGAAAGGAAGAAATAAAACTCTACCTATTTGCAGATGACATGATGGTCTATATATACATAGAAAATACCAAGGAATCTACAAAGAAAAGAAAAATCCTAGAACTAATAAGTGAGTTCAGCAAGACTGTGTGATACAAGATCAACATAAAAAAATCAATTGTATTTATATAAAATAGCATTAAATACATGGAAACCACAATTAAAAATATAATACCATTTGCAACTGCTCAAAAAAGAGAAATACTTAATATAATAGCCTGGAGAACCAGGAAATCCAGTGGTATAATTCAGTCTGAATTCAAAGGCCTGAGAACCAGGGGTGCTGATGGTGTAAGTCCAAGTCTGACTCAGAAGGCCCATGAACCAGGAGAGTCAATGTCTGAGGACAGGAGAAGATGGATTTCCTGGCTCACGCAGAAAGCAAATTTGCCCTTCCTCCACCTTTTTGTTCTATTTAGGCTCTCAACAGATTGGATGGTACCCACACACACTGGTAAGGGCGATCATCTTTACTCAGTCTACTGATTCAAATGCTAATCTCTTCCAGAAACAGCCTTACAGACATACCCAGAAATAATGTTTTACCAGCCATCTGGGCTTCCCTTAGCCCAGTCAAGTTGACACATAAAATTTACCATCACACTTAGGTTTAAGTCTACCAAAATATGTATAGGACTTGTATACTTAAAACTGTAGAAGCTAATGAAAGAAATCAAAGAATATCCTAATAAATGTAGACATATTTTGTTCATGGGTTGGAAGTTTTAGCATTGTTAAGATGTTAGTTCTCCCCAAATTGATATATGGGTTTAATGCAATCCCTATCAGACGTCCAGCAAGATTTTTTTGTAGTATAGACAAGGACAATTCTAAAATTTATATAGAAAGACAAAGGACCTAGCATAGCTAAAACAATTAAAAAAAGAAGAGGAGTGATGTCAGCAACATGGTGGAGTGAGCTGTTCCCTTTATCTCTCTCCCTCTGTACTACAACTAAATGGACATTCATTGATCAATGGAGGATACCCACACAGCGCAACAGGACACCTGAGAGACCCTCACAGCTATATTTCTGAAGGTGAATGGACTACCCCCAGGGAGGTAGTGGAGTTAGGTGAGCACTCTCCAGCCCCCTGGCAGCCCAGTGCACATGTGCAACTGCTTTCCTGGCTGGAGCATCCACAGCACTGCTGCAGCCAAGAGAGTGGGAGTGCTCCTTGGCATGACAGTGGGAACAGGTGACGGCAGCCCTGAGCCTCTGTGTGATCACTTTCCCGTCTGATGGGAGAGCCCACAGTGCTGCTGCAGTCCCAGGGAGTGGCCCAGGATTGGACTCAGTGGGGAGGCCCCGCCCACCAAGCACAACAGCCAGTGCGACCCAGGAAGAGGCAGCAGTGGATCTGTGTGCCTGGGTGAGTGACTTCCTGGCTGCCAAGAATGGTCATAGTACCACTGTGGCCCTGAAGATGGGAGCAAGCCTCAGAAGGACTGTGGGAGCAGGCAGTGACAGCCCTGAGCTCCCACATGATCACTGTCCCATTAGGTGGGAGAGCCCACAGGCCCACTGCAATCACAAGGAGTGGCCCAGGATTAGACAGGCACAGCTGACAGGGATCATGGTGGGCTCAGAATACACAGCTCCTGCCCGCCCCCGGGGTGGCAGATGGAATCTGCGACCAGATACTATCACTATGTGAAGGCACAAATCCACCTTATCTAATAGTATGAAGAGGTATATTAATGCTCCAGATGAGAAGGAAAAAGACAAGCATCCCAAAATCAATCCTGAAGGCACAGAAATTTACAATCTAAATGATAGAGAATTCAAAATAGCTATCATAAAAAAACTCAACAAGTTACAAGAAAATTCAGAAAGACAGTTCAATGAAATCGGGAATAAAATTAATGAACAGAGGGAATTCTTCACAAAACAGATTGAAGCTATAAAGAAAAACCAATCAGAAATGTTGGAGATGAAAAAGACAATAAATGAGATAAAGAAAAATCTGCAGTCCTTGAGTAACAGAGCTGATATTACAGAGGACAGAACTAGCAATTTAGAGGATAGAAATACAGAAATGCTTCAGATGGAGGAGGAGAGAGAATTAAGACTAAAAAGAAATGAATAAATTCTCTGAAAAATATCTGGCTCAATTAGGAAAGGCAACATAAGGATTATAGGTATTCCAAAGGGACAAGAGAGGGAGAAAGGAGCAGAGAGCTTGTTCAAAGAAATAAAAGCTGAGAACTTCCCAAACCTGGGGAAGGAGCTGGAATTATAAGTAAAAGAAGCTAATAGAACTCCTAATTACATCAATGTAAAAAGACCTTCTCCAAGGCATATATTAGTAAAACAGGCAAAAATCAATGACAAAGAAAAAATATTAAGGGCAGCAAGGCAGAAGAAAATAACCTACGAAGGAACCCCTATCAGGCTTTTAGCAGATTTATCAGCAGAAACTTTACAGGCTAGGAGAGAGTGGAATGATATATTCAAAATTCTGAAAGACAAAAACTTTCAGCCAAGAATACTATATTCAGTGAAAATATCCTTCATATATGATGGAGAAATAAAAACTTTCCCAGATAAACAAAAGCTGAGGGAGTTCATCATCATAAGACCCCCCCGCCCCCCCCCTCAAGAAATGATCAAGAAGGCCCTCATACCTGAAAAACAGAGAAAGGGTTTACAAAGCCTTGAGCAAGGAGATAAATAGGCAGACAAAATCAGAAAATTGCAACTCTCTATCAGAACAGATTAGCAAACACTTAATTATAACTTTGAAGATAAAGGGAAGGAAAACATCAAGAATAAATATAATCACTTCATTTTAACTACAAATAACAAAACAAAATGGAGTAAGTTGTGACAACAATAACTTGGAGGGGGAAAAGGAAAGGGATGGAAACTGCTTAGACTAAGGAAATAAAAGCCTATCAGAAAATGAACTACTTCATCTATGATATCTTTTGTATAAACCTCACAGTAACCACTAAACAAAAAATCAGAATCGAGACACAAATGATAAATAAAGAGAAAACAGAGAAAACCGTCATAGAGAGTCACCAAACTGAATTAGTAGTCTGAAATACATGGGACAAGAAACAAGCAAAATGCAGAAAACCAGAAAACAAGTGATAAAATGGCAGCATTAAGTCCTCATATATCAATAATCCCTCTAAATGTAAATAGATTGAATTTTCCAATCAAAAGACACAGAGTGGCTGGATGGATTGAAAAACAAGACCCAACCATATGCTGCCTCCAGGAAGCACATCTCAGCTCTAAAGACAACATGGGGCTAGAGTGAAGGGATGAAGGACGATACTCCAAGCTAATGGCAAACAAAAGAAAGCAGGCATTGCTATACTTACATCAGACAAAGTAGACTTCAAGATAAAAATGGCAATGAGAGACAAAGGGGGGCAGTATATAATGATAAAAGGGACACTCCACCAAGAGATCATAACACTTATAAATATATATGCACCTAACACAAGAGCACCAAGGTACATAAAGCAACTATTAATTGACCTAAAAGGAGATATTAACAGCCACACAATAATGGTAGGGGACTTTAACACCCTACTTACATCAATAGATAGATCATCCAGACAGAAAGTCAACAAGGAAATAGTGGAACTAAACAAAAAACTAGACCAGATGGATTTAATAGATACATATAGAACACTCCATCCAAAAACAGCAGAATACACATTCTTCTCAAGTGCACAAAAAACATTCTCAAAGACAGACCATATGTTGGGAAACAAGGCAAGCCTCAATAAATTTAAGAAGACTGAAATCATATCAAGCATCTTTTTTGATCATAATGCTATGAAACTAGAAGTCAACTACAAGAAAAAAGCTGGGAAAGTGACAAATATGTGGAGAATAAATGACATGCTACTGAACAACCAATGGATCATTGAAGAAATTAAAGGAGAAACAAAAAAATATCTGGAGACAAATGAAAATGAAAATACACCATACCAACTCATATGGGATGCAGCACAAGTGGTCCTAAGAGGGAAATTCATAGCAATTCAGGCCCACCTTAACAAACAAGATAAATCCCAAATAAGGAATCTTAAACTATATCTAACAGAACTAGAAAAATAAGAACAAAGCCCAAAGTCAGCAGAAGCAGGGAAATAATAAAAATTAGAGCAGAAATAAATGAAACTGACCTCCCCCAAAAAACAGTAGAAAGGATCAATGAAACTAAGAGCTAGTTCTTTGACAAGATAAACAAAATTGACAAACCCTTAGCCAGACTCACTAACAAAAAAAGAGAGAAGGCTCAAATAAATAAAATTAGAAATGAAAGAGGAGAAATTACAACAGATACCACAGAAATACAAAGGATTGTAAGAGAGTATTATGAAAAACTATATGCAAACAAATCATACAATCTAGAAGAAATGGATAAATTCTTAGACTCATACAATCTCCCAAAACTGAATCAAGAAGAAACAGAGAACCTGAATAGACCAATCACAAGTAAAGAGATTGAAACAGTAATCAAAAACCTCCCCAAAAATAAAAGCCCAGGACCAGATGGCTTCTCTGGAGAATTCTATCAAACATTCAAAGAAGATTTGATACCTATCCTTCTCAAACTATTCCAAAAAATTGAAGAAGATGGAACACTTCCTAACACATTTTATGAGGCCAAAATACCCTGATCCCAAGCCAGACAAGGACAAACACAAAGAAGGAAAATTATAGGCCAATATTGCTGATGAATATAGATGCAAAAATCCTCAACAAAATATTGGCAAACTGAATACAGAAATACATTAACCAGATCATACACCAGGATCAAGTGGGATTTATACCAGGGACGCAGGGATGGTTCAACATCTGCAAATCAATGTGATACACCACACTAACAAAATGAGGAATAAAAACCACATGATCGGGGCCAGCCCAGTGGCACAGTGGTTAAGTACGGTGCGCTCTGCTTCAGCAGCCCGTGGTCAGTAGGTTCGGATCCTGGGCATGGACCCACACCACTCATCAAGACATGCTGTGGAGGCGTCCCACCTACAAAATAGAGGAAGATGGGCACAGATGTTAGCTCAGGGCCACTCTTCCTCAAGGAAAAAGAGGAAGATTGGCAATGGGTGTTAGCTCAGGGCTACTCTCTCTCTAAAAAAAAAAAGAAAACCCACATGATCATCTCAATAGACACAGAGAAAGCATTTGACAAGATCCAACATCCATTTATGATAAAAATTCTCAATAAATTGAGCATAGAAGGAAAGTACCTCAACATAATAAAAGTCATATATGACAAACCCATAGCCAACATAATACTTAATAGGGAAAAACTGAAAGCCATCCCTCTGAGAACAGGAACAAGACAAGGGTGCCCACTCTCACCACTCTTATTCAGCATAGTCCTGGAGGTTTTGGCCAGAGCAAATTTTAGGCAAGAAAAAGAAATAAAAGGTATCCAAATTGGTAATGAAGAAGTGAAACTCTCGCTTTTTGCAGACAACATGATTCTATATATAGAAAACTCTAAAGAATTGGAAAACTATTAGAAACAATCAACAACTACAGCAAAGTTGCAGGGTACAAAATCAACTTACAAAAATCAGTTGCATTTCTATACTGTAATAATGAACTAACCGAAAGAGAACTCAAGAATACAATGCCATTTACAATCACAACAAAAAGAAGAAAATATCGAGGAATAAATTTAACCAAGGAAGTGAAAGACCTATACAATGAAAACTATAAGACATTATCGAAAGAAATCAATGATGACGTAAAGCAATGGAAAGATATTCCATGCACATGGATTGGAAGAATAAACATAGTTAAAATGTCCATACTACCTAAAGCAATCTACAGATTCAATGCAATCCCAATCAGAATCCCAATGACATTCTTCATGGAAATAGAACAAAGAATTGTAAAATTCATATGGGGCAACAAAAGACTCCGAATAGCTAAAGCAATCCTGAGAAAAAAGACCAAAGCTGAAGTCATCACAATCCTTGAGTTCAAAATATACTACAAAGCTATAGTAATCAAAACAGCAGGGTACTGGTACAAAACCTGACACATAGATCAATGGAACAGAACTGAAAGCCCAGAAATAAAACCATGCATATATGGACAGCTAATCTTCAACAAAGGAGCTAAGAACATACAATGGAGAAAGAGTCTCTTCAATAAATGGTGTTGGGAAAACTGGACAGCCGCTTGCCAAATAATGAAAGACCATCTTCTTTCGCCAAATACAAAAGTTAACTCAAAACAGATTAAAGACTTGAAAGTAAGATGTGAAACCATAAAACTCATAGAAGAAAATATAGGTGGTATGCTCTTTGACATCGGTCTTAGAAGGATCTTTTTGAACACCATGTCTACTCAGGCAAAGGAAACAAAAGAAAAAATAAACAAATGGGACTTCATCAGACTAAAGAGCTTCTGCAATGCAAAGGAAACCATGAACAAAATGAAAAGACAATCCACCAACCAGGAGAAAATATTTGCAAATCATATATCTGACAAGGGGTTAATCTCCAAAATATATAAAGCACTCATACAATTCAACAACAAAAAACCAAACAACCTGATCAAAAAATGGGCACAGGATATGAACACACATTTTTCCAATGAAGATATACAGATGGCCAATAGGCACATGAAAAGATGTTCAACATCACTAATCACCAGGGCAATGCAAATCAAAACTACAATGAGATATCACCTTACACCTGTTAGAATGGCTATAATTACCAAGACAAAAAATGACAAATTTTGGAGAAGATGTAGAGAAAAGGGAAGACTCATACATTGCTGGTGGGAATGCAAACTAGTGCAGCCACTATGGAAAACAGTATGGAGATTTCTCAAAAAATTAAAAATCTAAATACCGTACAACCCAACTATTCCACCACTGGGTATTTATCTAAAGAACTTGAAGTCAACAATTCAAAGAGACTTATGCACCCCTATGTTCATTGCAGCATTATTCACATAGCCGAGACATGGAAGCAACCCAAGTGCCCATCAACTGATGAGTGGATAAAGAAGATATGGTGTGTATGTGTATATATATATATATATATATATATATATATATATATATATATATATACACAAGGGCGAGTATAAGGGGTAAAGGGGCACATATATAGGGTGACTGACAAATGATAATGTACAACTGAAATTTCACAATGTTATAAACTATTATGACCTCAATAAAATAAAAAAAGAAGAATAAAGTGGGAGAAATCAGTCTATCCAATTTGAATACATTATATAGCCGTGTGATCTTGGTGGAGGGATAGTCACATAGACTAGTGGAACAGAAGAATCCAGAGATAGACCCAAACGAGTACGATCAACTGATTTTTGAGAAAGGTGCAAAAGTAACTCAATGGAAGAGGGAGAGTTCAACAAAGGTACTGGAACAATTGGATTTCCATAGGCAAAAATACAAACTTCAATTTAAACCTCACACTGTATACAAAAAATTAACTCAAAATGGATCATAAATATAAATATAAAATGTAAAACTATAAAATCTTTAGGAGAAAACATAGGAGAAAATAGTCAAGGCGTAGGGCTTGATGAAGAGTTCTTAGATATGACAACAAAAGGATGATCTATTAAGGAAAAAAAAATCAATAAATTGGGCTGCATCAAAATTAAAAAATACTCAAAAGGAAAAAAGGATAAGTTCCAGACTGGGAGAAAATACTTGCAAACCACATATCTGACAAACAATTCATATCTAGAATATATCTAAAAAAAACTCTCAAAACTCAACAGTAAAACAACAAACAATACAATTAGAAAATGGACAGAAACCATGAAGAGACAGTTCACGGAAGAGGGCGTATGGATGGCAAATAAGTACAGGAAAAGATACCCAAAGTCACCAGCATTAGGGAAATGCAAATTAAGACCATGCTGATCTATCACTACACGCCCATTAGAAAAGCTAAAATAAAAGATGCTGACAATACCAAATGCTGGCAAGGACGGGGAGAACTGGATCTCTCATACATTGCTAATGGGAATGTAAAATGGTACATTCACTCTGGAAAAGGGTTTGGTGGTTCCTTACAAAACTACACACATGGTTACCATATGATCCAGAAATCACACTCCTGGGCATTTATTCCAGAGAAATGATAACTTATGTTCACATACAACTCTGTACAGAAATACTTATAGCAGCTTTATTGCAATAGCCCCAAACAGGAAATAACCAGAATGTCCTTCAGAAGGCAAATGGCCAAACTAGCCGTGATATATTTGTACCATGGAAAACTACTGAGCAATAAAAAGCATCAGACTATCCATGCACCCAACAACCTGGATGAATTTCAAGAGCACTATGCTGAATGAAAAAAGCCAGTCTCAAAGGTCACATGCTGTATGATTCCATTATATAACGCTCTCAAAGTGACAAAACTAAAGAGATGGAAAGCAGAGTAGTGGTTGCCAGAGTTTATGAACGGGAGGTAGCAGGAGAGAGATCTTTGTTGTGGTGAAATATTTCTGTATCTTGATTATGGTGCTGGTTACACAAATCTACACAAGTGATAAAATGGCATAGAACTATACACACTGTACCAATGCCAATTTCCCGGTTTTGTTATTGTATGATAGTTTTGCAAGATGTAACCAGTGGGGAAAACCGGGTGAAGGATATATCAAACCTCTCTATAATGTTATTGCAACTTCCTGTGAGTCTACAATTATTTCAAAATAAAAAGCTAAAAATATATATGTACTAGAAAAAACTGGCTCTGACCCACCATAAATGTTTCTAAATCTATTGTTTATGCCTTTAGGGTCTTGGCTTTAAAAAACTGATTAAAATTTTATTTTTATTTCTTTATCTATTTATTTATTTTGTGAGGAAGATTAGTCCTCAGCTAACATCTGTTGCCAATCCTCTTTTTTTGCTGAGGAAGATTGGCCCTGGGCTAACATCTGTGCTCATCTTCCTCTACTTTATACGAGATGCCACCACAGCATGGCTTGCTAAGCGGTGCACAGGTTGGCGCCTGGGGTCCAAACCTGTGAACCCCAGGCTGCTGAAGCAGAGCGGGCGAACTTAACCACTACACCACTGGGCTGGCCTAAAATTTTATTTTTTAAAAAATTTATTTATTTATTTATTTTTGGTGAGGAAGATTGGCCCTGAGCTCACATCTGTTGCCAATCTTCCTCTTTTTGCTGAGTAAGATTGGCCCTGAACTAGCATCTGTGCCCATCTTCCTCTATTTTGTATGTGGGATGCTGCCACAGCATGGCGTGATGAGTGGTGGCTAGGTCCACACCCGGGATCTGAACTTGCGAACCCTAGGGGGCCACCAAAGTGGAGCGTGTGAACCTAACCACTACGCCACCAGGCTGGCTCTAAAATTTTATTTTTTAATTAAAATTTACAACATTTTCTTATTACAGATTACAGATACAGAGAGATTATATTGCTGCTCTCCAGTGTGTTAAAATCTGTTGCATAACATATTAAAAATTTCATTTTACTCTTTTGTTATAGGTTTTTCAAAGCTGTTATTTACATTCAGGGATTCAATGAAGGTACATAGTTTAAAAAGTTAGTTGTATCTCACTTCTCCCCATATCCTTAGTTCCATTCCCCAGAGGCAACTACCCTCAACTCCACTGACTTCTTTCTCCTGCATTCACTATGTCTCTAAACAATATGTTTATATGGATATTGTATCATTTATCAATTATAGACATTATTGGTTCATGTTTTGCTATGGTACTTAACTTTTGTGCTCTTAATTTTCCCACAACCCTCCCACTTTTAATCCATGCTCGACAAGTTCCATCACAATTTTGGTTAATGTGTTAGTTGGTGTATATACCATCAGAAATATGCAAATATTGTTCCCTGCTGAACAAAGAGTCCAGTATCACCATGCCTCCATCCTATTTAACTCTTTGTTTGTCCTAGAGTTAACAATTGCCTTGTTTTTCATTTACCTGCTTTTCTCCCTACCTGTGGCTACAGGTTTTCCCACGTGCTCCATCTCCTGGTTGCTCATTAGGCCAATGGTATACATTTTCCTGGGACTTCCCTTTATTGCTCTCCTGAGTTGGATCCCCTGCTTTCTGGATCCTGTATCTGTCTCTTTCTTGTTTTACATTTGCTACCTAAAGAAAGGGTATGTAAGAGATATAATATTTGAGGATTTGGATGTCTGAAGTGTCTTTAATCTGCTATCCCTCAACGGATAATTTATCTGGAAATAGACTTTTAGGTTGAAAATGATTTTTTCACAAAATTTTGAAGGCATTGCTCCACTGTTTTCTAGCAACTTGCTGTTGAGAACTCTGAAGCCATTCTGGTTCTTCTTCCTTTGTCATCTGTTTTTTTTGCTCTTTGGAAAGCTTGTAGAGTCTTCTTTTGTCCCCGGTATTCAGAAATTCCCCAATAATATACAGTACCCAGGCTTTTGAAATTCAAAAACGCTTTCTCCAACTAATATCTTTGCTGTGACTTCCAAAAGCCTATTTTGTAACTCAAAAGCCAAGAATTGACTCTTTTGTTTTCTGCTCTTTTTCTGCACACTCATTCCCTGAGGTTATTAATGCCATTGACTGAATTCATGAAAGGCTAGGAGATCAACGGAAGTACCAAGGGGAAAAAGAAAGATGAGATCCTGGGTCTTAGGACTCAATTATGCACCCTTGTGACTTGTCAGGGAAAGGCTCATGAGGGAGGGCAGGGGAAGAAATCTTAAAGAGAACTAAAATCTTAAGAAAACTCGCTAAGCCCTGGGGAAGTAACCATGCAATTTCAAAAGCTGTGTGCATTCTTGCCTCTGTGCCTTTGCTTGAACTATTCTCTGGCTGGAATTATATTTGGCTGCCAGCAATAGAGAATTTACTCCAGTGGTCTAAATACATAAGAGTTTATTTTCTCATGTAAAGGAAGTCTGGAATTAGGTGGTCTAGGGTGGCTATGGTGGCTTATAGTCACAAAAGACCCAGCCTCTTTCTGTGTTTCCCCTCCAACTTCATTAGCATATTGCTTTCATCTTCAAGGCCACAAGATGGCTGCTGGCACTCTAGTCATCACATTCAAGTTCCAAGCAAGAAGAAAAATAGGAAGAAGCAAAGGGACATGGCTAATCCTTTTTAAGGAACCTGATCCTGGAAATCCACCTAAGCAACCTCCACTTATATCTTACTGGCCATCATGCAAGGGAGGACTGAGGGGGTTCCCAAGGTGCAGGACTGTCAGTGCTAAAATTGGGAAAGTTCTGGGCAAACTCAGATGAGTCTGTCACCCTGTAGGGGGTGGAACACTAGGCATGGCAGACAGATGATAGTAAGGAGCGTTTTGGTTCTGCACTGATGGACCGTATGGTCTTGGGTCTCTCTGACCCTCAGCATCCAAATCTGAGAAGTGGGACTATAGTCAGCTTGGCAAAGTCGTGAGGAGGGTGAAAGGAGATCTTGTATGTGAAAGTTCTTTACAAACGTGATAATATCTAAATGTGTGACAGTCTTCTTTACTGTATTGATATTCCATACCACATTCTTTTGGGCATATTTGAATACTTGTTTCATTTTCCCTCCTAGACTGAGGAACCTGAAGGTATAAGCCCTCACAACTCAGAAGAACGCAGCCATCTCTTTGTGGCAGTCATGAATTTGCATCCCAACGGTCATGTGCAAGAACTATCACAGTATTTTATTTTCATAAATATGGGTATAAGCTCCCAGTCACCATGGTTGAGTCATTGTCTGGAGCATCCCCTCCTGAGGGTGAGGAGGATGGTTTACAAAGTCCAGAAACTTGAACAAAGCTTATGTTCTTCAGTCCCGTCTGGTCACTGCTGGAGCCTCTTGCTCAAGCCCAAATGGTTTATTCCGAGGAAGGGTGGCTCCTTTTCCTCCATGCCAAGCCAGGCTCTGAGATCTTTTGCAGCACCTCACAAGGTCCTAGAACTAGGGTTTCAGTCCCTGGCCCCCATGGATCACCCCATGAAAGGTCCTGCCCCCTCCTGAGGTGCTGCGTGCAGGTGGGAGCACATTTCTACGGCACTGGTGTGCTGGAGCTGGCTTGTACTGGCTTGTGAGAGCCGACTGTTTGCACCTCCCTTCCCGGCTTCCTATTCAGAGACATAAAGTTGGTAGCCTGATATTGGCCACGGTGGAAATACTTACACTACAGAAATTGGTAAACACTACAGATGAGGACCCATCCCCACTGCCCTGAAAGCAGGTTGTGAGCTTTTAGTAGCTTACAAGCACATCTCCCACCACATCTTGTCTCCTTGTCTCTGGGAAACCTGGGTCTCTCAGTGGGTTGAGCCTCTTCCTGCCCATCCCAGAGCCCCTGACCATGCAGGACAAGCCAGCTCTTTGTGCCCAGAGCCTAAACTTCAGACACTCAAGGCCTCTCATTGTTCCTCTGGGGCAGACCTCAGAATGCACAGCCCTGCTGGCTCTCTTGAGTGGAGAAAGGCTCTCTTATTTTGTTTTCTGCAACTTTCTCCTTCAGATGAGTCTACAGTGTCATAAAGCACAACCAGTTTTCTCACTGGGAAATCCTGCCAGATTGAAATCCCTCCCTGCAGTGCCTAGCACTGTGCTTTGGTCTCAGTGGAGTGAACTGGTAGAGGATGGAGGGAAATTAGCACCACTCTCGATGTCTCCTCACCCCACGTACACTCCCACTGGGGAGGCACCCCTTGCTGCAGCTCTGCCCTGACCTCTTGGCTTCTGTCGCTCTTTATGTAACGAAGCACTAAATGTTCTGTCTGGAAGGCTGGCTCCAAGGAGTTTCTCATTTTCAGATATTTATGCCTTAAACCGAAGACCAAATACTGCTGGTTTCTGTCTCCTGTCTCTTCACGGCATCATTGGTAGTTTTCAGGAGCTGCATTCT
Organism: Diceros bicornis minor; assembly: GCF_020826845.1. Taxonomy (NCBI): domain Eukaryota; kingdom Metazoa; phylum Chordata; class Mammalia; order Perissodactyla; family Rhinocerotidae; genus Diceros; species Diceros bicornis. Next base: position 71,379,994 of record NC_080744.1, read on the forward strand.
GTAAGTGAATCCGCCAGCTTGTCACTGGTGAGTTCTAAGTTACCAGTGACACTTGAAGAAATGCCCAGAATAACTTCAGCCAGCCAGCAATGCATAACCAGGGAGACAGAAGCTCAGACACATGAATTTATGGAGAACAGTGGGGATCTCATCTATAAAATCCCAGTAATAGCTTATATCTTTCTCCAAGGAGATAAGAAAACATTTGTTGCTTCCAACCACCTTCTCAGCCTCCTGTGAGGAGGATAACAAGCAGAAGTGAGTATTCTCATGTTGCAGGTGGGAACACTGAGACGCAGGACAATTATTAAAACTTAAAGAAAATGGAGTACATAGTAAGAGTCACTTAAGTCAGTATACGCAAAGGGAAGTAGTGAAGTTGGGGAGAGTGAATCATTCGTTCATTCATGCATTTATTCAATAGGCTTCAGTGAGCCCCTATGTGCCAGGCATTTTGCCAGGATGGGGGCAGATACGAAGATTAATGAAACAAGACTCCCACTCTCAAAGAGTCCCAGTGGAAGAAGCAGACACTTAAGCAAACAATTCCAGTGTTATACGTACAGTTGTTCAGGCGCCTCACTGCACAATGGTGCTCAGCTGAAGGGGCAAGTGGGACTTGAAATCTAGCCCTTAGTCTGCTTGCTGAGCCTTTGCCCTAGTGAGGAGCTGGGTCTGCCTAAAGAAAGGGTACCCTTTTCTAGTGGTGAAAAACTTGTATGGGTGAGCCCTGGTCTGGCCACAGACCCCAGCCCCAGGCCATTATAGCACTATCTTCTGTAAACCATTCCAGACACTAACCACAAATGGATGTCCTAATAATCCACAGCAGCCTCCTGGTCTGGGTTCTAGACTTTGCTCTGTCAGTGAGAGACCCTGTGCTTTTTCCCCTCCCTGGGCCTCAGTCTCTTCACTGCAGCGTGGGGGTGGGCAGGATGGGTGTAAAGACCCTTCTGGGTCCAACAGTCCAAGTGAGTGCGAATTCTTGGAGAGCACATCAGGCAATGGCTCCTGCTTTTACACCTGGGGGCTGGATATAGCGGAGAGAAATGTCAGTAAAGGCAGAACATTCTAAAGGGGGACTTCAGGCAACACGAATCCAGGCCTTTAATCAGGACAGAAGGGCTGCCTGAGCCCCAGTGCCCAAAGGATAGAGTAGGTCATGCCCAGTGCTGGAGACCATTCTGGTGGTGGGGTGATTGGAAGTAAGGCCAATGGAAGGCCCAAGGGGTGGTGATTGGCATATGGAGATTAGCAGGCGGCCTGGGGCAGACTCCCGCTGTGAGTTCCAGACCCTTCCTTCCAGATTTTTCAGCAGGGCAAAGGCCAGACCAAGAAGTAGGCATCAAAGCAGGGACTGGGTCAGCATGGGCACAGGGGTCTGGGGGACACTTGGCACAGCCTTCCCTGGGTCTGTTTAACAACAATGGGTCTTAAAGGGGTTGGACACGAGCTGTACCTGCCAGGACCCAAGGAGGCCCAGAACAGAAGGTAGGGACGGGAACTGCCCACAGCGGAGGCAGAGAAAGTGTGGGGCCGGGGGCAGAGCTCTGCGGGGCAGCCAGACACCTGAGCTCAGACACCAGCCCAGCATTCTGTAGTGGGGGGACTTTGGAGAACTTATTAACTTTCTCTGAAGTTTCAGTTTCCTCATCATAAAATGAACACAATAATCTCTGCTTTGCAAAAGTGGTCGTGAGCATTAGTGGTGTTGGATGTGGACACCAGCACAGGGCCTAGCTCAGAGTAGATTTTCTTTCTTTCTTTCTTTCTTTTTTTTGTGTGAAGAAGATTAGCCCTGAGCTAACATGTGATGCCAATCCTCCTCTTTTTGCTGAGGAAGATTGGCCCTGGGCTAACATCCGTGCCCATCTTCCTCTACTTTATATGGGATGCCACCACAGCATGGCCTGACAACTGGTGCATCGGTGCGCGCCCGGGATCCGAACCTGCGAACCCTCGGGCCACCAAATTGGAGCGTGTGCACTTAACCGCTACGCCACCGGGCCGGCCCCAGAGTAGATTTTCTTAGGGCTTCTACTAATCTGAGCAAAATGTGCTGGAGTGCAGTACAGGTGTGAATAGGAAACAGCTTTCAGCGTGGTGAGAGGAGGTCCCAGCTGTCCCTCAGTTTATCAAAATGCCTCCTTCTGCCGCACATCTGGATGAAGGGACTCGACGTCGAGCTTCTGTGACCCCTTCCTTTGTTAGAAAGAATTCTAAGTGAGCCCATCACCAAGTTTGTCGTCTAAAGACAGTAACAAGCTGTATCCAGGGTAGCTGGAGGTGAGATTTCTATTTCGGTTGTCGACAGTATCAAACATGTACTTGGAACATGATGTCAAATCAAATTGGACAGAGAGGACAGGAGATCCAAGCTCAGGTAGGAATCTCGTACCTTTGTGAGGGGCACATAAAAAACTGGTGCGCACCAGCATGTCCATGGGGTGATCAGGCCGACAAGCTCTGGAAGTGTCAGAAAGAGAGCGCCATTAATGACAAGAGAGGAACATGCGGCTGTCACAGCGATAGGAAGTAGTGGGAGGAATTAACCACAGTCCCATACACTGCACCGTGTAATAAGCATCTCTCATCTGATTCTCCTAACAACCCCATGAGGGAGATGTTGTCCTCGTTCTATAGATAGAGAAACTGAGGACAATAGACTAGCCAGGGTAATACAGTGACGAAGGGGTGACACCAGGACCAGAACCCAGGAACCTGCTGCTCTTGGCAGGGTCATTTCTATACCGACACGCTGTAAAGCACGAGGACTGTGTTTTGCAAAGTGCAAGCTTTGGGGAGCAGAGCTAATGATGCAGGTCTGGATTTTTCCCTCTCTCTCTTGTTTCTATTTGTTATATTTTCTATTCATTGATCCAGTACGGGCATAGTAAACCAGCGTGTGCTGGATCCTGTTGAAAACTCTGCACAGCCTTCCCTGCCCCACCCAGATGGCTTGAGCGTTATATTCTCAGAGGCTCCAGTGCTTCTTTTTCGCAGCCCACATCACCGGGGGAATTAGTTAATCCTTTGTGGCGTGAGGTGTTTAATGCCTTCCTAACTGGACTGGAAGCTCCCTGACGGCAGACCACTCTCTCTGATTTACCCTAGTACTTAGAATGATGTCTGGCACATAGTAGATGTTGAGCAGATGATGACAGCTTCCCTTTGGAGGAGGAGCGGAATTGGTCCAGAGGAGATGGGTGGCGGCTACGCCAGATGCGGAGACGAGCCTGGGTGGGATAAAAGCCCACACTGAGTGGCCACTCTTTACATATCCTTTCAGTATGGAAAGCACAGGGCCTGACACGTTGTAGGTGCCATATAACGACTGGTTGATTGATTAAAGGAAGAAAGGAAGGAAGGGACAAAGGAAGGAAAGTCACAAGCTAATTCTGTCCAGGGTTCTCTGTTCCTCTGAGTTTCTTTGCATGGCTGGTTTGGGTGTTATTGGCTCAAACATACATGGTTTGAGGGGCAAGAATGCAGAGACCTTACAAGGGGCCCCCAGGCATCATGTGTTATTTACAGATGTTCCATTATCCTAATGAAGAGAACCCAGGTCTCTGGGCTATTATAGTAGGTCTCTTGGGATCCCTGGAGGTTAAAGATTGGACCCTGACTCAGATTGATGGGAATGCTGACAGCACATCTAACTCATCCTGTGGGGATCTGGGCTGATTGAGCCTCCCTTGCCTCAAATCTGAACACCAGGTGTGTGCTTGGCTGAATCTGCAGTAGGGGGACTGGAGTGAGTAGACTGACAGGAGGCTTCTTATATACATCCTATTAGGGCAGGATGCCTTAAAATGTGGGCAGCAGGGGTAGGAGACACTTACTTATGGTAAGGACAGTGATGAGGTGGGTCAGTGCTATGGAATGCGTGGCTTAGAGCAAATGGTGTGTTTTTGTATCCAACCTCTTTCCTGCCACAGGAACTTTGCACATGGTATTCCCACCCCCCAGCCTCCTTTGATGATTAGCTCCTTTTTGTCCTACTGGCCTCAGCTTAATTGTATTCCTCAGAGGGGCCTTCTCTGATCATCTCTTTTAAATAGATGTCCCCCAATCCTTTATTCTCTTTCTCCGCTCCTTATTTGTTTCTTTCATTAATGTATTAGAATTTTTAATCATTTTACTTATTTGTCTGTTTACTGGTATTTTAAAAAAATTTATTTCCCCCCTGGAATGTAAGGTCCATTAGGACAAGAGTCATGTCTGTCTTGTCACCATTGCCCCCCCATACCTAGCACAGTGCCTGGCAGGGAGTAGACAGCTGACAATTTGGGCAGGATGTTTGGTGGATTGAATGAAGAATTATGTGACTGATCAAGATTCCATTTGAACTTTGGCTGCCTGGAAATTGAGAGCTGGATCTGTAGCGCAGCTGTGGTGACGGCCGAGATCCTTCAGGTGGGCATATCTGTGTGTTGATTTTTCATCTGACTCTACCTTCCCCAGTGGACCCTGTTTGTATTGACCCATGTAACTGATGCTTAAAATTTACGGGACGAATCACACTTTCTCTCACGATTTAAAGCAAATATGATGTACACTGCGGGCTAGACACATTGTCTTTGTGTAATTTCCAGAAGCCAGAACGGTGTAAACAGTGCAACAGAGCTACGGCAAGTGATGCTTTCTCTTCACCAGGACTGGCCTTCTGCAAGAACCCTCAGGTGAGGTCCTGGTACCCTTGGGGCTTGGGGCTGCTGGGGCAGCCCTGTGACAGGTGAGCATTCTGCCGTGAGTGGACAAGGGCTATGGCTGGTCTGCATAGAGCTTTTACACAAATTAAGGAAAGGTGCCCCTGTGGGTGGATGCAGCACTAGGCAAAGGCAAAAGGTTTTGCAAATGGAGAGTTGGCTGGGTTTCATTCCACTCTTGTCCCCTTAGTTGAATGTCTTTGTGCAGTAAACAACCTGCGCCACTGTACAAGTGGCCCTGAATGGAAAGGTCTCTGAGTCTGGGGACTGTCTCACTTGCCTTGGTAGTTGGACCCCATCCTATAGGGCCTGCCCAGCAGACAGGACTTCCTGTTGTCGGCCATTGCTTCCCTCAACCATATCAGAGCCTGCTCAACCCTTTGGAAACATGGCTGGGAGGGGACAGTGGGTTGGGGAGAAGGCAACGTTTATCAGGTATCTAGTCTGCACCAGTCACTGGGCAGGTGCTGGGTATATAAAGATGAGTAAGACCTGGCTCTTTACTCACAGTCTGATGAAGGGAACAGACAGGCAAATAAAGTAAGAACAAATTCTTACAAGGAACGAGTGCAAAGATGTGGGAGCAGAGAGGGCAGCACATGACCCTGACTCGGGAGTCGTGGGGCTTCTCAGGACATACTCTATGACTTGGGAACTTGGAGGAGTTTCCAGGCCAACAAGTAAGGGAAAGGCATTCCAGGCAGGAGGAACACAAAGTGCAAAGGCACAGAGATCTGGGACTGCACGGTCGGGTTGAGGAACAGAGGCTGCCAAGGATGTACTCATGTCCTTCTCCCGCTCACCCAACTCATCCATCCGAAGAGGTCCAATGTCACTTTTTCTGTGACACCTTCTTTTGCTTCTCCAAGTCCGTCCCCTTCAGTCGCCAGTGTGCACATACACATCTCTCGAAGCACCTGGCACCTCGTCCTGCAGTCATTTACACCCTGGTCTCTCACCAGAGCCTGAGCTTCCTGAGAACGGAGCGCTCCTGCCGCACCTGTGTGTCCTGTCTCCTCACACAGCACCAGGCAGACCTCAAGAGCTGGAGGAAAGTCTGTTAAGTGAATGAATGAACAGTGTAGCTGAAGCAGAGGAAGACCAGTGAAGCTGGTTTGAAGTGAAACTGGAGAGAAATGCTGGGTAATGCCATGCAAGGGGTTCTGGAGTACAGGCACTAGCAGCCGTCACCAGCTCCAGGTGGAGGGTGATGTCAGGGTCAAGGTCACACCTGTTCTGTGGGGTACCAGAGTATTAAATCTGGCTGCCAGTTTCTGGCGGTAGGACACCCAGGTGGGCTCTGACCCTCTGGATCCACACAGGAGCCTGACACAGGAGAAGTGGCCCCAGGAGGTGGGAGAAGCCCAGGGCTGTCTCAGCTAGGGTATCTTGACTATAGATAACAACAATAATGCCTCCTATTATTTCACTTGGTTGGAAGTCCAGAGGTAGGAGAGTTTTCAGGTTAATAGGGCTCAATAATACAATAACATTACCGAGGTTCCTTCCATCTCTCTGCCTCAGCTTAATGGAAACACTTCATGGAAAACATCACAATTGCAAGATGGTGGGGGCAGTTCCACGAATCACTCAGGCCCATCAGCGCTCTGGAGTAAAAAACAGCCACTCCTGCTGGTGTCTCCTTCCTAAAAGCAAGGAATCCTTTCCCAGAAGTCCCCCAGCAGACCTTTCCTCACATCTCATTGGCCAGAATTGGGTCACATGCTAATTCTTACACCAATCACTGGCAAGAGACTGGAGTCCTCCGAAGCAAGGGGTGGAGTTACCTTGCCCTTCCCCTGGCTGTGTGGCATAGGGGTGATGCCTAGCCACAGAGGACAGTGACCAGACTTCTAAACCTTGAGATGGGGTGTGTGTGTGCAAGGATGAGCAGCGACCTCTCCAGGGGGTGCCGGGGAAGGGCATCCTTCAGGAAAGCCAGAGAGTGTTAGAGAAGAGGCTAGCACTCTAGATGGTTCCGAAGGGCGCAGGAGGAAAGGCTGTGCTGGCTGGCCTCAAGTGTTACACTAGATGCTGACAGAGTGAGGCCCCGGCCACGCTGGAGGCTTGATGACTTAGCATTCTGGGCACCGAGGAGGCAGATGTGGCTGAGGCCTGGTCTGTAGGAGGGAGGCTGTGAGGGCGCGGGAGACTGCACAGCCTGTTTCAAACACTCCGCCCACACACCACACACGCGCAAACCCATACCACGCACAGCCTTGCCATTTACGATTGTAAACTCCTCAGATGGCACAACGCGGCTCTTCGCCCAAGCAGCAAAAGAAAGGCCCTGCTTCTTACTCAGAGAAATACAGACGAGTTAGCTGTCTGTTACTGCCCTCTTGACATCTCCACCTGGATATCTCGAAAGTCCCCAGTGCCCACCCACCCTCAGCCAGGGTTGCTGGAACAGCTGGGGACTGGCTGGGCCCTTCTTTCTCCACGCTGGTCTCTCCAATAGGGTGGCAGGGCTTTTTACATGGTGGCTGGCTTCCAAGAGGGCAAAGAAATGGAAGCTACAAGCTTTTTAAGGTCTGGGCTCAGAAGACCTAAAATACCACTTTTTTTCTCCTGATCAAAGCAAGGCATAAGGCCAGCCCAGAATCAAGGGGAGGAGAAATAGACTCCATTTCTTGATGAGAGGAGCGGGACATACACACAGGGGTGAAAGGATCTTTGGGGCCATCTTGGGAAACAAATGTCTCCATACAGAATTGGTGAGCAGCAGAGCTGGGGCTCCACACTACGCCTGTCTGATGCCAAGGTCACACCTCAGCATCACTGATCAGATCATGGATTTTTTAAGCTGGGAATGACTCGAGATCATCTAGTGGTCTACACCTCTCAGTGTCTTAACCTGGGTTTCCTCAGAAGCAGGCCATGAGACCCAATTTGAGTGTCAGTGGCTTATTTGGGAGGTGATCCCAAGAAGCCCTGAGAGGGGAGGGGAGAAGAGTGACAGGGAGGGGATGGAAACTATTAAATGAGCAGAGTACCTTGTGGAGCTCAGTCTTGCTGGAGAGTTCTGGGAGGTGCTGTGGAACACTGCTGAGGGGCTAGGAAGCTGAGGTGTTCATCCTCCCACTTCCCATGCCGGTGCATAGATCCCATCCCAGACTCATGGAACTCGCCCTCGATCTGACTTTCCTTTTTGGGCTTATTCAGGACACCTTCCTTCACTCCCAGTTCTGCAGTCTTCTTTCTGTCATGGTCCCTGGGCTGGAGAAACCCCACTGCTGGTTACCTTGGAGTTACATGCAACAACCTGTCCATACTCTTTAGCAGCAGTAAAACTCCCAACTTTTCCAAGGCAACAATGGGTCCCTCTGCTTGGATCCCTGGGCTGTCCCTGCCTGTCCCAACCCGGCAGTGTCTTCTGGCTGCAATAACTGTAATTAGACCTTGTGGTGGACTGTTACTTTGGTGGCTCCCAGAGAACCATGCCTCCCAGTGTTCATATCCTAGTGTAGAGCCCTCCCACGTAGACTGTGAGCTTAGCTATGTGACTTGCTTTAGCCAATGGGACATTAGCAAACATGATACAAGCAGAGGCTTTTAGTGGTCGTACATCGGGGCTTTTCCTCCTGCAGCCCAGCCACTATGCTATAAGGAAGTCCAAGCCATCTTGCTGGAGAGAGAGATCATATGAAGAAAACCACACATGGAGAGAGAGGTAAGCCACATGGAGGAGCACCGAGCCATCGGGACGGGTGAGTGAAGCCTACTTGGACCTTCTGACTCAGCCCAGTCACCAGCTGAGTGCAGTGGAGGGACAGTACATGAGCAGAAGAACCACCCTTCTACGCCATGTCTGAATTCCTGACCCTCTGGAGCAACTGGTTATTGTTTTAAGCTACTAAGTTTTGGGCAGTTACACAGCAATAGATAACTGAAACAGCACTCCAGGCCTTGCATGCCCTCGTGTCATGAGCATCTTTGCAGTTACTGCTCCCTAAATTTACTGGCACTGCACCCCCTTCCTCTGTAAGTTGAGAGGGTGCTTACCAAAAGCCACTCACCAATCAGTTGGAGGAAGTGGGGAATTAGGACAATGAGCGCTACCTCTCTGGTTCTGGGCTTGATAGTAGTGGCAGAGGGGTAAGTGCCTCTCCTCTGGAAGGGCATTCCCTGCTGAAAGGCCCCACGGGTCTGAAGGTGCTGCTCAGCAGGACTGCCCACCAATGTCACTGGACGCCTCCGCAAGGAGGATGGTGAGTGCCTTGTCTCCCTGTGGCGTTCCAACTTCTCACCCAAGAGCAAGAGTGGAACGCCCAGCTCTGCAGGCCCGGCCTGGGCAGGCCACGGGGAGCCCTGAGTAATAGGCTAGCTCAAGATCCCTCCCCCAGCCCGTCTGAGCCGGAAGCCCCACTTCGTCAGGGGGCTCCGTGGGCCCCAGGTGCTGCTGACAGTCTTGTCGAGGCAGCTGGGAATCGGCTCAGAAAAGACACAGATGCAGCTGAAATCCCAGGGCCACGTAACAACAGAGGCAGAAAACAGTGTTAGAGGCTGATCGTCCTGTAGGATGTCTCAGGGAGTTCCATTGCAATTTGTGTGCAAAAATCATTACGGAATGAAAATGTCATATCTGAGCGAAGGGTTTTGCATCCAGTGGTCACTGCATACCCAAACTACAGGGACAAACGTTTAATTCCCGTAAAAACAAGCAAAGTCACTAATTAAAATTTCTCCCCATCCAAATTAAGATCACCAAGTAAATAAATCCCCCAAGCTGATGAATGTACCCAGTTCAAATTTTATTAATAAAAACTAATTTGTTTTCCAAATTTTACGGATTAAATTCCCCAGTTGTTATTTATTCCCACCACCTTTTCTTCTTGAATCACAAAATAAATGTCAATTACAAAAGTTAGATGGTGAATATTCATCTCTCTTCCTAGAATATTGTGGGTGGGAGGCTTTTTTCCTGATTTAGAAGAGGAAAAAACCCATAATTTAAAGATGAAGTACACATAAAAGGAAAAGAAATTGAAAAAGTGTTGTAAACTAGTCTTTCTCCTTTTATTCTCTTTTTGTCCCCATTCCCCACTTTCATTACCCTCCTCCCTGTAGGAGGCCATTCTAACATATTTAATGTGCATTGTTTTGTATGTATGTGTTCTTGTAAATGTGCATTGTCGTTTTGTGGATATGTATTTTTAAGTGTTGTTATTGGTGTTATGTTACAAATCCAAATGTTTCTTGCTTTTTTTCACTCAGGACTGTCTCTAAGATCTACCTATGAAGCTACATGAACATCCAACCTGTTGCTTTTAACTGCTGTAGAACATTCCATGATGTGCATCCTCCAACTTCACCTATTAATTCTGCCAGGATGAACACCCAGATGGCCTCCAACTCCTGCTACTTTAAACAACACAGTACTAAACATCCTTGTTCATGTCACCTTACAGACCTGATAAAACAAATGTTCATGCATTTTATTCACAAACGGCAGTGCATATCCAAATGCCTTTAAATTTGATGCAACAACAACAAAAAAATCCAGTAAACACACAGATTTATAAAGCTGAATTTAGATTTCTTAAATTCTCTCTTTATTTTCATAATGAAAATGTTCAAAAAGTTCCGTTAACATTGTGACTTTGAAAACATATAGAATTATTTTAGAAACAAATTATTTCCTAATTAGTACATACCCCATGAGGAAAAAAAACATTAAAAAAATCAAATCTGTTGTATTCATTTAAAACAAACACACGCTCACAGTCAAGTCTCCCAAGGTTTGTACAACGAGTGCATTTTCCCAGTTGAGCAATATTACCATTTTTTGGAGGGACTAGTAAATCGCTGAGCAAGTGGATCAGACAGGCCCTCATTTGCCGGCACAGAATGATCTTGCACAGGCTGCTTCTGCAACAACAGCATTCTTCGTTCTCTTTTCGGTTTTAACTCTCACTTGAAAGGGAAAGTCAGACATATCTATAGACACAGGATGGCACTCAACCTGCCCTCTTTCGCTGTAGGAAGTTACAACTCTTAAAGCGTATCTCTTACCTGTCAAAATGTCCAACAAACTCAAAAGACAGATTTTTCAATGTGCTCTGCCATTCTTTTCCAAGCCCTGACATTCTTGGTCCATATTCCTGTTTGGATCTGGCAGCTCCCCATTTAGTGGCAGTTCCCACACAGCCCGAGCTGGAGACCTGCTTGCTTGTGAGTTGGTGGGCATTCCCTGGTCACCTAAGTGGGTGGGCAATCTTTTCCCTTAAGTCTAGTGGGTCTCTGTTTCCTCTGCGACCTAGCTCCAGCTCTCTCAAAGGATTCCAATGGGGAATATATGAAAAATTTTCATATTTTGAATCCTTCTCTCCAAACAAACCCTTCTGCAGCTTCCATTTTGACATGATGCCTTTCTGACTCCTGCAGTTAAAGACTTAGGCAAAAGTAGTTTTTCTGGAGGTTCCTGAGCCTTCCACAATTGCTGGGAGAGTGAATGATCTGAGCTATGGTTTGGTCAGCCCTCCTGCCCCTCAATTGCAAGTGAAGACCTTCACTCTCCGTCAGAGGGCAGTTCACCTGATGGGTGGTTAACCCCCCACCACAGTAGGGCCGTCTTCTGTTTTGGATTGAGGTGAGCCATGTGTGGCTTGGATCACAATTTCCTCAGGCCTTACCCCTCAAAACCTTCCCACTAATCTTTGAAACCTCTCCCTCTTCCCTCTATCCCTGATGCTTCAGAGTAGCTCTCACCAATTCTTATTGAAGTTTCCTTTTAAAAAGATATGCAAAAATAGCCAGGAAAATTTTAGGGATGGTTAATAAAGAAGGGGAGCTTTCCCAACCAGATACTAAAGTGCATTAAGCTATGACAACTGAAACAGTTTAGTACTGGTGCATGAATTGGTAGATGAGTGGAATGGAAGAGAAAATCTCAACACAGACCAAGAACCTAGAAGAATTTAGCATGTGGAAATGACGGCATCTCAAACTAGTGATGCAAGATTGGATGATACAATTTACAATGTTAGGAGTGCTGGTTACTCATTTGGGGGAAAGAAAATTAGATCCCTATCTCACACCACGTAGATGAAACATTTAAATGTTCAAAAAGGACGAAAGAAAAAAAAGAAGCCATCAGCAAACTAGAGAATACTGGTGAATGTTTTTTTTTTTTTTTTTTTTGTGAGGAGATCAGCCCTGAGCTAACATCCGCCAATCCTCCTCCTTTTTTGCTGAGGAAGACGGCCCTGGGCTAACATCGGTGCCTATCTTCCTCCACTTTATATGGGACGCCGCCACAGCATGGCTTACCAAGCAGTGGGTCGGTGCGCGCCCGGGATCCGAACCAGCGAACCCCGGGCCGCCGCAGCGGAGCGCGCGCACTTAACCGCTTGCGCCACCGGGCCGGCCCCCTGGTGAATGTTTTTATAACCTCAGAATGAAGACAGCTTTCTAAGCTTAGCAACAAAGGCAAAAACCTAAAAGTATTGATAGATTTCACCAAAACCCAAAATCAGACACTTCTTTATCTGCAAACCCATCAAAAACAAAACTTAAAGGCAAAATAAAACTGGGGAAAATATGTATAGCGTATATGGCAAATTATTAATATCACTGGTATATTAAGAATTGTCACAGATGAGTGAGAATACAGTTGGGACCGATGTTGAGCCTTAGGTAAGGCACCAGTGTCTGAGGAAGGCTGCCAGCCACTCGGTAACAGGGTGATTACATCAGACCCCTTCCTCTCCTAAAGGGGCAGCAATTTGTTCTTCTTAGATTTTTATCTACTGCAGATATGGGTTTGCCTTCTCTGTCTACAGTGTGTCTGCCAGCACGCCCGTCTGTGGACTGACAGAAATGACGTGGTATTCTGAATAAAGTGGCCTCAGCGTGAGGGACCCACTTTATGGAAAAAGGAGGGCTGACAAAGGCACGTACGATGGGTTCCGCTGGCCTTCCCATACACCGCGTCAGCCGGAAGGAGCCAGCCTAAGGTGACAGCGGAATGACCTGCAGGCTTGGAGTGCTGAGCTCCAGGATGCAACATGCACACCGAGCGGATGGGCAATTGACGGAGCCACTGATACTCTGTTCAGTAGCTAAAATGCACAGGTCTGGGGAGCAAAGGAGAGGGGAAGGAGCGTTAGCCCCACTCACTACCTCTCCAGTGACACACTGAAGAAAGCTGTGCTTCCTTCCCTGTAAACTCAGATTCTGCTAGATTAGAGGTCCTGTTTCTCGAGTGTGGAATGCTTCCGTCGGGGCACGCAGTGAGAGTTCCTCTGAACTGGAAACTGTGACTATCTTCATGCCCATGGACCAGGAGGCATAGAAACTTATTACACTGGTGTCTTAGAGTGGATTCTCCCAGCAGTAGGCCCTGAAACCAGGATTTGAGTGCAGGTAGTTTATTTGGGAGATGATTCCAGGAAACACCAAAGGGAAGCGGGGAAGTAAGACAGATGGAGGGAGGAAGCCAACATAGGGTGTTAATGAGCAGGTTGCCGCTGTGGGGAACTGGGCCTCATTCCTGCTGGGGACCTCTAGGGGGAGGGTGGAACATGCCTTAGAGTTGTCTCTCCAGAGGAGTAAGGTATATCTCCCAGGGGCTTGTTTCCGGGGGCTTCAGCAACATGTCCCACACTGAATGGGAGCTGAGCAAGCTCTTAAGGGCAGGGGAACCCCGAGGGAGGGGGCACTGGTGCTGGATGTAAGGTGATACTGAGTGCATGACAGCGGTGGTCTGGGCTCTGTGTTTGAGCTTGATTCTCAGGACGACCTTTGGCCTCCTAGCTTTTGGAGATAAGGGCCTTTTCGAACATTTCATGGAAACCTTCTGGCTTTTACACCAGGCCCAGAGTTGATACCTGGCTGGCTTGAGGCTGTTATTTTCTTTCTTCGTGGCTTCTACAGCTGTTAATAACAGTCATTGCCGTTATCCTTATAATTCCCACCATCTCCTTACTTTTCAAGCACCAGAGCCCCCTCCCTTGGGGTGCATCCCCTTCCTCCTGTGTAGTAACTGGGATGCTGAGCATGGCAGGGGTGCCCACAGCCACCCTCACCACCAGAATTCAGATCCTTTTTGCCAGCAGGTGAGCGAGAGATCCAGTTCCAGAATCCCAGGCTGAGTGTCTGCTCCCTAGGGGCACATCCGGTACCAATTGTCCTAGTTCGGCTTCCTCACAAAGCAGACTCTGAGACTAGACTTTGAGGATGCATAGTTAACATGGGAGTGATTCCAGGAAACATCAGCAAGGGAGTGAGAAGGAGAGACAGGAAAGGGAAGGGAGTCCATACAGTGTGTGTAACCACCACAGGTCACCACTGTAGGCAATGGGAGATGGTGTGGAACATGGCTTGGAATTGTCCCAATCTCGCCAGAGGGGCCACATAGCTGGGGTATTCATCATCACTGATCGAGACTATCCCCAGGGTGCCCGCTCCTCAGCCTTCTGACCCGCTCTGAAAGCGAGCTGAGCAAGTTCCCAGAGCCAGAGGAAGCCTTTGGGTGGGGCCTCCCCAGGGCTTGAGGTAAGAAGCTGCTCTGTGCATGGGACAGTGATTATCAAGGAGATATGAATGGGGCACTGACAGTGTCCAACCTGGGAATGTGTGTAATTTGCCCTAATGACCACGAGCTGCTGTATAGTGGGGACGGGGAGGAGCAGGTCTGGAGCCCAGAGGATTCACTGGAGTTTCATGGTGTTTCCATGCCTGGTGGTAATGGTGAGCAGGGAGTTTCAGCAACCGGAATCCCACAAGGGCAAGGCGGTCAAGGGCTCAGACCCTTCAGTGAAGAGCTGGGTCACCCCACCTGGTGGGCAATATAGATCAGCATGCTGGTGAGGGTCAGGGAAATCTGGAAGGAGTGGTAGAGGAGGAGGAGGAGGAAGAGGGTCAATTATGGCTTCAGGACCAGCTGCATGATGTCTTGGAAGAGACTGTGGCTGGCCACCACCTTGAAGGGGTCTCTATGATGAACCGACCTTACTGGAGGACGTGTCCATCTGAGTGGTGCAAGGGGTAGCCTGTATGCAACGCCCGTTGTGTACCACATTATCTCCTCTCGCCTTGCCTCTTACGCCATCCTTTCTGTGGTGGCCGGTTCCACACAGCCTTTGCCCAACTTCCTGAAGGTACAGCCTGGTGGCTCCTTTCCTGTGGGCTGTGCCCTGTACTTCTTGCTTCCTGCCCCAGGTGTGGGAAACCCCAGGACCCTGCTTGGAACTCATACATGTGCAACCTGGATGATCAAATTGACTCTCCTGACCAGTGGGGGATAGAGCCAATGGATACCTGCTTCTTCTTTTATCTCCGGGGAAGATGGTTCTGGATGCATTTCATTTGGCTCCTCAGAAGCATTGTTGCCCACAGAGGCGGCCAGCTTGATAACACATCCTCGGATCAGCTTTCCTTTCTTCCCTGTTTTACTTCCCCTCCCCCTCACTTCTGCTTCTTGGGATTAATTCCCAAATAGACCAACTTCATGCAAGCTTTGGGGGAAGTCAGATACTTAAGGTCCCATGCATTTAAGTTAATTAAGTCCATTATAAATCACATCTGTGTCACTTCCTTTTATTCCTTATGAATCTAATTAATGAACTGTTACAATATCAAAACTCAAGACCTTCCCAAATTCCTCCCCACACCCCAGGCAAGGTGCTGCTGTCGGCTTTGAGGTTCCGTCATTGTTCACCCTTAACTTCATCTGCATATGGGCATTCTCAATATCATTACATAGATAGAGTGGTGATCCTCCGGCCAGGGAGAATAGTACTAGTTTATTGTTGGGAGATAATTCTCTGTGAGACTTTGACATTTCTGCATGTCTTATAGGCAGAGGCCTTTGTTCCACACTGTTATTTTCCATGATGTCTACATAGTGAACGGCCCTGGAAGACAGAGTGTCTCTCTCTGGAGCAAAGGGCAGACATGCTTACTGCCAATTAAAAAAGATTCAGGTTCCCCAATTCAGGGTTCCTCTCCTGAAATGCAAGTGTCACCTGGTACTCCTTGTGTCACCTACACCTCTTTATGTCACTCTGTGGGACAAAAAAATATTGCTGATATTCTGGCTATTGCTGTCACTAAGAGTCACAAAGTCCCTTGTCTCTGACCCAGGAATCTTGTGTCTTCTGCCAGCATCCATGAAACCATGACAGGCTAACTTGGTAGCTTGTAAGTAGGATAAAATCTTAGGCCTGTCACAGTTCTTGATAATGTGTCATTTTCATCTTTACTCAGACCCTGAATCTACTTGGTTAAACTTCCCCATGCTCTTCTCTCAGCTTTGTGTTGCAAGAATTCATACAACAATCATTCAACAACTTTTTTTTTTTTTTTTTTTGGTGAGGAAGATTGGCCCTGAGCTAACATCTGTTGCCAATCTTCCTTTTTTGCTTGAGGGAGATTGTCCCAGAGCTAGCATCCGTGCCCATCTTCCTCTACTTTGTCTATGGGATGCCACTACAGCATGGCTTGATGAGTGGTGTGTAGGTCCGTGCACAGGATCTGAACCCGCAAACCCCAGGCCGCCAAAGTGGAGCACGTGAACTCAACCACTACACCACCAGGCCGGCCCCCTCAACAACTTTTCATTGAGGACCTTCTGCGTGCCCAGCGCCATTCCAAGGCTTAGAGATACAATAGTAAACTAAGCAGACCCAGTCCCGGCCTTCTTGTGACTTATATTCTAGTGAAACACTCATCTGTGCCATCAGCTTTCTCTCCTTCTTTTGTCCCTCTCTCTTTCTAAATAACCCGAACTGAAATTCACCAATGATACTAATTCTATTCCCTCCTCTAACTTTGAAACCAACCACTCCCTCCTCCAGTAAAATAGATTTCTTCTCTGAATTTCCTTGCAGATCAATACTGCCAATTCCTCCCACTTTGAGACTAAGAGCCTAGATTCTGTTCTTGTCTCTGCCACCAACTCCATGACCTTGGACATGTCACTTTCACTTTCACAAGCCTTCACTTCCTCATCTGTAAAACGGGTGCAATGGTGTGTATCCTGCTGAGTTATTGGAGGGATTGGAGGAGATCATGCGTATAAAATCATGAAATTTCTGTGCAGCACACAGTGACCACTCAGTTGCTCTCTCCCGTTCCAGCCCTAGCCCAGTCCTCAGGATTGACTGGAAAGGAGGGACACAAGCGCTTTTAATTTTCAACATTTCTCTGATTTCTGACTCATGGCTGCTCAGACCTCATGTTGTGTCTGCCCTACTTTCACACCCTGATTTCCACACAGTCCGCTCAGCCTATTCCTGCCCTTAATATGGTGCAAAAACGAACAACTCCACACGAAGAATATGGCTTCCTGCACCCAGCAGCAGCTCCAGACTATTCATCACCAAATAGATTAGAACAACACTAACTTCTGCTACCATAGCAACTGCTGTTGGTTACACAATTGCTGACTTTTGAAGCTACTTAAGAATGTGCCAACCATTTTGCATAAAGTGGCTTTACATCACTAAGAGTAGTGGTTTTCATTTCCCCTCAAGATTCTTCCTTAAGAAATTGTACTTTTCCTCCCCTTAGAAGCACTTCATAATTTGCTTTTTAAAAGAACCATTTTAAAACAAAGTTTAGCCAGTAGTTTCTTCATGCCCATGTAAGGGCAAATACAAATTAAAAATAAGAGGCTTATTTCTTCTGTTGAAATAAGAGGAGACTTCTCCCTTGCCTTTTCTTAGAACATTTACTTTAGAAAACTTGTAATTGTAAGCTGTTTCTTGTCTCTTTGAAATGTATGCAAATCTTTTTTTAAAGCCAAATAAACCTCTTGACAGCTTTAAGACCCGCAATGTCTTTCTCAAGGACCAGGGAACCATCTCTTTGAAATGTGATCATTGAGGAAGATGATGCCTGTACCTCCCCGTTCCGGTGGAAAGGTGGGAGCCTCCAAGTTGTGAAAGTACCTCCTGTCATAAAGATATGAGAAGTTTATCTTTCCTTTGGATAAAGCCAATTAGCTAACACAGATGTTCACGCCAACTACCAAGTGAATTCAAGATGAACTCTGCGTGACAAATGGTGCTGTCAAGTCTTGTTACTTGAGGACTAGTTATTGTTTATCTTGAGAACACGTGTGTAATGGGTTGTATCTGCTTGGCTCTGTAAAAGGGTGAGATTCCTTTCTGTCTTTGCGATCTCTTAGCGAATTGCCTGAGACGCTCATCGTATTCTGGTTTAATACTTACTCAATAATAAAATTGTTTTCTTTCTCTTCTACCTTTGTGGAGAGGTTTTCTGGGTTGGGAGGAGATTTGTTTTTAATTGTATTTCCCCTCCGCCCACCAGAACCAAACATTTTAAAACAACACTCATGGAGGATATCATTATGAGGTTTGGTTAAAAGCTCCGGAGGAAGGTGCACTGGGGAATTATAGAAGGAGAAAAATACATCCAGCTCTTCCTTCATTTACTGTGCACCAAAGAAGGTGAGCTGTTCAGAATCAGCCCTGGACGTGGTCCTCTGACATCAGCCTCGGGAGACAGTGTAGGATCTTCTCCTTCGCCTTTTCAGAAAAATGAAAAATCACCTGATATTTCAGACTCAGCCTAGACCTGAGATGCTAATTCTGTCATACATCACATGGGTTAGGAAGCATCTAAGAGTCTGTCACAACTCCAGGGGCTGCTATTCACACTGTCGCCCGTGCGGATTACACTCCTAGAGTTGTGCAGGGCCAGCCTGCAGCTCTTATATCATCGCTGTAGGTCTGTGTCCCTTAAAGGGTTTCTTTCAGAAAACCCATGTTTGATTTACCTATAACTACCTACTGCTACTGCCTGAGGAAGATCGGGGGATAAATCCAGACAGAAAACTCTCGAATCTCCCGTGAATTGTTTCTGCTTCTTCCTGTCTATTGTGAATACAGAACTAGCTATGGAGGGTAGAAGAAGCACTGGGTTGATTTTGTTCTCTGCTAGTTGGGTGACCACGAGTAAGTTATTTTAAACTTTCTATGTCCTCATCTCTTCATCTGGAAAATGGTGACAGCACACACATCACAGGATCGCCTGCCATTGCCCATGCGTGTCTGGAAGATGTGGACTTGGCATGGCTGTCTCCTTGTCACTCAAATCTCACCCTCTCAGAGAGGCCTTCCCGGACCATGCAGCATGAAGAAGCCCCCAGCCATTGCTGTTCGGTCGCCCTATTTTAATTCATCACATAGTTTTTATTATCAGCTGTCATTTTTCTTCCCTTCCTTCGTTCCTTCTTTTCTTAATTTCTCTCTATTAGAATACACAATCCATAAGAGCAGTAACCTCGTCTGCCTGCTGACTCCTGATCTCTCAGTGTGAAACAGTGCTCAGCACTTAGTAGGCCCTCGGTAGGCGGCTGGCACACGTGCTTGCTTCTTTCTTTAGCTAGCATTTAGCACTAGCTTCTCGAAGCTTTGAAAGAGACTCTTGTATCTGCAAGCCCGGCTTCCTGCCTGGCCTCCAAGCCCCTCAGATATTTCAGATGGAGGCTGTTCACAATGAGCTGTTGGTCCATTCTGACTTTTATAATCAGTGAACAGAATTATCTTAAATCTCTGAAAAAACAATCTTATCTAATAGACTCTCATGTTTCAGGTTTCCTAAATCTCCCACTTTTCAAATGTCTCCTGGTGGGAGCATCTTTTCTCAATCTTTGGGAAACCTGATAACCTGTGACATTAGAGGGATTTCCCACAAGGGCTGAGACCTCCGGATGAAACCAGGAACTCAAGCCGACAAGGCCTTTACCCAAGGGACTGTTGAGACCGGGGCTGGCCCTAGCTATTGGCATTCAGACAAAAGTAGACAAGGGACTGCAAGGGGATTCCAGAAGCAGGGATCCTAATCCATTCTGCTAGAATTTAAATTCAACTGTGAGAGTAAGGATCAAATTGAATGTAAAAGAGTAATTCCAGCTAGAACCACAGGCCTTTGAGATCTCCTCAGTGCAAAAGGTTTATCAGTAGAAATAAGCCCGTGGGCTGATGGCAGAGCAGGGCCCAGACCTCAAGTTACAGGCCTGCCCAAAGACTGGAGAGAGGGGGGTTGAGATGTTTTGAACATAAAGGATCACATTCAAATTCGTCCCCAAGCAGGAGAAGTAAGTTGCCAGAAGCTCATATTAGGAAGCAAAAGAACTTCAAAAAGCTATAATATTGTGGGGGAATTTTAAACATTCACATTTCCTAAACTAGTCTTTCTTCTGAGAAATGACTTGTCTTTCAAAACCATATGGCAGGAGCACACTCAATGTATAATCAAATCCTTGGTTTTGGTAATTGTGATGAAGCTGTTAGAGTGTTAAATGATGCCACCTGATAGATTGTGACCATGCAAGGGCCACAATCAGCAATAGCTGGGAGTTCATTATTTTAAGCTATCTCTGAAGGCCCGAGAAAGATTGAAGCAAATGTCAACAGGTGCTCTTGGCCAGCTTATGGCTTGGAGAAGAAAGAAGGAAAGAGGAGGAGGGCGAGAGGGAGGAGGAATAGGATAAAGAGAAGAAAATAATATAGAGAAGGAGTAGAATAGAATCTATTTTTTCTTTTGATAAAAGTCATTCTACTGTCAACAGAAGCTACAATAAGTAGAGACTTTGGTTGTTAATGGAGCAGAGGTGATCTGCGTGAAGAGATGGTCATCTGCTGGAGTGCCACTAATCTCCTTTTGGAGCTGGAGGTGCAAACACCAAGCTCATAAAGAACAGAGGCAGGGAGGGGCAGGGCCATTATGGAGGGGCTAGGCTTCAGTGGGTGAATATAGGAATTATAGGAATTGATCCTCCATTTCCCAGCCCCCTAGACTGCATACACACATGCGGGATTCTGTCCTTCAGGGGAAAAAGCAATACTCTGGAGGATTCTCTCTAAAGAAACTGAGTGGCCCTGAGCCAAGAACATCCCATCTGGTATGTAGGAGTCACCCTTGTAGATCACCCACTGGTTCCTTGCTTCTCACTCTAAGCTAACAAGGCTACCTGCATACACAGAATTCTCTCTCACCTTTTTTTTCTTTTTCACGTATGAAGGGAAGTCAAGGATCATCAAATATTTGAGGAAGCCCTCCAACATAAAAGAGACAGACCAAATAAACAGAAAAAATGACCCTGAAAAATAGATTATTTGGGGGAACAAAAGGGGACTTTAAAAAAACCACACCTTGAATTAGTATCCACAAAGATTCTGGAAGATATATTCATTAACCAAGAACAGGATGCCATGAAAAACTAATGATTAGGGAAGAAGAAAGCACTGAGAAATTAAGAATGACATGGCCAAAAGAAAGTTCAAAGATGAGCTGGAAGACAAATTTGAAGACATACTTTAGGAAGTTGAATAAGATGACAAATAGAAGGAGAAGACAAGAGTATCCATTGAAGAGGGGCAACATCTGAATAATTGGAGTTCCAGAAAGCTGGAACAGGGAAACAGAGGGAAGGAAATGATTAAAAAAACCCCCCAAAAACACAAGATTATTTTCGTGAGCTGAGGGCATGAATCTTTTGAATAGAGGGCACATTGAGTGCCAAGAACAAAGAAATAAGACCACCACCCAGACATACTGCTGTAACTTGTCAGGCTGCCAAGAAGAGGCTAAAAGACTCCAGAAATAACACAAGTAATCTCGAGAAGAATAGAGTTAGAGTAGCAGTGGCTTTCTCATCTGCAGCACTGGATTCTGGACAGCAGTAGAGCAATGCCTTCTAAATTTTGAGGGAAAATTATTATTATTTAGAATTTTTTTTTTTTTTTTGCTGAGGAAGATTTGCCCTAAGCTAACATCCATTGCCAATCCTCCTCTTTTTTTGCTTGAGGAAGATTAGCCTTAAGCCATCAGCTGCCTATCTTCCTCTATTTTATATGCAGGACACTGCCATAGCATGGTTGGTCAGTGGAGTAGGTCTGCACCCGGGATCCCAATCTGTGAACCCAAGCCACTGAAGTGGAGCATGGGGAAATTTAACCACTTGGCCATGGGGCCGGGCCCTAGAAAAAAATTTTTAAATGTATTAATCCATTAAAAAATAGCAAACTCATTACGTGTTAACATAAATGATATTTTAATGAAAAATAACATTTTTGGAAATCTTTTTCTTTTTTTTTTTTTGTGAGATCAGCCCCGTGCTAACATCTGCCAATCCTCCCCTTTTTTTGCTGGTGAAGACTGGCCCTGGGCTAACATCTGTGCCCATCTTCCTCCAGTTTATATGGGACGCCGCCATAGCATGGCTTGCCCAGCAGTGCATCGGTGCATGCCCGGGATGCGAACCGGTGAACCCCAGGCTGCCACAGCGGAGCACGCACACTTAACTGCTTGTGCCACTGGGCCAGCCCCTGGAAATCTTTCTAATGTCTAGCTTAACAGAAGACAGCTGGAGTCTCCTATCTGCTTCTGTATCCAGTCTGCTGTGATTTCTTGTTTTGGTTGAGAGACAAAATACTAACCTAGAATTCTATACTCAGCCAAACTGATATTAGAAGGTAGGAATAAGACATTTTCAGACATGCAAGGACTCTGAAATGTTACCTTCTACAAAGGTAACTTTTTTTTAAAGGAAGGTATTTGAGAATGTGCTGCAGCAAAGCAAAGGAATAAATGAAGGAAAATGGAGACCTGGCATTCGGGAAACTGAAGTATCAACCTGGGAAACCAGTGAAGAGAAAGCCAGAGGGATGTTGTGCAGAGTGCCCTGTGAAAGAGGTCCTGGGAAAAAGGGACTTGAGGGAATAGGTGATATTATGGAGTGTGTGAAAAAAAAAAATGGAACTATTGATAATAGAAAATAGAGCATAATTATAAACTTCAGGGTAAGCAAATAGCTGTGAGAGAAGACTGAGTAGTAATGCTCTACTGCACGGCTCTGCAGTGAATGGTCATCCCCGAATCACAAGAACACAAACACTGCTTTTTGAAGCTGAGCCTTTAGTTGCATCCTACAGACAAAGCAAAGACAACTTAATTGTTGTTACAGAACAGAATGCTCATGCTCTCGGTGTTAAAGTGCAAAGGCAGAAGTACAGCTGACAGAAACAGAGATATAGAAGGAAGGGGACATAGCTGAAGGGAAGCAAGGCTTACCGAGCTTCTCATCTTGAAAAGGGGGAAAGTATTTGATGGAACAGGAAATACAGCATTAGTTTATTGCTCACATATACAAAAGAGGAGCTCTAACTAGTGCAATCACTCTATCAGGACGTTGGAGAAGGGTGGAGAAAAGGGAGAGGTTTTAGACAGCCACATCTTCATCTAAAATAGCAAAAACTCAACCATGCAATAACCTGATAAATCAAGAAATAGCAGTGGAAGCCTATTATTTCGTGATATGGAGGTAAATGCCTGACCAGCTAAAAATATGGAGGTGGGAAGAGGAAAAGGCGAGAGTTGCTGCTTTTATTAACTGTGTGTTTTAAAATTAATTTAAGAACATACAAAAATAAACAGATTTTTGTGGTCCAGGCCACCCATATACGTGATCAAATTGACTTCATCCTTCTCTTGTGTTTGTGATATTGAAGTAGGGGGAGATAGGATCAGAATCTGGTCTGTTCTCTTTCAACCTACATATGAAATTTGGATCAGAATGCTCCAGAAGAGCCTTCAGGGATCATGGTATGCAAATGAAGACCCACTCTTTTTCAAATAACATCATTCTTTCATATTGAATTCTATCTCTGTAGGAGGATTGACAAATGTTCCCTATTATCAACCACAACTTAATGCACTTTCAGTGGAGGGCTGTGGAGGGTGCCGGTAGTCAGGGCTGGAATGGCATAGAAGACAAAGTTCCCTCTTACAGCAGCTTCAGTGGTGACCATGACTACCAAGGAGAGACTCCTGAAAAAGTCTTGATCTGTCATCTGCCACCATCGTGGTGAATGCATTGGAAGATCAGTCCAGATGCTAAAGAAAACTCAGTTCATCAAATCAAGCACAAGAATCGAAACTGAGATTTAACTGCAGCTCCTGGTATTCAGAAGGGGGAAGAAGGCACAAAGAAAGCAACCTCTAAGAGACCCATCTAACCAAAAGGGCAGATCCTAAGTCAGGTGACCAATCACGATGAGAATAACCAACCTGGTGTACCAGACGTAACAAGGAGGCCCAGAATGCCAAGAAAAGTCTCACATTCTCTGCCTGGAAGAGATGTCTTGTTATCATCTTGTACAGAGCAGAGAATCCTAAGACAAACTTGTTCATCATGAAGTTCATTCAACAACGGTTATTTAGAGCCAATTGAATAAAATTTGAGGAAAAAGGTAGAGAGAGATTTCTTGGTCCCAAGGGCATTTATCCATGAGATAGTCTGTAGGCTTCTGGAAATTGATCTCTATAACTCCTAAAGATATGGAATATTAGCAGTTATCCAATTTAAATGTCCAGATGTGGATTTCTTGGCTGAAAAATGTAGTTTGATGATTGTAGTGGGCGTTGACCACACTTTATAGATGCTTACTATCTTTTGAGCCCTGTTGCTATGTTCAGAGAATTTCCAGCCTTAGAAGTCCCATCTTCTTCCCTAAGGGAGAACCTTGGAAACTTATTTCCCTAGCTTGTTTGGCATCTAATACGCAGGCACATGACCTCATCTCTACTAATCAGACTCTTCTACTTGAGGCTTTAATTTGAAAGAGAGAAAGGCGAGGAAAAGGCTCTGGGTGGAACCCATTTTGCTGATGCAGGTGCTGCTGAGACATCTGACTTTTAGGGGTGGAGTGACTGCAAGGTGGAGTGTCACTGGTGGGACAGTGGAGGTGGCAGCAGTGAAGGAGGGTTCATCAACAGGGCAGTTCTGTGGTTGGCTTTGGTCATCGATCTAGGAGTCTTAGTCTCAGCTTTCTCAACCATTCAGAGAGCGATGTACCATCCTTTAATAAACTCCTTTGCTGCTTATGCAGCTAGACACAGTCTCTGTTGCTTGTGCCAGGAACCCTGTCAGCCATATGGTTAATTTATGTACTTACGAATTTATTTATTTGTTCTATACAGACAACCATATATGATTAAGGATGGGGGAAACTGGTCTCTTAAAGACATCAATGAAATTTCAACCCTGGTTTTAGACACAGCACCCCGTAGTTTAATACATTGACATTTTATTTGGTTTTCAAACAGAGTGCTAGCTAACTTTGACTCTGAAGGCAGAAATGGCTGACAATATAATTATGATTGTTGCCTCTCAGTCACCTTATATTGTACAAAAAGTAGATCTTTATTCTTCATTGAACTTCTGGAGAGTGAGTGGGTTGTTCTGCTTGCATGTGATTATGAAGGAACTAAAGTTTGGATATCTTAGAAAGTGCTTTCATTGTGTTATTTTCAAGTGTACTTAAATCAAGTTGTTCTTTAAAAATTTCAGGAGAAATTCAAATTCAATATGAGAATGCACCAAATGTCTATTTAGCAAAAGTCAGTTCAGTCCAAATTTTCTAGAAGGAGCATTTTTAAGTGACAGAAATGACAACAGAGGGGTTCAGATTCAAAGACCATAACTTGGCAGGATTTCTATTATGGGAATTCCAGCTCAAAAGAGACACCAGAAAACAATTTTTTCTGGCAGAAGATCAGAATTTTAAAGGCGTTTGTGTGATCTAATACACCTAAACTGTGGGCAAAGTGGGTCTGTGATTGCTCAAACCAAAGGAAACCACCAGGACTCCTCAGTTATACCAACAGGAAATAGGCTTCTAGGGCAGTGTATTTTTCAGAAGGGAATCTTCCCCAAGCCCCTGTAATACATGGTCATGGAGAACAATGGTCAAGGGAGATTTTCTCAGTGTACTAAATTTGGGGCATTCATAGTGACAAACCAAGAAATTCACCCCCTGGCCAGATAGTGGATCTTTGTAATCTTTGTGTAGCAGGATGTTGCTTACACTGTTGATCAGAGACTCTGCTTACTGTTTTCCCCTTTTCCATTTTCTCAACAGGGCTGTGTGTGTGTGTGTGTGTGAGTGTGTGTTTATACCATTATCCCTCTGCCGTTGTATACTGACTGTGTTTGGGGGTGGTTAAATGTATCATTTAGTCTTGGCTGCATGACCATTAGGAGCCACATCCAGATCTGATTGAGAGAAATGCACAGGAGTTTATATATATATTTGATGTATGTAGGATAGTTGCGTTGTGTTAGGTGGGCATTTAAAAAAATTATATGCATGGTAAAAGGTGTGTTTGTATGTGCAGGTACGTGTGCACGTGTTGGGTATTCAAGGGGTGGAAGGTAGTAGACTCTGTCTGCTTTAGCTTCTGACTATTCAGCACAGTTTTCCATGTCCTTCCTCTGATAAAAGTAGTCCACTTTTTCTTTGGAAAACTATCTCTGCTTCATACTCTGTTGTTTTGATGGGTTGTTAGTCCTGGTGACCAATATTATTTTGGCCACAAATTTGGGGCACAGGACCCAGGCCTGTACAGTCAAGAGTAACCATGCCCTGGACCACAGTGATTGTTTTAAAGGTGAGCATTTGACCCAATTTGGGCTATCAGAATCCTAGCTGAGGTTTTTCAGCTAATGGAGAAGACTGTCTCTTTTCTACTAGGCTTGGATGATGGAAGCCTGCAGCTGCCAGTGGCCCAGTAGCCTGCCCCATGGAGGGAACCTGCCTCACTAACACAACAGCTGGTATTTGTTGAGCACTCACGATGTGCCAGGCACTGTTCTAACTGCTGTATGTTCTTTATCTCACTTAATCTATGCAACAAGCCTATGAGATAGGTTTTATTATATCCCTATTTTCCAAACGAGGAAATTAAGACGTAGAGAAGTTAAGTAATAAATCACTTACACTCACGGTGGAACAAGGATTCATACTTAGGAAGTCTGACTTTGTAGCTTGGGGTTTTAACTGCTGTGCTACATTGCTAAGCTGAGCAGAGAAAAGCCAAATAGAAAGAAGGAGAACCGGGAGAGAGAAAGGGCAAAAGAATCTTGATGATATGATTTGAGGAAGCCGAGACAAAGAGCATCAAAGATGGTGAGAGATGAAGCACTAAAGCCAGCAGTGCTGAAGCTGGCTGTCCTGCACGGCTTTGCAGGCACTGAACTAATGTTCTCCCTTTAGGGCTTTCAATGAGCTTGAACTGGGTTTGTCACTTGTAACGGGAGGGGTTTGAACTAGTACAACTATCAATGGCATCGGTGTCTAATAGAAGGAAATATTCTACATCTGGGATGTTCAATACTGTAGCCACTAGCCACATATGGCTATTGAATCATTAAAATGTGCCTAATGCACTAGGGAACTGAATTTTTAGTTTTATCTCATTTTAATTAAAAATTTAAATTTAAATAGCTGGTAGGTACTGTATTGGACAGCACAGATCTGGAGGGTAGAGCTAAAGCTGTTTTCAGAGCCTTACATTACTAAATATGACGGGGTGAAAATTAATTAATTATTACAACCCAAGGAATTAGAAAAATAATAGAAAGCAAACATAAGGAAAATAAACGGAAAGATTTATAAAATGAAAACAGAAATGACAGGCTCAGAAAATAGGACACTAGAACATAAATCTAAGAGCTAGGTAAACTAAAATAAAAATATACACATAGGTAAATCACTAGCTAACCTACACAAGACAAGAAGGGAGAAAGCACAAGTATGCAAAATTTGAAATGAGAAAGGAAAAATAATCATTGATACAGAGGAAATTAAAAAAGTTTTAAGAAAATGCTTTACTTATCTTTATGCAAATAAATATTAAAAAAATTGGATTACTTTCTAGGAAAATGTAAATTTCCAAAATTGATTGTATTATAGGTAGAAAACCTAAAGCAGCCTGATGGAATGTCTTGGAACGAAGTGAGAAACTTGCCAAAGAGCTACCCGCTCCTTCCCTAGTTTGCCCAGCTCACACAGTTAAACAGCCTCAAAGCATTCTATTCCAAAGATATTTAATCATTCCCCATTGCTGGGCATTTATGAATTTATAAGTCTTTTTCAAGCAAAGTTTGAGTTCTATAAAACTTGAAGGAAAAGAGAATCCCCAAACTCCTTAAAATGTATTAGAGGACTACAAAAGAAGCGTTACACATTTTGCTTTAAACCAGAATGACAGGGATTTCAAATCCGACAAAGTATAAAAAAGAATAATAGAGATGAACTTCACTTATGAAGATCAGTACAAAATCCTAATAAAATAATAGCAAATGAAAACTATTAGAAGAAAGACATTTCCTTTAATAGCACATTAAAAGAAAGACAGAACTATAACCAAATGGGGCTCATTCCACAAGTTAAAGATGGTTCAGTATTAGGTAATGTTTTCTTATATTTCATATATTATCATTCTTGAATTTAAAAAGTTTTAATAAAATAGGAATTGAGGAAACTCTTAACAATACAGACATTTCCTTAATAAAACAAAAATATATCTCAGGCCAAAAGTCAGTGTTATTCTTAGTGATGGAAAAGTATTTACAGGATTAAAGTCAGGAATAAGATAGGGACACCCACACGCAGCATTGTTATCTGACAGTTTTTCTGGAATACTAACCAATAAGAAAAGAAATAAGGGCATAAAAATTGTAAAGGAAGAGACAAAATTATTATTTCTAAATGCTATGATTATGTAACTGGAAAACCCAAGGAATCAACTGAAAAAGCTGCTAGAAACAGTACGAAAATTCAGTGAGGCTGCTGGTTCCCAAATCAATGTACAAAAATTGATAACTTTCCTGAATAAAATAACACTTTACTAGTTAATGTAATGGCCATAGAAACATGTGAAAAGATGCACAATCTCATTCATTTTTAATGAAATCAAATGAAAACAAGGACTCTTTCTCATTTTTCAGATTGATACGGTTAAAAAAATGGATAGTATTTAAAAGTGTAGGGAAATAGACATTCTTATAAAATGTTAGCGAGGGTGTAAAATTGGTGCAAGTCTTTTGGTGGGCAATTACACTATCTAGCATCATAAAAAAATACACACCCTTAGACTCAGTTATTTCACATCTAGGAATTTATCCAACAGGTAGCCTTCACATGCACAAACATATAGACAAGGGTGTTTATTGTAGCCTGGTTTCAAATAGCAAAAAACCTGTGAAGTCAGAAATGTGCAGCAAAGGAGGAATGATTAAATATATTTTGTATAGAATACTATACAGCTGTGTAAAGGAATGGTATAGCTCTGCATGTGCAGATATGGAACAATCTCCAATATATATATTAAAAGGAAAAAACCACAAGACCTTGGGCAATGCCCATAGTATGCTCCTATTTATGCCAGGAAAAAAGATATATGTTAACAATATTTTCTGGAAGGATAAAATAATATAAGTAAAACCTTATTAGCAGGTGACCAAAATCTCAGATGAGAAGAAGCCTTGCTTTTTCATGGTGTTTTAATTTTTACCATGGCTATGTATTACTTTTCCATTAAGATGACCAGTAAAACATGTGAATGAATCCAATATCCATCCGTTTGTTCATTCATTCATATAGCATGTATTGAGCCTCCTCCCCCTCCTCCTCCGTATCTCTGGATCAGGTACCATGCTAGGCCTGGAGGAGACAGCAGAGAACAAGACATGCACATTCTGTTTCTCTCCTTCATAAAGGTTTAACGGTCTAAACTAGGGTTTTGCTACTCAAGGTGTGGTCCGTGGACCAGCAGCATCAATATCACCTGGGATCTTGTTAGAAATGAAGCATCTTGGACCTCACTCAAGACCTGCATTTGAGTAGACTCTGCTCTTTTTTTTTTTTGTGAGGAAGATCAGCCCTGAGCTAACATTTGATGCCAATCCTCTTCTTTTTGCCGAGGAAGACTGGTCCTGGGCTAACATCTATGCCCATCCTCCTCTACTTTATATGGGACTCTGCCACAGCATGGCTTGACAAGCAGTGTGTTGGTGCTCCCCCGGGATCTGAACCCTCGAACCCTGGGCCGCCGAAGCGAGGTCGTGCACTTAACCACTATGCCATCTGGCCCGCCCCTAGACTCTGCATTTTAACACAGTCCGGGGGTATTCTTACACTATGGTTTGAAAGCGCTGTTCAAGGGATCATCCCCATATCCTGCACTCTCTCTAGTTCAGACGTGGTTTCTCACTAGAGGAGAGAGAGTATAGCGACAGCTAGCCGGCAACATGCTGAGTACACTCATAGGAGTGGGGGCCAAAGAGGTTAAATGCCTGCAGTCCAAATTGTACTATAACTTCACGCTAATTTTGGTCCTGCCTTTTCTCTCAGGGGTTAACAACAAAATAGCTTTGCAGTGCTGTTGCCATGGCAACAGGGTCTCATAGCGCTTGTACTTTTTCCTAGTGCAGTAGCCTCCCGACTAGTCTCTCTGCCTCCAACCAAGCCTGTTTTCTGTTCATCAAAGTTGAAATCAAACACGTGGCAATAGGGACAATCACAGTCCCTGCGTGACACAGCAGGTGCACTGACTGCCTAACTTGGCACTAATTTAGGACTGTTTAGCATTATGCTCAACTGATTCTTGGATTGAGAGCATAGGTGCCCCTTCCCTCAGTGAGAAAAATAGCTTCTTTGACAATCATGCATTTTTTATTTTTTAATTTCTATAGTATGTTTTTGCTGTATATAGTGAAATAGTTTAAAATGCAAACGAATAAAAAATACACTCTCTCTCCAAGTTCATATATGTATGTCATTTTTAGTGATGGCGCATTACTCCATTGTTGGGTAGAATGAGGTGGTGCACATGAAGCGCTTGGTGCTCAGCCTGCACGTAGTAGGTCCACAAATCACAGGCTTTCTCGTCCTCCTTCTCCCAGGTTGTGGGCACACCTTTCCTTGCTGTTCTAATGGCTTCTATTCATCTCCAGCATCACAGCCTTTCTGAAGTGCTTTCGTATGTATTTCGTATGTATTTCTTGTTGACACAAGCCCACGATTGTCCTTGTCCAAAGCACAGCGTGGAAATGCAAGCACGAGGCACCCCATAAAGGGAGCATCAATCCTTCAGACTGGATCATTCCTCAATTCTTAACACGCCTTCTCTGTAGCTGCCTCCTTTTTCTTGTTTATTTTGATACAAAGATCTATAAAATTTGGGGACGAGGGGGTCAGATGGACCAGTTCCCTGACCTCTGGCGAGGCTTACCCATTTTATGGACATGGTAACTGTGGTCCAGAGAAGTTACGTGAGGTCATACACCAAACTGATGGCAGAGGGGCATTAGATAGCTTTTCTGGTTCTCCTATCACATTAAAAAATTTTTAATGTTTTATCAGATTATAACATACTGCAGTAAAGTGCACACATCTTATGTCTACAGCCCAATGAAACTTCACAAATGTATACACCCGTGTGACCACAGCATGCATCAAGACGTAGAACACGGCCAGGACCCCAGCAGGCTCCCTCCTCCTCCCTCCCAATCAACACCCCCACCAAAGATAACCGCTCTCACCCTAGATTCATTTTGCTTACAATTTGTGGTTCTGAGGATCAGAGGAGTAGCTATTGCCACCACCAGTTTGCACATGGGCAATTCGTGACCCTTGTTAAGTAGCAACAATAATATTTAATATGTATTGACTGCTTCCTCTGTGCCAGGCACTGTGCATATGCATATCTCATTTAATGCTCACAGATATGAGGGAAACACTGTTACCACCCGGGGTCTATTGACATCTATCTATCTATTTATCTATCCATCTACCCACGCATCCACTCATTTATCCACCCATCCACCCATCCACCTACTTATCCCTTTAATCTTCTATCCGCCATTCATCTGTCTATCTATCAACCATCTATCTATCTATCTATCTATCTATCCATCTATCTATCTATCCATCCGTCTGTCTATCTATCCATGTATCTATCTATCTATCTATCTATGTATCTATATCTACCTATCCATCTATCTGTCTGTCTACCTACCTATCTATCTATCTATCCATCTGTCTGTCTATCTAACCATGTATCTATCTATCTATCTATCTATCTATCTATCTATCTATCTATCATGTTACAGGGGTTTGACCTTCACAATGTGGGGGCTAATTAAGTAGTCTCTGTAAGGCTGTTGATTTGCATCTGAGGCTAGGCCTTGAACTCCACAGAGCAGGCAGTTGGGAATGGAGCTGGATGGAAAGTAGAGGAGAGCAAGAAGCATCTGGAACCCATAAGCACCAACTGGAACAAGGTGACCAAGTATCCTGTTTTCCCGGGACTGAGGGGGTTCCCAAAATGCAAGACTTTCACTTTTAAAATTGGGAAGGTCTCAGGTAAGCTAGGAAGAGGTGGTCACTCTAGCTGGAAGCCATGAGGACAGACTGAAAGCTATGTCAATTCTTTCTGCTTCCGGCCTTGATGGTATGGGTGTCCTAAAGGAGACGCTGGCACACTCTTCTCGAGCTGGACACATAGACCTGGCCTAGAACTCAAAGAGGCTGAAGGGGGGTCCAGAGGGAGGTGGAACAGCTGCAGGCCCCACACCGAAGAGGGGAGCCCGCAGATGGGCGACAACCTGTGTGAGCTACAAAATGGCTGCCAGCTGTATTTTCACTCTCCAAAGCTCTCACTAGAATGTCTCCTGTGGCCCACCCTAACCAGAAATGCACAGGGAAGAGAATTCTGGGAGATGTAGTTCAGCCTAGCCAAGTTGACACATTACAAAGACACTCCTCTTTTACAGATGGGGAAACTGAGCCTCAGAGAGGCTAATTAACATGCCCAGGTCCACACAGCTAGCAAGCGTCTCTGGCAGACTCTTACTCTGACAGTCTGACTCTAGAGCCTCCTCCTAACCCGGGCTCTATCACACAGGCTGTGGGAGGTCAGGGGCAGCAGCAGCTGGGCAAAGATCTGGCTCCAGATCCAGTGGCTGGGTTTGGGGGAGGTCTCTAAGCAGAGAGGCATGTGGCACAGAGGGGAGCCTTTAAGAACCGGGGTTGGTATTGTGCTGATCCAGCTGTGTAACGTCAGTCAGGTTAGTTAACCTCTGCAAGCCTCAGTTTTCCAATATGCAGAATAGGTTCATCATAGTACTCACCTCCCAGGGTTTTTGTGAGGATTAAGGGAGGCCACTTATAATCTGTGATTCATGAGCTGTGCAGACACGCAGTGCTCACCCTTGGAGGAAAAGCTTTTAGGGCTGGATGATGGGGGAGGAATCATCACTGCCCAGCCCCAGGACCTCCCCTCAGCCCAAGTGTACCAAGATGGAGTGGGGTGGGGGCCCAAGACTCCCCACATAGGGCCAGTCAGGACTAGGCTCACTAGGCCTGGGGTGGGGGCATCAGTGGGGCAGCAGAGTCTGGGCAGTGATGGGGCCAATGGGGGCACCTATCAGGCCTTGGAAACTAAACTCCTTGGAGGGTTTCACCTGCCCCCCTCTACCTCTCCCAGCGGAACAGCAGCCTTTCAGAGGAGGGTCTTTAAGGCACCATTCCTGCCAGCATGGTGGCCCTGGTTGAGTCAGCAGTGGGCCTCCTGGGCATGAGGACAGTCCAGGTGGAGTGGGAGAAATGGAGCAGCAACCTCACAGCCCACTGTGCCATGGGCGGGTGGGGGTCCAGGCAATGCACCAGTTTCCTAGAGTTTGGTGCTAAATTTAAAACCCAACTTCTTAGTGAGCTCAGTCTGTGTAGTCAGAGGTGAAATTCAGGGCTGATGAAACTCACCTGCCTGTCACTGTCTGGCTGGCGAATGCCACCGCCTACGGGGGTGGCACAGAACGCTGACAGTGACGTGTCTATGCCCCTTGTCCCTGTCCACTCCCTCTCTGTCCCCAGGCCATGGCTGTGAGACCACCATCGCAGGTCCCTGACCCTGGCTGTGGGACCAGAGAGCCTAGCACAGTGCTGCTGCCTTGGACCTACTGACTGACAGTGTTCTCTGGGGCAGGATCACTTCCCAACTTTTCATCTGGAAACTTCTGCTGCTCTCTGAGTTTAACACAGGAGGATTGGATTCACCATTGTGGCTGTTGGCCCCAGAGTCCTACTGGCTTCAGGGGATCAGTTATTTCCCAAGGCCAGGGCAGAGCACTGACTCAGTGGAAGTCAGGCTGGGGATTTATTGAGCACCTACTGTGCGCTAGGCTCTGTGCTAGGCCCATGCATGCAGGAGCTACCAATTCAAGAAGTGCTTTAAAACTGGGAATTGTCACCCATTAGTGGATCATGAAGTCAATTTGGTGAATCATGATCAGCATTTAAGAAAATGAAATAAAATAGAAAAGATCAGTGGGTACTGAAAGTAGAAAGGGTAGATGTTGTTTTCTGAAACTTTTGTATGTGTAGGTGAGTACTCGATTGTAATATAAAAGGTGTTGCTTACTGGGGGCCAAAGTCTAGAAGAGTTTAAGAAGCACTGGCCTAGATGGGGAGGAATTTCCATATAATGAGATTGCAGCTTACAGAAGAGTTCTGGAAGAGAAGAGTTCTGGATTTGTATCCTGGATCTGTCCTCAGCTGTCTAGGCAGTGTCTCTAAGTCTCTATTTCTCTTTTGAAAGAAATGGATAATAACGTTTTCTAGGAAGGATTTTAATGAAAGCTAGAGCTGATGCATGCACACGGCCTAGTGCAGTGCTTGGCACAATATTAGGTGCTCAGTAAATGATGGAAGCTATTTACGTGGTTTTGGGTGCTGAGAGACACGGAGAGGAGGGAGGGACTAATGCCTAGGTGGGTGGTAGAGGTGTTACAGAAGAGCTGACAACTGAACTGAGGCTTAGAAGATGAATAAGAACATGTGAAGGAAAGTGGAGAAGAAAGGGCACCTGGGAGGGGACCCATCATCTCTCAAGGTGGGGGCCCAAAAGGGTCTTTCTGGGGAGCAGTGAGAGTTGTTCGACTGACTGGAGTGTAGACATGGAGAAGGAGTGTGGCAGGACATGAGTCCAGATAATGATGCAGGGCCCTTTGAGAGTGAAGGCCCTGGAATCACACTGGGGAGTTTGAACACCATCCTGGGGCCCAGGGGCCCATCCAGGGGAGGGATGTGATCCTCTTTGCCTTGAGGTTTAGCTCCTCATTCTGTGATGCTTTTTTCCACGATTGGTTATTAAACCTGTCTCCTCTAGAATCTAAGAGTGTCCTCCCATGAGCAGCCAGCCAAGAGCCAGGGCCCTCAGTCATACAGGTGCAAGGAAATGAATTCTGCCAACCACTTGAATGAACTTGGAATTGGATTCTTCCCCAGCCAAGCCTCCAGATGAGAATGCAGCCCAGCCCACACTTTGACTGCAGCCTTGTGAGACCCTGAGCAAAAGACCCAGCTAAGCCATGCCTGGACTCCTGACCATGAAAATTGTGAGATGATACAGTGTGTTGTTTTTAACTGCTAAGTTTGTGACCATTTGTTATACAGCATAGAAAACTAATGCAATATCCATTCCCAACACTCTTTTTTGTTTTTGTGAGGAAGATCAGCCCTGAGCTAACATCCATGCCAATCCTCCTCTTTTTGCTGAGGAAGACTGGCCCTAGGCTAATATTTGTGCCCATCTTCTTCCACTTTATATGGGACACTGCCACAGCATGGCCTGACAAGAGGTGCATCAGTGCACGCCTGGGATCAGAACGCGGGCCACCAGCAGTGGAGCATGCACAGTTAACCGCTATGCCACGGGGCCGGCCCCCCCAACACTCTTAAACCAGTCTATGCTAATTAAAGTTTTCATCCTTTCAGTGCACCTTTTCATTCCAATTTTGTTTTATATCCAATTTATTAATAGATAATAAATTCATAAGGTATTCAGTTTTAAAACTGTGAAAGACTTTATAGTCAAAAGTCTTCTCTTGCTTCCCTGTTCTCAGTTACTCAGTTTCCCTTCATAGGGACAACCTGTTACCAGTTTCTGGTTTATCCTTCCAGGGAAGTTCTACACATCCATGTGCAAATAACACTACATAAACATTTGTATTTTGCATTAATGGCATTCTACTGTATATATTGTTTTGCACCTTGTTCTTCAGTTAATACATTTTGGATACAATTCTGCATCAATACAAAGTTCTTTCTTTTTTCAGATGGATGTATCGTCATTTATTAATCAGTCTCCAATTGATGGACTTCTAGGTAGTGTTCAATATTTTGTTCTTACAAACAATATTGTAACGTGACTTTGTACATTTGTAGTTTGTCACAAGTATAACTATTTCTGCAGGAGAAATTTCTAGAAGTGAAATTTCAGGGCAAAAGGCCATATATCTTTATAATAGTGATAGATATTGCCTCCCTTCCAGAGAATTCATAACAGTTCATTCTTCTGCCAATAATATATGAGTCCCTGTTTCTCTTACCCTCACCAAGACAGTATGAATCTTTTCGTTTCTTGACAAACCATCTGGTGAATCATGGTTTATCAGTGTGTTTAATTTGAGGTTGAGCATATTTTCATGGGTTCAAGAAACATTTGTATTTTCTATTCTGAAAAATGTTTGTTCATATTCTTTGCCCACTTTCTTATTTGTTTGTTGGTCTTTGTTTTTTCAGATTGATTTGTAGAACTCTTTATCTATTAGGATAATTCGCCCTTTGCATTATGAATTGCAAATACTGTATTTTTCCTAGATTGCATTTTGATTTTGTTTATGGTGGTTTTTGCAATGTTTACTTCTACGGAGTAGAAGTTTGTCATATTTAGAAAATCCTTCCCCACTCTAAGATGATAATAGAAATTTCCTATTGTTATGCTTCAAAACTATCAGGTAAATATGGCAAAAGGAAGTCAGTTTCTTTGAAATTGACCAATAAAAGGATCTCTGGTATGAACCACAGAGACAGGAGTAATTTCAACTTTTGAAGCCAGAAAGTGGAGGCAGGTGCAGTCTGGGCAAAGGCTGAAGGCAGCACTCAAGGAGATCCCAGCCCAGATCACCCTGACTCCCTAGTTCAGGAGCCCAGATTTTGTTCCATTTCCAGGCTCTGTCACCCTGAGAACCAGAGGCCCATGAGGCCAACAAGTGCCAGCATCTTCATCTGTAAAATGGGAATGCCATTCCCTGTCCCACCTAGCCTGCTTTGCTGGGTTGCTGTGAGGAACAGATGAGACTGACGGGCACGAAAAGGCCTTGAAAACTGTCAAGTCCTGTATGCATGCACATTGTCCTTCTCAGTTATCCGGAATAAATATGTCCAGCCCGATCAACACCAATGGCTCCACCATCCTCAAAAGCACCCTGGCTGAGAAACTCCAAGTCATCTTTCACCTCCTTTTCCCACATCCTCCACATCCAAGGAGTTGCCAGGACTCGCTAGTTCTAATGCTAAAATTTCTCTTGCATCTGTCCTCTCTTTTCTACTGTCACCACCACTGCCATCGTTCTGTGTTCATCATTTCTTGATTCAACCATTGCAACCATGTCCTCATTGTCAGCTTGCCACTGGTCCTTTTCTTCCCCCAGTCTCCTGCTCCCAGATGCGGGCCCTGGCCTGTCCTTGGAAGGGGACCGGCCACACCTGGAATACTGAGGCAGACAGGGCAATTGCCTCCCCAGCAGCCACCCCCTTCTTCCCTGCTTACAGACCCCAGTTCAGTGCAGTAGCAGGTGGACAGGGCCCTGCTCTAGCCCCGGGGTGTGACTCCTTATTAGTTTAAGCCAACCATGGTAATTCCATGCCCTTTGTCAGTGATTGGCCTAGGAATGGGCATGAGTCACAATTCTGGCCAAAAGATGTGAC
Source organism: Diceros bicornis minor (assembly GCF_020826845.1). Taxonomy (NCBI): domain Eukaryota; kingdom Metazoa; phylum Chordata; class Mammalia; order Perissodactyla; family Rhinocerotidae; genus Diceros; species Diceros bicornis. The sequence goes on from NC_080744.1 coordinate 71,417,294, forward strand.
AGGAAGACTGCCAGGGGAATTCTGGGAAAGACTGTCTTACTCTGAAAAGGCAAGAGAGAAGAAGTCATGTTCTGCTGCTGCTCGTTATTGGTCTGTGTGTGATGCCTGGAACTGTGGCAGGTGTTGAGAGACCAGGAGGGGAGTTGAGCCACCCTGAGCTGTTGATGGCAGAAAAGAAAAAGGGAACGAACCTGGGTCCATAATAATGTTGAAATGGTGAAATAATTATACCTGGGATTGCCCTACCTGTGGTCTTCTTACATGAGATAATAAATGTGTAGAATGTTCTGGGTTGTGTTCTATTACTTGTAGCCATAAGCAGTCTTAGTGCTAAAAATACTATGGCTATGTCTACTGACATGACAGGTGCCCTGGCTGGAGCATAGCTGCCACGGGGATACACCTGGCACTGGGGACACCTTATTCTCTAAGGATTTTTGTTGGTGTTAATATGTGTGGGCCTTGTTATTTGGCCTTGAGGAGGACGGAAGGTTTGGAGTACAAGCAGTGGTGGCAGAGATGGGGAAAGGAGGAGAATGGGGGCACGTCATAGTGAGTCTCCTCTTTCTCCCTCCCACCACCCCCACCCTTGGTCTGCTCTAAGGAACCAGCTGTGAGCCTTGTTGGAGAGAGGTTGGGCCAGGAGTTGGAAGAGTCATGTTCATGAGAGATGTTGGGAGACCTTGAGCCCAAGCCACTTCAGGACCCAGCAGGTAGGGAAAAAGGGCAGCAGAGGCATGGTTTAGGAAGCTACTGTAATAGTCCAAATGGAGAGGAGAAAGTGCCTGGCCCAGGACTGTGGCAGTGGTGGGGGTGAGGGGAGCTGGATAGCTCTCCCTGCGGGGAGGGAGGAGGAGAAAAGAGCCCATCCAGGGCCTCGGCGGTGAGAGTGACAACAGAGCCTGGAGCCCATGCCTGGCAATCTGGGATGACGCATCCTGGCATACCCTTTGTCTCCTTGGAGCTGCCATCAGTGCTGGGGGCAGAGTGGGTCATGGGGGGAGGGGGTTGCATGCAGACAGGGGAGCAGGACAGAGCCCTGACTCCCACCCTTAGTTTTGAGGTGAACATGGGAACAAGTAACAGGTCTGGGAGACGGGCCTCAGGTCTAAGGCAGGTCATGACTTTCTGGTGAAAGCAGGGGTGATGGTGACTACGGTGGGATGAAGGAGAATCTACAGGAAGTGTCTTGCTTGAATTTTGAACCCACCAGTGCTCGCCAGTAGAGGAGTCATGGTACTTCTTGCATTCACAGCTGTCCCTGCCACCAGAAGAGGGCAGCCTTGGGGTTTTGTGCACACACCCAGGGCCCAGAGCATCTGGCAGGGAAAGTCAACAGATGTGCAGCCCGGACTTGCTTCCTAACTGCCACCTGGAATGTCCTGAGGCTGCACAAGGCCTCTCATGTGTGCTTCCTCCTTCCCCACTGTGGCAAGCGTGTTCAGATGCAATGGGAGTCTGGCCCTGGTGTTGGTGACAGGTGGGCACCTGCAGCTGGATTCTATTGCCATAGCAACAAGGTAAGGAAAACTGCCCCAGAGCTCAGGAGCTGACTAGACCACAGGGCCAGCCTGCCTTCCTCCATCATCATGTCTTCTGGGGCACTGTGCTGTGAGAGTGTCCAGGATGAGACAGGAATTTTCTGAGAGGAAATTTAAGTGGATGGGATTTTAGAGGTTTGACCAAAGAATATCATCCCCCTTGTCTCCTTCATATCTACCTGCCAACACCAGCCACAAACATGCAATTTCCTGTCTGCTTGTCAACTAGCAGCAGCCACCAGAAAGGCAATCCCACTTCCTGTTGACACAAGGAGTTGTGGAGAATAAGATATGTTTATTCCGGAGCATTATTCAGAGAAGCCTGAAAAATTTCCTGACGCTCCACCACATGACCTAATGTTGGACTTGGGTCCAACATCTTGGCTGCCCTAGCAGAATACTGTAGACCGGATGTCTTAAACAATAAACATTTATTTCTCACAGTTCTGGAGGCTGGAAGATCAAGGTGCTGGCAGATTCATTTTCTAGTGAGGACTCTCTTCCTGGCTTGTGGAGGGCTGCCTTCTCTGTGTGCTCACATGGCCTTTCCTCTGTGTGGAGACAGAAAGAGTGAGCAAGCTCTCTGGTGTCTCTTCTTATGACTGCTCTATTCCCATCACGAGGGTCTCACCCTCATGACCTCATCTAACCTTAATTACCTCCCAGTTGCCGCATCTCCGAATACCATCGTATTTGGGGCTTCAATGAATTTTGAGGGGATACATTCAGTCCATAACATGGGGCTTACACAATTTAAAAGTGGCCCTTCAGTACCTATCAGGAAACATTTATTCATTCATTTGTCTGTTAATTCATTCATTCAACAATTTTTTTGAGTGCCAGGCACTCTTAAATGTCCTGGGGACAGAGCAGTGAGCAAAACAGACAAAAATTCCTGTTGCCGTGAACCTTACCTTTTAGTGGCGAAAGATGGGAAAATTAACAAGTAAGCAAGTAATTGTATAATCAGTGGGTGAAAAGCACAATCAACAAAGCATAGAGCAGGGGAGAATGATGATTCTGGAGGGAGACTTCTCTTTTATGTGGAGTGTGCAGGGAAGGCCTGATGGAAAGGGGCATTTGAGCAGAGGTTTTATGTGGTCGTGAGAACGCATCTTGCAGATTTCCTACTACAGGGAGTATATTGATGGAGGGTCAGAGTTACTACGCTTTGAAAACCGTTGCTGCTTTTGTGTGAAGGTTATATCTCTCACAAACTGCTTCCTGCCAATGACTAACCTTTCCTGGGAGGCTTGGACCCCCTTGTCAGCAAACATTAGCTTAGGGATTTTGCCAAAACCTCCTCAAACTGCACAGAACTCTAGGGCGCTTCCACTCTGCCTTCTCTCTTCTCTCCTTCCCTTGGGGTCAAATTTGCGTTGCCATCCAGCTGCAACTCTGCCTTCTCCAGCTCAGACTCTATTTCCTTTCACAAAGACATTTCTCCTAATAAAAGCCCTGCATGATTAATCCCGTCTTGGCATCTGCTTCTCAGAGGACCAGGGGTAGTGCAAATTTGAGGGAAGTTAGAGAGTAAGCCATGTGGATTGCTGAGGGAACAGAGACTGCAGTGGTTCTAAGGCAAAAGCATGCCTGGCTTGTGTTAGAGCTGGGATTTGATTTCACTCTATTTACATGCTAATAAGTTAGCCTGTTACTGTTTCGTGGATGCTGGCAGAAGACATGAGACTCTTGGGTCAGAGACAAAGGACTTCAGTACTCATGGCCCAGCAACACAATCTTTTGGTCAAAACCAGTGAAGAGGACAGTACAGATTCAAGGGGAGGGAAAATGAACTCCTCTTGTTGGGAAGAGCTGCAAAGTCACATTGCAAAGAGGCCTGGATACAGGGAGGAGAATAATTGCAGCCAGTTTTGCAAACAACTACCACAGGAAGGACAGGAACCAGATGACACAGGAACTTGAGGACACAGAGGAAATTCCCCGAGTGATCAACCAAGGCCTCATGGGAAGCTTAAGTCTTTAGCCTCATCCAATTCTTACTCAGATCTCTTAGAGCTGACCACCCATTCTGCCAAGGGCTAGCTGCCGCCACCCTGTGGGTCTCAGAGAGAACACGGCCACCACCTTCCCTGCTGGCCTGGGAAGCCAGGCTGAAATAGATCATGTGAGCTTTCCATTTTTCATATCCTGTTTGGGTGACAGAGAGAGTGGGGAGAGGTGGGGACAGGCTGTGAGTGACATGCTATGCCTGCTCTCACCTCGACCATAATTACTCTCTTGCCTGCTACCGACACTTGCCATGCCACTGGGGTCTGGCTTGCCACCGAATTAGGAAAGGATTTGTTCATGCAGAACATGCCACTGCTGGAAGTTTCTCTCTCGTCATTAACTAATTTGCTGCGCTCTGCCACAGCCCTTGTTATCTATAACCATGGTAACAATGCAAAGAGCTGTACATGCATTTATTTGGGACTCTAGAAACCCAAGCATGGTCTATTTCTGTCTCTTGACTTTGGAGAGGCTGGGTGGATCTGCAGGCACGGGGCTGGAGCTGGGGGACCCGCCCTTAGTCCTGAGCCTATCATTGCATGACTTCAAGCATGGCACTTCTCCTCTGGCCTCAGTTTCCCTCACTGTGAGGTGTGGGGGTTGGGGTCAGTGGCCTCTGAGGACTCTTCCGGCAGTGTCTATGAGTGGAAGAGCCCTGTGTATTTAGGATCTAGAGGGAGAGCTCCCGGCCCACCGGGGAGGCTGTGAGCTGGCTGCGAACGTGGCGAAGTAGGCAGTGGTGTGTGCTGCTGCAGCTGGCGGTCCCCTCTTTCTGCTAATTTGGTGTCCTCACTATATAATTATACTGTGAAATTCCCTGACTGAAGACGATTTTTTCAAAATATCCTTCCCTGACTCCCACCACTCACTGCCCAGATTCGTGAATGGGGAAAGTGGGTGTTTGCAGCTTTTGGCGGAGAACGAGGGATGTTATGTAACCTGCCCTTCTCTGAATTTCCCCAGCGCCACCCCCATGCTGGGATTCAGCGGGGAGGAATGGGGCTTTTCAGAATGGGTGGGTGTGGATTTTGAGCTCTCTGGGCCTCAGTTTTCTCATCGGTCAAGTAGGGAGAAAAGAATGATGTGAAAAGACGACACACTGCGCTTCTGACCACAGGGAGTGCAATTAGAATGTGGGCTTTCTCCCTACTCATGTGATCTTAGGCTGTTGCCGTCACTCCTCGGAGCCTCAGTTTTCCTGTCTCTAAATGGGGTCAATAATAGGTATCTTACAGGGGTGTTGTGGGGATTAAATGAGATATTGCCAAAACATGCCTGGTGTTGACTTGGTTCTTAGCAATTGGTATTTATTGTGACTGTCATCAAAGATACCATCCTGTGTAGATCTGGGTGTGTTCTCCAGCTGGCTGTGGGCGGGGTCGACTGTCCATAAGATGTGGCCAGAGCCGGCAACTCCTGGACCTGTCAGCCCGATTCAGATCACTCCTTGGAGCTCCCCAGAGGCAAGTGCTGAAGACACATCGATGAGCCACATCCCCTGACGTGTCCCTGACATTTCCTGCCTTCCCCAGCCTGCCTGGGTCAGTGGGCAGACAGTCACAGCCACTCCCTGCAGCCCTGGCTGCCCACTGCCCTGGGGTGCAGGGCGGGGGGCAGCTGTGCAGTCAGGCGACTGAGAGGGTGCTCTGTCTCTGTATTTGTATTTTAAAACTTCATAATTTTTTCTTATTTAACATGCTTATTTTCATTATTCTAACATAAAGAACATACTTAGGATGCCTTTGACCATTATTGATCGACTGCACATGTCAACATGTGTTTATTTAAATGGAGATGAAGGTCTGGAAGGATTCCACCAGAAGCTTAACAGTCGACTCCTCTGGGCGGTGACGGGGGTGGGCTGAGGCACTCCCTTCTTTAGAGACCAAAGGAAATGGTGCGATTAGCAAAGATGTTTAATTTCCGTTTGAGTCAGTTTTCCTCTGTGTATTTAATGTTTAAAAATTAAAAAAAATAATAAAGATAGGTTGCTTTGGAATTGGAAACAAATGTTCAAAATTTAAGAAGACAAATTTTGGCAGCACTTTTCAGAAGGAGGAGCGCTGTCATGTGTCTTGACTGTTTGGATCAGGTTAATCTTCAAACTCCCCCTGGAGGTGAATATTCTCATTATTCTTCTCAGTTCACGAATGAGAAGGTGCAGCCTGTCCCGGGTCCTTTGCACACATGATCTAGTTCATGCCTGTTTCAGTTCTACGAGGGGGCATTTCTTTTGCTGTCTCACGTCAGGGCCTTCTGCACACCTGTTTCCTTGCCAAGGCCAGGCTGAACGCAGGCTTTGCGGAGCCTTAAGTACCTGCCATCTATGTAGCCCCTTTGGGGAAAAATGCTGGGAAATGCAGACCCAGGGGCTGGCCACCCCCATCCCCACTCCAGAGAATATTCTGGTGGGAGGTAGTGCTTTCTTTTCCAGGGGTCTATCTCACCTTGGACCTGAGGGAGGTCTAGCTGGTGTTGATTCATCCCCGGCCTCTCCCCGCCCCGGATGTTCGGAGTCCCCTGGGCCGGCATCAGGGCATTTGCCCTTTAACACTGAGGTTAGCAATTTTTAAAAGTAGAGCTCGAAAGCCTGCATTCTGCTTGTCTGCACTGCCAGGAAAGGAGCAGCGAAGGACAGACAGTCACGGGCTTTGATTGATCGGGGAAGGTGTGTGGACTGGCTCACTTGCTTCCGTGGAGTGTCAGCGAAGAATTTGAATCCCGGTTCTGCTACTAATTAGCTATGTGACCTTGAGTAAATTACTTTACCTCTCTGAGCCTCAGTTTCCTTATCTGTAAAAGAGGGATTCAAACTACCTCACAGAATTGAAAGAGGACTCCATTACATGAGATCCAGTATGTCGGGTGCCTCAAGTAGCGAATATTAATAATGACGATCAGAAGACAAGTGACGAGCACTGTGATAGAACAAGGTTCTGTGCAGGCAGGCAGGGTAAAGGTGGGCACTTATAAACGCAGCTGCCTGTGTGAGAGTAAGAGCGGCATTCTCCATCCCATGTTATTACAGGGAGGGGGACCACGTATCACGGGATCGGACCCTAACTCTGTCATTTACCTGCTGGGTGACCTTGGGTGGGTCTCTTTCTCTCTCTGGGTACCAGAGCTGAGCTGACCATCTCCATGCAAGGTGCCCACGTCCACGGTGTTTTGAAGTGTTTCTCTCTGGGCCCATCCTTGCTGATCCTTCTTTCCTTGTGAGGAGGGCCATTGTGTCAGGGAAAAGTCAAGGGGGCAGCCCCCGCCTCTCTCTCCCCAGCTCCTAGAGGAGGCAGCCTGTGTGCTCCAGATTTCTGAGCCAACCCGGCACAAGGGACCACTCAGCCCGCTCTCTCCACTCTCCACTGTCTCCCTGCTGGGCTCCTGGCTACTCAGACGTGAGTCAGAGTGACCTCAGAGCCCCGGTCACAAGCAGCGGCCAGCCCCTCTCCCAGCAGCTGTCTTTGGCTTTGGGTTTCCTCCCTTCTCTCCAGGCCAGCCTTAGGCAGCACAGCTTTGTTCCTTCATGCTCCTGCCTTTAGCTCGTCAGGATTTGGGAGCCACCAGACAGGCCCAGCTCTGGAGTCAGGAACGCACTTCAAACTGCCGGCCCTGCCAGCGCCCTGTCACACCAGCTCACCCGGACACAGCAGGAGGTTGGCAGGAAGTGGGGGTGGCATGGAGGCCGCATCTCCTCCTGGGGTCTGCAGCCGCCAAGAGGAGCTGCTGAGCCCACACAGAGACACACAGCCTGGTGGCCGTGCCTGGCCTGTCCTCGGGCAGGGGCATGGACAGGAGCTCAAGTCCACAGGGAGTCAGGGGTGAGGACACAGTATCGTCAGCAGCGGAGACTGGACCGAGGTCTCCTGACCCCTGTCCGGGGCTCTCCCACACTGTGGGAGACTTCAAATGTTTTGAAGTGGCCAGTAGCTGGCTCTCTCTGGCGAATCTTCATTAAGTCCACCCCGGGCATGGCTGCTGGGAGATTAAACTCACCGAGCTGTCCCAGTGGCCGGCCTTGTCCTCTGATGCTGTGCTGGCCTGGCAGGTACCGTGCTGGGACGCACCTTTGCAGTGGGTCAGCTGTCCCTTCTGTAAACTACAGCCTGGCCCCAGGGCCAGCAATAGATTAAAAGAAGAAATCCAATGAGCCGGGTAATAGTGGGAATTAATTGTGGTAATTAATTGCTAAGAGCATGCAGAGACCATAGCAACAACGGTTGGATGGCAAAGGCAGAAATCTGATTTCCTTTGGTAGGTTGCGCTCCAAAAGGCTCCATGTCTTCGTAAACAACTTGCACTAGCTTTGCGAAGACGTAAGGGCTCGCGGGTCTGAGACCCCACTTTGAGGAGAAAAACACCAGCTTTGGAGTCGGCCTTAATTCTGAGCCCCATTCTACATACCTCTCTCTTGCTGTCTCATCTTGGGCAATTCATTGTACTTCTCTGAGCCTGTTTCTCCATCTATACAATGGGGAGAGCAAATCCCAACTCACAGAGTTTTTGAAAAGTCAACAAGGTGATGTACGTGAGAGGGAGAAGGGCTTTGGAAACAGTTCAGTTCTGGCACCATCACCTGTTGGCTGTGTGACCTTGGGGATAGTCACCAACCACTCTGAGCCTCAATGCCCTCATCTGTAAAATGGGGATGATAATAATAGTACCCATATCAAAGGTTGTTGTGAGGATTAAATGAGATAATAGATATAAAGTGCTAAGCATGCACAGCCTATCGGACATTGCACATTCAATATAAGTTACCTGTAACAACACTCTACTATGAAACGTTCATAAGGTCTAAGGTCTGTCCATAATAAAATTATTATTAATAATAGTAACATTTATTGAGTGCTTATCATGTGCTGGGTGCTATTCTAAGTGCTTTATATGTGTTAATTCATTTAAAAACCTATAGAAGTAGATGATATGATTATCCCTATTTTACAGATGAGGAGACTGGGGTTTAGAGTTTTGTGACCGAGTGAAGCAAAACTTTGAGAAATTATCTGGAAAACTAACCAATGCAGGCGGCACATCTGGTTAAGCCCAGTCACCCCAGCATGAACTGCTCCTCAGCATGTTCTGACTTGAGTGGTGGCTACATAAGGTGTCCCATACTGTCTGGGGGGACAAAGGCTCAGCGCTCCCACCTGGCTCTTCTGGAGGACTCAGTCCTTCCCAGTCCAGGAACACTCCCCATCTAAACCTGCTCTTTTCCCTCATCCCATAAATTGCTTAATGATACCACCATCCAGGCCTCTCACCCCCAAATTTGGGTGTCATCTCATATGGGGTGGCTGAGAGCATCCTGGGCAGAGAGAACAGAATGTGAATAAGGGCACAGAGGCATGAAATGGCGTGGAATTCTTGGGAGAATGCAAATGATGGCGCACGGCTGAGTTGTTTGGAGTTGACAGGAGCTATGTTGGGGAGCCTGGAGGTGAGGGCCGAGGAGGTAAGCAGCGTCTACAGCAGCAGTTCCCAACCTTGCACGTGTGTGGAATCATCTGAGGAGCTTTAAAAATGCCAAGGCCGGGGTCCCACCCTAGAGATTCTGACTGGCCGCATAATGGGATTTTTAAAAGCTTCCCGGTTGATTCTAATACCAGATTGACATCTGACGATGTGAAAGATCATGCAAGGAAATGTAAGCCATATTAAGTATATAGTTTTGCACTGTCCAATAAATCAACCTTAAGTAAAATTAAAAATTCAGTTCCTCAGTCCCACTGGCCACATGTCAAATGTTCAGTGACCACATGTGGTTAGTGGCTGCCATAATGGACAGCACAGACACAGAGCATTCAGCGTTCCCATCATCTCAGAAAGTTCTAGTGGACAGGATTGATGTACTTTATCTGGTTGGAATGAGAAGCCCCTTAAGGATAAGCAGGAGAGCAACATGGCCAGGTATTTGCTTGAGAAAGAAGTTTTAGGGGCAGTATAGAAAATGGATTCAATGAATCTGATACTAGAAAGACTAACTAACCTTGGAGGGAATAATTAGGGGACTGTTTTGATAGTCCAGGTGAAAGAGGAAACACTGAACTAGAGCCCCAACACTGGAGCTGGAGAGGTTGGGCTCCATTTGAGAAGGGTGAGAAAAATCTGCAGTATAAAGCAGGCAAGACCATTGGATAGCGGGTGAGGAAGGAGGGTAAGTTTAGGTGGGTAAGTTTCATGTTGGGTCAGTTGCCTGGAGGTGCCTCTAAGGCAGTGGTTCTCAACCAGGATGATTTTGCCCCCCCGGGGACATTGGCCATATCTAGAGACATTTGTGATGATCATGACTGGGAGACTGTGGGGTGCCACTGACATCTCATGGGTAGAGGCCAGGGATGAAGCAGAGGCTGGTAAACATCCCACAATTCATAGGACAGACCTCCACAATGAAGAGTTATCTAGCCTGAAATATTAACAGTGCCAAGGTTGAGAAATCCCGCTCTCTGGATAGAGGAGGAAGGCTACTCTAGATGGCACAGTCAAGAAAATGGAGAAAGAGTTGAATGAACTGAACTTTCAATTCTTGGGAGAGTAGTTGGTGGAGCTCTCCAGTAGACAGTGACTGTCAGATCTGGAGCTCAGGAAAGAGGAGTAGGGTGGAGACAAGCAATTGGGAGTCTCCAGCCACAGCTCCTGCTGATGAAACCCACCTCTGTATCCAGACCACCCAGTGGCTGCCCCAGACCCCTGTGGAGGGTGCTGAGAATCAGGGCTGAGGGTAGAGCCTTAGGGAGCAGTCACACTCCAGGGACAGGCAGACAAGGAGGACGCCACATCTTTGGAAAGTTCTTTGTATGGAGACAAGTGCTGTCTCCCTACAGCCCCTGCTTCTGTAGCATCCATAATGTCCCAATCCATCCTGCATCTTCACGCATTTGCAGACATTAATTACATATCTTTGCTTCCCAACACCTCAGACTTTACCCCTCAAGGCTAGATGTCTCAGTCCCTTGAATTGTTTGTAAGAGATGTCTTCCAGACTCCTCACGGTCCAGGCCATCCTCTTCTGGATGTGGCCCTTTGGCCATGGGAAGGAAGGATGGGCAGGGAGGCATGCTTTTCACTCCCAAATGCCCCTCTATGCCACCCACCCCACATGCATGCACAGAGGGTGTACACCGTAAGGTGGCTGAAGGCTGAGCTTGGGACATTTTTGGTGATGGAGTGGGAGAACAATGCCGTCAACTTTGAAGACTGTCCTTGTAGGGGGTTGAATAGTGTCCTCCCAAAATTCATGTCCAGCCAGAACCTCAGAACATGACCTGATTTGGAAATAGAGTTTTTGCAGATGTTATTAGTTAAAGATCTTGAGGTGAAATCATCCTAGATTAAGGATGGACTCTAAATAAGAAGGCAGAGAGACACATAGGAAAGAAGTCCACGTGAAGGCAGAGGCAGAGACTGGAATGATGCTGCCTACAAGCCATGGGATGCCTGGCGCCACCAGAAGCTGCAAGAGGACAGGAAGGATCCTTCCCTAGAGCCTTCGGAGGGAGCATGGCCTTGCTGACAACTTGATTTCAGACTTCTGGGCTCCAGAACTGTGAGAGAATAAGTTCCTGTTGTTTTAAGCCACCCGGTTCGTGGTACTTTGTTATGGCAGCCCTAGGGAACGAATACAGTCCCCTATGTTTAAAAGCTTAATGTATCTACACTGACACAAATATTTAATGCCAAACTTGCTTGTCAAGCTTCCTGAAGTTTATTGTTTGGGCGGCCAAGGAAGATTGGAAGTTGGAGGACTCAGTGTCTCTCTCAGATTGTCTTCTATCACTTGCCAATTGGTAAACTCCTAGAGGGGAGGAGAGGGGGATATAGGGGTGCAGTGAGCCTTGGGGTTCAAAGCAGCTTCTAGTAGCTGGAGGACAGTTTTGTGGCAGATTGAGTTTTGGTAGAGCTTCTGATTCTAATAATAAATTATAATATTGTTTATGATAATTAACGCGTTGGGTACTTATTTGCTCGCACTTCATATATATCTCATTTACTCTTTGCTACAACACTATCATCACCCCCATTTACTGATGAAGAAACTGAGGCTCAGAGAGTTTCCCTACGACTTCACTGCTTGCAAGAGGCGAAATCTGGATAAACCTCAGGGAGCCTGGTATCAGAAGCTGTTTTTTGACCACTGTACTTGCTCCCTCCAAAGTGATGACGCTGGTGGGCCAGCGTCTCCTGCAGGATGATTGGGGCCATTTTCAGGAGGCTTCAGTTACATAGTTCTGACAGTGTGGGTACCAGGTGAGCCAAGGAAGCAGGAAAACAATTGCTGATTAAATGCCTACAGGGGATGCTGTAAAGATCAAACTATTTAAGGGGACCACGGGCCATTTTTGACTTCTGGGTTGGGATGCTGTCTGAAGAGAAGTGGCCCCATTTGTTACTGACATCGATGCCTCAGCTGCACATATCATCTGACTGTCCTGCTCCTCTCCCTTGCCTGCTTGGCCTCAGAAGGAAACCCGAATGAGGGCAAGGAGTGATATCAGGGCTCGAGACCCAGGCTGTGGTCTTCGGACCAGGACAGTGTCAGCATCCTCTGGGAGCCGGTTAGAAATGCAGCACCTCAGGCTGCCCCAGATCTACTGTATCAAAATCTGCCTAACAAGATCCCAGGGGATTTGTGTGCACAGTACAGTGTGAGAAGCCCTCAACTTGGGGTGAATTCCATGCTTTCTTGATTCAGATAGGTTAAGCATCAGGGGAGCTGGGACTCCACACAGGGGCCCCAGACCAGACGGCCTCATTCAAGGCCATCTTTGACCCCACCTGCCCTGTGGTCTGACCCAATCAATTCCCCACCCCAGACACTGGAGCTGGAGACACCCCTCCTGGCTGAGCACCAAATGGTGATCCCCTCACCCCAGGAAATTAATTGTCAATTATCAGGAAATTAGTCGTCAATATCACTCTTCCTATATCTTCCCGTGGGGAAGAGGTAGAGCCTCGAGGATGAGGTCCCTGGACAGCTGAGCTTGTGTGAGGCCATGCACATCAGAGTTCACAGCTTACAGAGCTTTAGATGTGCACTTTCCCAAGGAAATACCAGCCCTGTCCCCTGCTCTTTGTCCAGCCCAGCACTCTGGAAAGTAGTGGCTCTCAAGCTGGGAGACGTCCAAGAGCATCTCTCTAGAGATGAATTATGCTGCGCTGTCCTCGAGCCTCAGATAATCTTGAGTACATGGGCCGAGTGGTCTGAATGGGAATGATTTGAAGTATTTTATCACCACTCAATTTCTTTAATGCCGCTGACTTACTCACTGTGTGACTCCAGTGATTTCTAGTGGGTGAGGTTCTCTCGGGTTTAGCAGGGAATTGGAGGTCAGGATATTTTTGTAGACTGATCTTGCACAATGTTCTGAAGCCTGAAGGTTGAGAACACTGGTGGGGAGTGGGAGTGGGTGGGAAGGACGGCGGCTCCAAGCCCCGAGGTCAATGGCGGCCCTCCAAGGGCCGGTGGTTCAGGCCACCTCTGACTGACTCCCAAGGCAGGGTGTCCTATGGCAACTGATGGGACGGTCTAGACGGCGCTGGAGCTGGAGGATGAGTCAGGACAGCTGGGTCTTGTTAACCTGCTTACAGTGAGTCATCAGAGCCCCCACGGGCCTCGGTTCCCTCAACAGTAAAATAGGAATAGTAGTAACTGCCCGGCTGCCTCACTGGGATGTGCGGTCTGAATCAAAATGAGCCAAAGGTGGCGAAAGCGTCTGGTGAACCGTAAAGCACCCACCCTGGGCCACATGGTGTGGCTCTGTGCCGCACACACGTTCTCTGCCTCCTGTTTGCTGAGGCATCGCCCTGGAGAACAAAACTGCCCAAGTGGGGGAGCATACAGTGCCCACAGAGCGGGAGAGCTGAAACCACTCAGGATGGTGGTGGACTTGCACACTCTGAAAATTCTATCAAAGAGCAGTAATGAACTTCAAGTCCTTCATCCTTCCCTCCTTGGATGTTTGACCAGAACTTAAAAAAAAAATGTCTGTAGTTACAAAGGAAAGAAAAGACAGGGAAAAAAACCCCTCAGGAATGGAAGGGAAGTGTCTATAACATGGGTCCCTGCGCTGGCCCCTTGACCCAGCCGTGGTCTAACCTCCTCAGGTGGGAACACAGGCCTCTTGTCATCTGGGCTGGGCCTGTCTCACCAGACTCCAGTCTCCTTAGATGCACTGGGCTTGTTACTGGTTACATATTTTTGAATGGTTGTCTACTATGTCTTTGCTCATGCTGTTACATTTGCCTGGAATTCTCTTTCCTCTCTGTCTGACTTATTCCTTCTCATCCTCAGAGGTGGATTTACAGGAAGCTAAAAAACTTCAGCCTTTGGGTCCCTCAGTGCACAGCCCCTGTCAAGGCCCAGCAAGGGGCCCTAGCAATGTGTTCATATGACGTTGAATTTTTTAAAAATTTGCAAAGATATTTTGACTGCACTTGGCTAAGCCCACTGGCTCTTTCTACTCTCATGTCCATGGCATTGGAGGAGCCACCCGACACATTCCTATGGTGATACAATCTCTGGCCCTGCACTTTGGGGTCATGACATTGAGTGGGCTGGTGCAGGGGGCAGTGGGAATATTCCTGGAAGCCCTTCCTATGCCGAGACAGCTTGTGATGACTTAACTCTGCATCAAATTGACAGTGAACCTCACTAGCACAAACTAACTGTACCCCCAACTCAAGTTTTCCTTGGCTAGAACCCCAACATGCATGGTCCACGCCTTGCAATGTGGGCTGGGGGTGTTTAAAAAACTCTAGACATATTTTTTAAGAGTTGGAAGAAAAACTCAAACACTGATACAAGATGCAAAAGTTTATTTAAAAAGTTAGTAAAGCTGGGGCCGGCCCGGTGGCGCAAGCGGTTAAGTGCGCGCGCTCCGCTGCGGCGGCCCGGGGTTCGCTGGTTCGGATCCCGGGCGCGCACCGAAGTACTGCTTGGTAAGCCATGCTGTGGCGGCGTCCCATATAAAGTGGAGGAAGATAGGCACGGATGTTAGCCCAGGGCCATCTTCCTCAGCAAAAAAAGAGGAGGATTGGCGGATGTTAGCTCAGGGCTGATCTCCTCACAAAAAAAAAAAAAAAAAAAAAAAAAAAAAAAAAAAAAGTTAGTAAAGCTCAGATACACCATTTTAATTGGAGCTTGGAAAGACATTTTGGAATGATTCTGTAAAACAAATGAAAAGCACAGTAGAAAACCCTTAAGGAATCCACCAAAAAACTTTTAGAATTAATAAACGAATATGGTAAAGTTGCAGGATACAAAATCAACATACAAAAATCAGTTGCATTTCTATACACTAACAACGAAGTAGCAGAAAGAGAAATTAAGAATATAATCCCTTGGGGCTGGCCTGGTGGCGCAAGTGGTTAAGTGTGCGAGCTCTGCTGTGGCGGCCCGGGGTTCGCCGGTTGGGATCCCGGGCACGCACCGACACACTGCTTGTCAAGCCGTGCTGTGGCGGTGTCCCATATAAAGTAGAGGAATATGGGCATGGATGTTAGCCCAGGGCCAGTCTTCCTCAGCAAAAAAAAAGAGGAGGATTGGCAGATGTTAGCTCAGGGCCGATCTTCCTCACAAAAAACAAAACAAAAAGAATATAATCCCATTTACAATTGAAACAAGAAGAATAAAATACCTACGAATAAACTTAACCAAAGAGGTGAAAGATATGTACACTGAAAACTATAAAATATTGCTGAAAGAAATTGAAGAAGACACAAAGAAATGGAAAGATATTCCGTGCGCTTGGATTGGAAGAATTAACATAGCTAAGATGTCCATACTTCCTAAAGCAATCTACAGATTCAATGCAATCCCTATCAAAGTTCCAACACCATTTTTCACAGAAATAGAACAAAGAATCCTAAAATTTATATGGAAAAACAAAAGACCCCGAATAGCTAAAGGAATCCTGAGAAAAAAGAACAAAGCTGGAGGTATCACACTCCCTGATTTCAAAATATATTACAAAGCTATAGTAACCAAAACAGCACGGTACTGGCACAAAAACAGACACACAGATCAATGGAATAGAATCGAAAGCCCAGAAATAAACCCACACATCTATGGACAGCTAATCTTCGACAAAGGAGCCGAGAACATACAATGGAGAAAAGAAAGTCTCTTCAACAAATGGTGTTGGGAAAACTGGATAGCCATATGCAAAAAAATGAAAGTAGACCCTTACCTTACACCATACACAAAAATTAACTCAAAATGGATTAAAAGACTTGAATGTAAGACCTGAAACCGTGAAACTTCTAGAGGAAAACATAGGCAGTACGCTTTTTTTTTTTTTTTTTTTTTTGTGAGGAGATCAGCCCTGTGCTAACATCTGCCAATGCTCCTCTTTTTTCCTGAGGAAGACTGGCCCTGGGCCAACATCTGTGCCCATCTTCCTCCACTTTATATGGGACACCGCCACAGCATGGCCTGACAAGCAGTGCGTTGGTGTGCACCCAGGATCCGAACCGGCGAACCCCGGGCCGCCGCAGTGGAGCGCGCACACTTAACAGTTTGCGCCACTGGGCTGGCCCCAGCAGTACGCTCTTTGACATCTGTCTCAGCAACATATTTTCAAGCACCATGTCTGACCCGGCAAGAGAAACAATAGAAAAAATAAACAAATGGGACTACACCAAACTAAAAAGCGTCTGCACAGCAAAGGAAACCGTCAACAAAATGAAAAGATAACCTAACAATTGGGAGAAGATATTTGCTAACCATACATCTGATAAGGGGTTAATCACCAAAATATATAAAGGACTCATGCCTCTCAACAACAAAAAAACTAACAACCCAATTAAAAAATGGGCAAAAGTCCTGAACAGACATTTCTCCAAAGAAGATATACAGATGGTCAACAGACACATGAAAAGATGTTCAACATCATTAACTATCAGGGAAATGCAAATCAAAACTACAATGAGATATCAACTCATGCCCGTCAGAATGGCTATAATTGACAAGACAGGAAAGAACGAGTGTTGGAGAGGATGTGGAGAGGAGGGAACTCTCATACACTGCTGGTGGGAGTGCAAACTGGTGCAGCCACTATGGAAGGCGGTATAGAGATTCCTCAAAAAATCAAGGATAGAACTACCATACGATCCAGCTATTCCACTGCTGGGTATTTATCCAAAGATCGTGAAAACACCAGTGCATAAAGATACATACACCCCTGTGTTCATTGCAGCGTTATTCGCAATAGCCAAGACTTGGAAGCAACCTAAGTGCCCATCAAGGGACAAATGGATAAAGAAGATGTGGTATATATACACAATGGAATACTACTCAGCCATAAGAAATGATGAAATCCAGTGATTTGTGACAACATGGATAGACACTGAGGGTATTATGCAAAGTGAAATAAGTCAGAGGGAGAAGGTCAAATACCGTGTGATCTCACTTATTAAGTAGTAGATAATAACAACAACAAACAAACAAACACATAGAGACAGAGATTGGATTGGTGGTTACCAGAGGGGAAGGGGGGGAGGAGGGCAAAAGGGATAATTCGGCACATGTGTGTGGTGATGGATTGTAATTAGTATTTGGGTGGTGAACATGAGAACATGATGTAATCCATGCAGAAAGAGAAGTATAATGATGTACATCTGAAATTTATACAATGATATAAAACAATGTTACTGCAATAAACAAACAGAAAATCCAAAAAAAAAAAAAAATGAGAGGAAAAAAGACTCTTTTCTTAAATTGAAAAAGAAAAATCACAGACTCCCAATTTGGACATATATGGAGGTGTCTTTCTTTTGACATCTTTCAATTTATTAATTCAGGAGCTGAGAGAATATTCAAATAAAAATAAATGGAATAGGGAACAAAAGCTTTAAAGATGAGCAACAAAATTGACAGAAATTATTCTGGCATTGAGGAATGCATTATATAATTCATTAAGAAGAAGAGAGAAATTTTCAATGCAGGTAATGAATTGGTTCTTGGATGGTTTGATTATCCAGTCAATGAAGAGGAGCAATCATATCAACACTGACATTGACAAAGATAACCTGAAACCTACAATATGCTGCCACCACAAATATATCAGTAACAAAATGGTTAATGGGGCCTATCAATTCAAAGAGAATTTAAGATAAATTCTGGCAAAAGAAAACTTGAAATTTCACAGTTCATGTATGAAAGATCCTTGATAGAGGTTTTCCCAAATTGGTAACAATCCTAAAAACTTATTTGACTTTATAAATAATAATTTGTGACACTATCAAAACAAAAAATTTTTTTTCTAATCCACCGTGCTGGAGGAAAGACTGACTTATCTTTACAAAAAAAAAATTGATATGAGCATTTTATTGTCATATGCAGAGGCTATCAAAGATTATGCAGACAAAAATACAGGAGAAAAGTATTTTAGAGGTAAGTCAGGCATTCTGTTAATAAAAACATCATGTGCTTTTTCCGATTTTTGTGAATTTGCTAATATTTCCCATCTTTAAAAAACTGTAATTTGCTGTGATTTCTTTTCTTATTCTAAATCAATATTAGATTTTGTACTCAGTTTTGGTTTTGTATTCTTCTAGTTAAAGAGGCTTCCCACGTCCCCCTGCCAAGAAAACACACACACACACACACACACACACACACACACACACACACGCACACAACCATATGAGCTTCAGGTCTCATGAAAACTGGGACTGTCCGAGCTTATCCATCCTGATTCTAGGCCAATCTTGCCTCTTCCAAGAGCCTTCCCTGACACCCCAGTAGAGGAAAGTGCCCTCCGCTCTGGGTTCCTGCAGGACCTCGGAGGCACCTCTATTCCTGCCCCTCCCATGGTGTTGCACTGATGTGTTTCTGCTTTCCCCAAGGGAAGAGCTGCATCCTACGGGTCTCTCTAGCCACACCCAGCACAGGGCCTGGCCCTGAACAGGCACTTAGAAATGTGAGAGTTTGGGGGTGAGAGAGCCTGTGAGTAAAGGCGCTAGTCCTTGGTGCTCAGAGCATCTGCACCGTGCACACTTCCCCCTTCAGCAGTGATCCCTCTGTCTTTCCAGGAACTTTCATAGAATTTATCTCTTCTCTTCTGGCTCCCTGGAAAAGACTGGATACTCATTCACTCTGGGTTTCAAATGTCTGACTTTAGGTGAAAATTTGTGCTTTCCTGGGGATTTTGGTTTTACCATGGGAAAAGTCTTCAGGCCCAAAATTGACACTCTTAGCGGTGGACTTGCAGGCGTGTGAGTTGGGGAGGGGTTTGGGGCTCAGGCAGCTTTCTGCTCAATCCAGGCATCAGGCTTCTGGGGTCCATGTCTGTGGGAGGTTGACTGATGTTAAGAAGAGCAGGGCTGGAGATGGGCAGGAGGCCACAGTGGGAGGGAGAGGGGGAAGAACTGAGCATGTGTGGAGGGCAGGAGAGATGTCCCCAAGGGGCAGGGGCAATTACTGGACCATAGGGATAAGCCTGGGGTGGGTGCTTTGGGAGTACTTGCCGTTCTGCCTTTTACTTCTAGAGAGCCTCGGAGCCCAAAATAATTTCATCTCTGAGAATATCTGGCTCATTTTTCTCTCTTAAACACATAGTTGAAGCCTTAGTTTTCTTATCTGTAAAATGGAGAGATAATCCTTGCACAGTGTTGAATGTTGGGAGAAGCAGATTAAGCAACAGATGTGACTACACTGAGCAAGCGTGGTGACAATGCCTGGTGCATTAGTTGGTGCTCAATTAATTAACGTGAGTTGCTGATGCTGTTGACGGAGCGCTAACCTGAAGTCAGGAGGCCTGCCAGGGTTTGAATCCCAGCTCTGCTCCTGCTGGCTGGGCGCCTCCCCAGAGCTTCTCCAGGTGGGAGAGGGTCACATCCTTTGCCAGTTTGGAAACTTCTAAGTGTTTGAAGCCACACAGATTCTTGGAGTGGAGTTGTGGAATTCCTGGGCCATGGGCGCCCTCAGAGTCCACCTAGTCCGGGGGTTTTCAAGCTGTTTTTAGCCACAGAACCCTTTGTTCAAATGAAATATTACGTAGAAGCCCATCATGTAAAGGAGGTAAAATGGGGCAGGTCTGGTGGCAGCACAAGGTGAGGGGCTCAGAGGCCCATGCCCTGCTCACTTAGTCTGGAGGTCTGATGACAGCTGTGTCACGCAGTCCTGTTCCCCAAGGAACTTCCATGAAACCCAACTTTCCATTGTGGAAACTGATTCTAGCCTAAACGCCTTATCTGGGATTAGAAGAGGAAGACTGAAGATCATAGAGGAGGAAGATCATTGCTCAGGATAACTCAGGGAGTCCTTTGCTTTCTCTTGACCTGTTTCCCCATCTGTAATCAGGAGAGGTAGGTAGTTGGATTACCCCTAATTTTTCCAGTGTTTCCGTCTGTAACTCCAGTCTAACACACGGTGCAAGCGCCACCTAGTGGTGAGAAAGGATTCTGGCAGCTGGAGAGAAGCCCAGCTATACCCAGATGTAGGCAAAGGCAAGGCTCTATGCAGGTGACCCCACCTTCTGGCCAGGGTGATGCCTCTCTGGATATAGGTAGTAAGAGGCGTGGTGAGAAATATCCCCCCAGCTCTGCCACTAACCCCCGTGTCATCTTGGCTAAGTCCCTCACCCTCTCTGGATCTCAGCTCCCCCATCTGCAGCCTGAGGGGATAGGATAAACTCACCGTTCTTAATGTGGGATCTACGGATCTCTGTGTGTAGGGGGGACTTTTGTGAAATCCCTGAAATTTTAAGAAAATTTTGTGTGGATAAGCAGTTTGCTGCGGTGAGGGTCTACAACTTTAATTGCTGTCTTAAAGATATCTCTTAGGAGCCCCTGGTCTAGACGAACTCCAAGGACACCCAGGGCTCAGGAATACGAGGAGCTTCCTGTTTAGACTGTGCACACATTCAAACAACTCAGATGGTTCACATTTGGCAAAGGTGTCCAGTTTACTAGTGATGTAGAGAAATACTAAGGAAGCCAAAGAAAAATGAAAAGCAAAAGTCCCCCATAAGTGCCAGTGACCAAGGAAATGCGGCCGAGTCCCCAGTGGCCCGAGGTTGGTAGCTGAGCTCCAGAGCTCTGCAAACCTCCACCAGCTAGGGGCGCTGTCTGGGCCTTCCCGCCCCCGATGGGACTGCCATGGTCCCTGGGCAGCTTCAGAGATGGGGATTGACAACTGGCAGAACTGGAGGACACTAGGCCCTGAGGTCCAGCCCCTTCTAGGCCGTGGTGATGGGCTCTTGCCCCAGGCTTTACCGTACTCCCCTCACCTCCAAGGCGCCAATTGCTTTCAGAACTGCTCCCCACTAAGTGCCCCGCTCTGGCTCCTGCAAAGTGTCAAGTGAGGGATGGAGGAGGAAGAGGCAGGCATTAACCTCGGACTCTCTGCTCTGTGGCAGGTACTGTGCTAAGTATTTTACTACAGTTACGCGCTGCATGATGATGTTTCGGTCAACGACAGATTGCATATGCGACGGTGGTCCCATAAGATTGGTACCATATAGCCTAGGGGTGTAGTGGGCTATACCATCTAGGTTTGTGTAAATATACTCTATGATGTTTGCACAACGGCCAAATCGCCTAATGACATTTCTCAGAACGTATCCCCATTGTTAAGTGATGCATGACTGTATAATTCATCTGATCCTCACAATGGCCCTGGGAAGTTACATAGTTGCAGACTTTGAGTCTCAGAAATGTTAAGTTACTTGCCCCAAATCATAAAACTAGTAGATGGCTGGGCTGGGATCTTAAACACATCTTGCAGCCAGTACATGCTGGGCTTTTAGGACTGATGGGAGGGGAGGTTCTCAAAGGTGGCTCAGGCCTCACTTAGACCTGGGCTGGTAGCATGTCAGCTCTGCTGAGAATGCTGAAGATGCTGCTGAGCAGTGAGATTTAAGCACTGGCCCCAGCTCCCAGGCTGGCCTTCTTGCCAACCCATTAGCCTAAAATTGCCCGCTGACTCTGCTATGCGGATTTCTCATTTCCTGGGGTGATGACCGAGGATCTGACCCGAATACTCCCAGACCACACCCTGCTCTGCTCCATTGCTGGGTGTGGGAGTCCACCCATGCAGAAGTCCACACCTCTTCTGTCTCCCTCCAGGGCCTTCAGACTGCCCCTCCCTGCGCAATGCAACAGGCCACACCTGCCTGAGAGCAGGCCTCGGCCCATACCCGACCTCTGCCCTACCTGTGCCCTGAGCCCATGGGCAGTGACAGCTGCCACCACTCACCCGGCTCACTCTTCTCAGCCAGCCTTCTGCACCGGGGGGTTTCCTGGACATTTGGGAAACTGTCAAACTTTCAGACGTCATGCTTTCCTTTGTAGATGAGGCCTGAGGGACCCAGAGTCACGTGGACGCCCTACAGTCCTGTCTAGAATAGGGCCTCCTTATCCACTTTCCATCACTTCAACAGACACCACGACCAGGTCAGATACTACCTGTCCCTGCCCCCTGCTTCCCCTCTCTCACCCATTGATTTAATGAGGGAGATACTCATTTGACCCATGCGATTTGCCAAAGATAACTAGCTAGTTAGTGGTGGAGCTGGGATTTGATCCCAGGTAGACTCAATTCAGAGCCTATGCACTTAACCACAATACTTTGCTCCTATCCAGATAAGAATCTCAGGGATCCTGACTTTATCGCCCAACGTGTTCACTACTGTGCCCAACTTCATGGCATTTGCAAATTAGATAAGCCTGCCTTCTACATCTCCATCCAAGTCACGGATGAAGTCTAGTTAGTGGCTCTGACTTCCTTCCAGGTGACAGTTGTCTGTCATCAGTAGTCTTTGGTTAGAGTTATTGGATTGGTTTCCAGTCCACCTGGAAGTATAATCATACATCGCTCCAATGTGTTCATAGGCTATCATATTATGTGCTTCCCTGAAATCTAGATGAAACCTATCTCCAGCAAATTCCCAACTAAACTATTAAGCCTGTTAAATAAAGGGAAGAAATTGAGTCTGTAATGATCTCTTTTCAGTAAGACCCTTTTCTTCCTTAGAATTTTCTCTTGGCTTCCAATTCACTTTCTTCAGTCATCTCCCTCCATGAATGACCCTTTAGCTGTCACAATTTTAGAATCTTGGTCTCCATTTATTCTACCCATGTGCCTTTGGGTGAGGTATGGTGAGGCCAGCTGCAGATCAAGAGAGAGAAACCAAAAGGAGGTTTACTGTTTTATTATACTCACAGTTCCCTGGGGAGAACACAGCACGCCAAGTAGGGCTTCACGGGAAGCACAGGGTCAGTCACAAGGCAGAGGGAGAGAGGGGAACCGTGGGCAAGTGCCTTTACTGTGGTTTCCTTGGGAAGGAGGGGCCAGGCTATGTGAGCAAGCTTAGGATTGGCTAGCTATGTTTGAAAGTGGCACCCCCACGAAATTTGTGTCCACCTTGACTGTTAAGCACATAGTTTGGGCCTATCTAAGGTCTCCAGATGTTTTTGGGTGAACCAGGGTTTACTTGGGAACAGCTAGTGGCCATTCATAGATATTCAAGATCAATTTACAGAAATTAAGAGCATGGTTAACTCACCACTCAACCCCAGGAACCTGCAGAGACAAAGCCCACATGTCGTGGTCTTGCTTTGGAGTCGTTTGAGATCTGGCTCCAACTGTTCCCACACGATGATCAGGGGCATGATGAGGAATTCAAACAAATCCATGTGGACCTTCTTTTCCAGACTCCTCATGCCACGGGGCTGGAGAGGGGGTCTCCTCCTTCAAGGCATGACATCCCCTTCTTACTGTGAGGCTCTGAGCTACTTCTCTGATGAGATGATGAGAGCCAGCCATGGTCTCCTAACGGTTCTTGGCAACACATACATTTGTGAACCAGGAGGGAAGATGGGACCCTGACTCCTAACCCAGTCTCTTGATCACACAGGTGAGGACTAATATCTACCAAATGCACTTGAGTTCCCCCTTGAAGGTGGCGAGAGGGGGTGCCTGTGTGGTTGACTTACAAAGCTGGTGATTTTCTTTTCAGAAGTTTGAGGAGATCACTGGTTAAGAACATGGGAGGCTTCCGTCAGTGCTTCATAAACAATGTGTTCTGGGAGGCAGCTTTGAAGCTGCTGCTGAGAACGAGTCATGACTGTAGGAAGCAGCGGTGAGTTAAATCAATGCTGTTGATGTTAATTAGCTCTTCATTAGGACAGAGGGATGACCTGGAGGAGCCAGGAGCCAAGGAGACTGGTGACTGAGTGACGCTGGTAACCGCATCCTAACTGGAGGAGAGTGTCATGCGTTCTCACGCAGTTGGAGAAGAAGGTGAAGTTGTGGGATCTTTCTCCACCTTTCCCACCCTGAGCCCAGGGAGGGGGATGTGAGGAGTGGCGTCATAGAGAGCCCAGGCTGGAAGGGCTCTTAGCGACCCCTGTCCTGGCATCCTCAAGCTCTAGTCTGGTGGAGGGCGAGCATCCACTCCCTGTAGCCTTGAAGACCGGAGACCAGAGAAACACAGCTGGGAAGGCCCTGGCTCTAGGAAGAGAGTTAAAGCTGGTTTTCAAACCCAGGTTGAGTCAAGTAAGTACTAGGTACAGTACCCCCGAAGTTAGTCCACATTTGAGTCCCACCGTATTTCCATTGTCTGATTTTTTATTTCAAATAGCAACTCTCTGGCTATTTACATTTCTTTCTGTGAATAGGGACATGTACTCTATTTAGAAGTTTAATGGTAATTTTACTGTTCTGGGAGAAAAAACAAATTTGAGTGTGCTTTGCCTCTCACTGAGGTCGACAAACTTTTTCTGCAAAGGGCCCGATAGTAGGTATTTTAGGCTCTGTGGGCCATACTGTTTTTTACAACTGTGAACTCCACCTTTGCAGTGTGAAAGCAGCCCTCGCTGATACCTGCACTAACGGGCCTGAGGGCCATAGTTGGCCATCTCCCGTGCATCTAGTTGGCACCACCAGTCTCTTGGAATAAAAGTGCATGTCACGTGGCCGTAACCCGTGCTGACCAGCAGGCGGTGGCTGCCTAGACCATGGTGATAAGGAGGCTTGGTGGGAAGGGCTACGGGATTGTTTAGTGGCGTCTGCCACTGGCCCAGGAAGGGGACTCACTATAGTGAACACAGGCTGCAGGGCTGTGGACAGTGAGTCTCCAGAGGTAAAGGCAGCACTTAGGAGAGCGGAAAGTCACTTCCGGGTCCAACGCTACCATTTACACCCTGTGGCTCTCCCAGACCCAATGAATACGTATGGAATGCCTCCTCTGTAGTATCCGCTGGGCGAGGAGTCATGTAGAGAATCCTAACAACTGTGAGAAGCACATCAGGGCATCAGAAGGTGGGATGTTGACTGGGGTTAGTTTCCACGCCCAGTGTCTGGTTGCTGCTCTGCTGTGGTGAGGAGCAGCCCAGGGCGCTTTGGTACACAGAGCTGGGTGGAGCCTTTGCCCCTAGCTCTGCATTTTGTCTGTGGCTACAAGGATGGGCCTACCTTTGTCTCCTGGTTTGCTCTCTGGGAATAGAATCTTCCCTGAAATTGGCTGGACATGGCTCCTTGCCCCCTTTCTCTTAGCCCTCGTCTGCCAGCTTCTGGCCAGGTTTCCACTTCATTCCACACGGTCCTACCCAGAGCCACGTGCTCCTCACTACCCCTTTCTGACCCCACCATTTCCATGTGCTTCCACTGTCAAATGGGCATCATCGCTGCCCAGGAACTCAGCCCACCCTGGGTGAGAGCCCCTTGAGGGTTGGGGCTCCACAGGCCACTTTGACATTCTGATTTTGACCATCAGCTGTCTGTCCTGGGGCCAGCCCCACAGCTTCCCAGACCTTAACTCTGGTCCTTTCTGGTCAGATGCGGCCTGCATCATATTGATGGGAAAACACAAGGAGTCCTATTTATAGCAGTGCTCCAAATGACCATGGCTTGGAGCTCTCATCTGCCAGATTTGCAGGCTTCAGCCCTCCTTTAGAAGTTGCTTCCCAATTTTGTTCCTTTCTGGATGTTCACAGGCAGGTGTATCGGTTCAGCTTCGGCCTTAGCTTCTGCTGTTTCCTGCTGGCCTCTGTCCCTCTCCATGGCCTCTGTGTCCACTGATCTCTCTCAGGCCACAGCTGCTTCTCAGCTGCTGGGGTGGGAAGCAGGAGAGGGAACATATTTATTAATTTGTCACAAGTGTGCCAAGGCCCCCTAACTTCCCAAAGTGGTACAGAAACCGGTCTGTACATTCTGGTGAGACTTTACAAAAGATTTGGGGTAAAGTTACACTACAGAAAGTCGTAATTTCGTAAGATGAACTCCCTGCCCGTCTCTTAGCCTGCCCCATGCGGTAGGGCCTGCTTCTGCTCACCTCAGTGGGAGCATCGTGGGCCCGTCTGCACCCCCTGGAGTCCAGGCTCCAGGCCTGAGACCTGGTCCCAGGCTGATGACAGCAGAAGTGCTCACTCCTGCATTGGATACCCCACCCACAGCTGCGGCTTCTCTCCTGGCCTCAAAAGGGAAATGATGTCAGAGCACAGCATTGCAGGAGCAGTATGCTTCCAAAAGCCAAGAGGGTCTTGGTTCTGAATAGCTTTCTGTGCAGAACACTGGCGGAACATTCCGGGATGAGTTTCCCCATATCAGGCCCTACTAGCCTGTTTATAGAGGTGCCTCTAACACAGGGCAAAGACGGTGTCTGCCCCTGGATCTCAGCCTCAGAACGCCGGTCACCAAATCTTCCGAAGCACACATATAGCTTCTCAAGAATCAGCAACTGCGGGGTCCGCCCGGTGGCTTAGTGGTTAAGTGCGTGCGCTCTGCTACTGGAGGCCCGGGTTCGGATCCCGGGCGCACACTGACGCACCGCTTGTCTGGCCATGCTGAGGCGGTGTCCCACATAAACGGCAACTAGCAGGATGTGCAACTATAACATAACTATCTACTGGGGAGATAAAGGAAAAAAAAAAAAAAGGAGGAGGATTGGCAATAGATGTTGCTCAGGGCTGGTCTTCCTCAGCAAAAAGATGAGGATTGGCATGGATGTTAGCTCAGGGCTGATCTTCCTGAAAAAAAAAGAAAAAAAAAAAAAAGAATCAGCAACTGTACACAAGCTCAGGGCAGTGTAAATCCGTAGTAGAAACAGGCTCATGGAGACAACAGTCCGCAGAGCAGATGCTCACCCCACCATGAACCTCATGTGACCTTATCTTACAGAATACTTCACTTCCTAACTGAAAGCAGTGGGTTTCAACTGGGGCTGCACAGTACACTCATGTGGGGAACTCGTTTCCCGAGCCTCACCCTGGAGCAATCAAGTCAGAAGCTCTCGGGAGGTGGCCTGGGAACTGGCATTTTTTCAAAGCTCCTGGGTGATTCTAATGTGCGGCCTGAGTTGAGAACCACCGCTTTGAAATGCTGACTTCAAGATGACTGGTTTTGTTAGTGAGGAGAGGCTGCGTTATCCTACAGTAACTAATTAATCCCAGTATCTCAGTGGTTTAGCACAGCAAAGGTTGGTTTTTCAATCACACTGCACGTCCAGTAAGGGTTAGTGGGAGACCCTGACCCACACAGGGGGTGAGCTAATGGAGGGCTATTTTGTGGAGCTATTTTGTGAGGGGCATCATCTTAAACTGTTGGTTTCCTTGGTTGCTACGGCAGGGAAAGACAGTTGGAAGGTCACACCAGGCTCTTCTATGTTTTGGGCTGGAAGTAGCATACATCACTTCCTCCCACAGCCCATTGGCCAGAGCTGGTCACATGGCCCTGTCCAGGAGCCAGGAAGCTGAAGGAGGGGTCAGCGGTTGTATTATCCCCCTGCCCCCGGGCACTGACTTAGTTCTTGCTTTGTTGAAGGGTCACTTCAGGAAGTTTTACCTGAAGGAAATAAGCAGGCAGCTCTAAAACAGTGGTCAAGTTCAAGTCTCCATCACTTAGAGGCAGAGAGCTACGTGCCATTTTCGTAATTTTATAGCTTCCACAAGTCCCAGCAAAATTTAACAGAAAATAGGTATTTTTACTCTGGTCATTTACATGTACTGTAAGCCATTTCAGAACTTTCCATTCATTTGTCATTTCTTGCACCTGTAGTGCACTGTTTTAAGTATCACAGCTTTGCAGGGGATATTAATATTTTGTAGAGCCAATTCCTTCTCAATGCTTTTCTATTTCAGAATTGTCTTGGTTTTTGCCATGCATTTATTGTTCCAGAAAATTTTTAAAGAAAGAAAACAAATGTTATAAAATTATGTGATGATTTTCATTGGGATTGGACATCTTTACAATATTAACTTTTATCTTTATATTTCTAATTATTGAAGTTGTTTTGGTTTCTCAATGAACGTTAGAATTTTTGTCTTATAGAGCTTATATTTCTCATTAAGTTTATTTTCAAATATACATATATGTACATGTAAATATATGTGTATATATATTCATATTTATATGGAATGTGTATAGGATATTTTTTCCATCATATTCATCATATTTTCTTTTTTTTTTTTTTTTGGTGAGGAAGGTTCACCCTAAGCTAACATCTGTTTCCAATCTTCCTCATTTTTCGCTTGAGGAAGATTAGCCCTGAGCTAATATCTGTGCTGATCTTCCTCTATTTTTTGTATGTAGGATGCTGTGACAGCATGGCTGACAAGTGGTGTAGGTCTGTGCCCGGGATCAGAACCTATGAACCCGGGCCACTGAAGTGGGGCACACTGGACTTAACCACTAGGCCACGGGGCCAGCCCCATCACATTTTTTTTTTAAATAAGAGGAGCTTTCCTTCTAGAGTACCTCCCTCCTCACAGTATATGCCCTCTGAGGCTTTTCTGATGGGCAGCACTAGCCATGCTGCTCGGCCAGCTAGCAGAAGTAGCCACATGCCCGCAGAGAAGTGAGACGGGACCCTGGAAGGGAATCCTGCAGAGAGCTTGCTGCCTCAGGGCCATTGGGAAATGCAAGCCATGGGCTTGGGGCCTGTGGAAGGATGAGGAGGGAAAGAGGAGAGGAAAGGGTATGGAAGGTAGGAGGAAGGGACAGAGGGGAACAGAAAGGACAAAAGAGAGGAACGGAGGGAGGAAAGAAAGAGGAGGAAGGTGGCAGACTGGGGAGAAAGGGAGGGATGGAGGGAGAAACAGAGGAGGAGGAAAAGGAGGCAGAGGCTGCCGCAGAATGAGGCTGTGCTCCTCTCTTGCTCTCATGCAGCTATTTTGGGGGGTGCTAATTTCTTGGCTATTTGGGGAAACTTTGCAGGCATATTCACCCATCACGAATATCTCGGGCCTCACCAGCCTGTGATCGCAGAATAAGGTCACATTCCTCTTAACTACTCAAATTAAAATAGGAGAAAGCTGCACTGCCTTTGATGTTAGAAACAGCTCCCCTTCAGGAGTCCTGCAGCCCTATCTCTGAGGGTGCTCAGGGTGCAGTCTCACATTTGTTCAGATGGCAGCCTTGGTCAAGGCCTTGCACCACGGCCCCTCTGTTTCCTCTGCTCTTTGCTGCCTCTGATGCCCATGGCCCTTGGGTGGGCCCAATCCGATGGGGCTCAGCCATTCCAGCAATTCTCCTGCTCCTACCACCTTGGTCTCAGGGGAGAGGGACTCTGTTTCCCGTTTGCTCCTCAGGCCCTTCCCTCAATTTTCTACTGCATAGCAGACCCTGGGCCCTAATCTTTAGTAAAGCTTTATTGAGAGTTGAGAGAGAGTGAATGAGAAGCACAGCTCAGAGGGTAGCTTACAAAGATGTCTATCTTTAAGGTCCTTTTCAAGGGATCTCCCAGCCTGGCCCCCATCCTGCAGGCACTCTGCAGGGGCCCCCTCACCTCCCTACCCCATTCTCCATGGCCATGTGGCCCCCGAGATGAGGCAATTTTACCTCCTCCCAGACCCGCCTTTGGAGTCTGCATTAGTCTCGCTTGGCTGCTGTAACAGATGCCCACCAACCAGGCGGCTTAAAACAGCAATTTATTCTCACAGCTCTAGAGGCCAGAAGTTTGATATCAAGGAGTCAGCAGGATTGGTGTCTTCTGGAGATTCTGAGGGAGACTACAGTCCTTGCTTCTCTCCTAGCTTCTGGGAGCTGCTGGAAATCCTCGGCATCCCATGGGCTTGTGATGCAATACTCTAATCTCTGCCTGTCTTCATGTGGCCTATCTCCCTGTGTTCTCTTTTCCCATGTGAATGTCAAACCTCCCTCTCCTTGCTCTTCTAAGGACACCAGTCATTGGATATAGGGCCTACCCTAAATCTAGGATGATTCATCTCAAGATCCTTAACTTAGTCACATCTGCAAAGACCTCGTTTCCAAATAAGGTCACATTCACAGGTACCGAGGGTTAGGACTTGGACGTATCTTTTTTTGAGGTCATAATTCAACCCAGAGTTCTTTTTTCCTGTTTCAGGATGGGCACTTTCCAGGATGAAGGACCATTAATTCCATACCTTCTCCAAGTGTGGTCTTGCTCTTTGATCTCCACAGACAATTAAATTACATGGAACACACTAGTCCAGTATCCATCCTTGTTATATACGAACTTTAAAAGGGCAACTCGGAGCTACTTGCAGAATGAATTGAGTAGACAGTGGTGCTCTGACCATTAGGAGGGAAGCACACATCATAAACTGCAGAGCACAAGGCACTAACTGCTCATGGAAGAGAGGCAGTGCACTCACAGAGGTCGTTAACCCCTATGTTGTAAAAGCAGCTGAGTCAGAGCTGGCAGAGAGAGGGCAGAGGTTCTGCAAATGTCTTGAGGCGTCTCTAGGAGCAAGTAAGCTCACCATGGCTAAAGTCTGTTAATAACCAGTGCTGACAAGTAGAATCAGAAGACAGGAAGCCGTCACATAGTCCAGCTTTTCCTAAATTGTGCCTCCCAAGGAACAATAATGCCTACCGCCTACTGTCGGCATTCAATAGGAGGGGGGCTGGGAGAAAAGTTAGTTCTGCGGGTAAACCAGTGAAGGACCTGCTGGGTTAAGTAGAGATGGATGCATTTCCGTACTGAAGAACTTCTTGGTATCTTAAGCCAAGGGTTGCAAACTGAAATGTCTGCGTGGGCTGGGCAGGAAAGGGAGATGAGTGGGGACTGTGGGACAGTGGAGAGGGTAGACTGTCTATGGAGTCAGTCACCACAGAACAGGCATTTCTGACTCAATGTAGGGAGGGGTTGAGGTGGCTGAGGTAAGGAGACAAGGGCAAGACACACGAATACCAGGAGACCCGGGCAGTAAACATTTCCAAAGGAGCACACGTGGCAAATGGAGCCCAGAGGAAAAGAGGGGCACACCAGGCATCACACATGGTCCTACCTCCCCTGCGGCTTGCAGCGTTCAGCCGTGTTTCTGTGCTTTGCGTACTTGCTGGCCCCAAATATTAATATGCTGGGAAAAATGGGTAGGAGCCAATGAGAGTTCTGTAATAGATTGGCAGCTTTCCTCTGTCTACCAATTATGTGAACTATGTTGTGTTGTAGCAGAGGAGACTACACTCTCGTCCCAGTCCCCATCCTGAAGACCTAAGTTCAGATTCCAGCTCAGGCTTCCCCTCTTAGTAGTTACGGGACCTCGAGTAAAAGTTGAAACCTCTTTGCTTCGCTGTTTCTGTTTCAGTTATTCATGGCGGTGTAACAACCCATTCCCAAACCATGTCTTAAACCAATCACAATACTTTATTTTGCTCAGTGAGGCAGTGACTGCATTCAGCCAAGCAGTTCTCACTCAGGGCCTCTCAGGTGGTTGGGGCCGAGGTCTTCTTGAGTTTCCTTCGCTCATAGGTCGGCGCCTGGGCTGGGAAGACTCACAGCTGGGGCCAGAACAGCCGGGGCTCCTCAGCGCTGTGCTCTCACTTTGGGGCATCATGGCGGCTGCCTCCTTATATGGCAGCTCAAGGGTCATAGAGCGAGTGTCCCAAGAGAGACCAGCAGAAGCTGCATGGCCCTTTCTAACCCAGCCTGGGAAGTCACACAGCATCACTTCCATCTCGTTTTATTCCTTGAGGCGGCCACAAAGGCCCACCTAGATTCAAGGGGAGGGGCCAAGGACTCTACCTCTTGATGGGGTGAGAGTTGAAGATTTTGTGGATATGTTTTAAAACTATGACACTATCCAATAATTGGATTAATAATACAACTTCGTATAGAATGGATGCCCCACAGTTTATTTAACTGAATTTTTCCTAGTGGCCATTTCGGTTATCCCAGTTTTGTGGCCATTATACATAATGCTGAAGGGAACATCTTTGTGCATAGTCTTCCCTTTCTATTTTCTGCTACTTCCCTGGGAGGGGGTGCCAAGAACAGAGATTGCAGGATCAAAGGGTAGGGATATTTTAATCCACTCTTCAGTTTTTATTAAAAAAAATATTTTTTATAGAAATATTATAATAAAAAAATAAAATATATTGTCTTTAATATATTTGAAGACATCCTGAGAAGGCAGCAAGAAAAACAAAAATATATTACTTTAATAAAATATATTGTTTTTTAATATATTTGAAGGCATGCTGAGGAGAGTCCCAGGCTGAATCACATTTTGCACACCTTGGTTGTGTGTGTACATGGGCTGTGTGGGTATTTTGGGGCCTGGACTGAATGTTATTTTTGCTTGCTTATTTTTCACCTTCACGATGCATAATCAAAATGCCTTTGCTGAGATGTGGATAGGTTCACAGCTCTAAAAACAGCTCCTGGGTTCTGCAGGGGAAGGTTATCCTTTTGTGAAATTCTGATGTGTCCTCACCAGTTGGGGCCAGGGCAAAGAAGAGAGGAGAGAAGGGGACCTGGTTATGCACAGAATTGCCTGAGTTACAGGCCACACTCACTCTGAGTACCGTTTCTCAGCCTTTTAGAAATGTAAGCCCAGGGGCCGTCCCCGTGGCTTAGTGGTTGAGTGCGCGTGCTCCGCTACTGGCGGCCTGGGTTTGGATCCCGGGCGCGCACCGACGCACTGCTTCTCTGGCCATGCTGAGGCCACGTCCCACATACAGCAACCAGAAGGATGTGCAACTATGACATACAACTATCTACTGGGGCTTTGGGGAAAAAAAGGAGGAGGGTTGGCAGTGGATGTTGGCTCAGAGCTGGTCTTCCTCAGCAAAAAGAGGAGGATTAGCATGGATGTTGGCTCAGGGCTGATCTTCCTCACACACACACAAAAAAGAAACGTAAGCCCATGTCCTTTCCCAGGCTTTCTCATTCTATCTTCTCAAGGTCCTAGCAGCCACACTATTTTGTGTAGTATATTACGGAAAATATTTAGGCATTTGAAGAAGATTTTTCTTGAGCTACGTCTTTCCCTTTCTAAGGACTGGACTGCTCAACTGGAGGTTGAGAATCTCTGCTCTCTGCTAATAAGTCCTGGGTCTTGACCAAGACCAAGAAGAGGTGTGGAGATGTGGCTATTACTTGAATGGGTATCGTTAGAGCAAACCTCCCCTGGGCCTAAATTGTGTAGATAACTGCTTCCGGAATTGACTTCTCTTTGCCATGGGCTTTGAAAGAGCTAGGTATTTCTCTCTTAAGTTTTTGCAAGGTTCAAGGGAGAAAGTTGGAATGTTAAAACTTGTTTTTCTTTGGCTGTGAACTTAGCCAGTGACCTTAGGAGGGACTTGCCACTTGGTTAAACCTTTTCACAGCAACTTGGCATAGAGGATCCAGGCC
The DNA here is from genome assembly GCF_020826845.1 of Diceros bicornis minor. Lineage (NCBI taxonomy): Eukaryota > Metazoa > Chordata > Mammalia > Perissodactyla > Rhinocerotidae > Diceros > Diceros bicornis. The sequence goes on from NC_080744.1 coordinate 71,450,406, forward strand.
TGAACTTGACAGTCAAGAGACTAGAGTCTTAGTTCCAGCTCTGTCATTAACCTGGTAGATGACTTTGGGCAAATTGCTTCTCTTTTGATGTCTTTAGACGCCCCACTTGAGAAATATGGAGCTGGACTTGGCCAACCTTTACAGACATCACAGCTCTAAAATTTGATGATGTTTGACAGCCATCCCTGATGGTCTCACTCCAAGATCTCTTTGTTTTAGATTTCCTTACCTCCTGCTGGTTCCAGATAGAAATGAGGGCTTGGGCATGGAGGAGAAGCACATACTATGTTCTTGGCAAAGGGGCTTAAAATGGCATGGACATTGTCTTACGCTGGGATCTTCCAGAAGCACACCCTTGCACAAGGACTTGAGTACAAGTGGTTCATTTAGGAGGCTGAGTGGGGAAGTGAGCCAGGGAAGAGAAGGAGACCAACACAGAATGTGTGAGCAGGCTACTACTGTGGGCAACTGGGGCTCAGTCTTTCTGGAGACCTCAGGGAGTACATATCTCAGAGATGTCCACTGGAGGGTGAGATAGCTTGGGTGTTTTTCCCCAGGGGTGTTAACTCTTCAGCACGTCCAGCTTGCCCCCTGCACAATGCAAGAAAAATCCCTTGGGTGGAGCACTGCAGATGTTTGCAGCAGCAGGCATGTATAGGAAAGGTGAAGCCAAGAGGATACAGGTGGGGGCATTGGCAACGTCTGACACTGCTAGCGCTGCACGGAACGTGTTTCTGATTTTCTTGGTTGTTCATTGTATTAGAGTGCATAAGAAATATATCTTGTGAGAGGTTCTATGTGTACTTATGCAAGTTTTGGAGTATTTTGATGTTCCTTTTGTCTGGTAGACAGAGATTATATTGAATTAGAAGGAAATGTCTCTTTCGGCAAGATGCTGGAGACATGGGAATGATATGTGCAGGTCTGACTATGTTGCAGTCACATGATGTTGGATGAACTTATGGAGTGTGGGAGGAGTTTGTGGAGAGAACAGTGACTAAGACTCTGTGAGGAAGAAGTTCAAGTGTGGAAATAAGGACGTGCACGGAACTTAGATACCCAAGAGCATTGTGTAAATGAAGATGGCCTGATGGTTTTCCCACTGACTTGCTCCCAGCCAGTGAGAATTAGCCAAGGGTTCATAAATTTACCTTTTTCTCATTCTGTCCGCACTATTGTTTCAGAGAAAGAAATCTTAGAGATGCAATGAAGAGGAGTCAATACCACCCACTTTGATAAGTATTTGTGAGCACCCACTACAGCAGACAGAACACTCAGCATTCAGGGTACTTGAAGAGTGGGACAGCCTCTGTCCCTCAAGAGAAGACAGAGTGAAAAATAGCTACAGTGGGTGGGGAAATCAAGACCAGGAGAGACACACAAATGCACTGCTGGGGCAGAACAGAGCAGGTCACTCCTCTGACCGTCAGGATCCAGGCAGGTATCTCAGAGGCAACTGAGCTGGGCTTTGAATTTGGATAGAATAGGTAACCGGAGTGAAGAGAACCACAATGGATGAAGGTATGGAAAGGGAACATTGAGGGCACGTTTGCATTTCATTGGCTGGTCTAATGTGGCTGAGATATAGGCTTCATGCAAGAATATCATGGACCACATGGTGGAAAAGGTAGGAGGGGCCAGAGTGTATAGAGCCCCGAACGTTGGGCAGAGGGAACAGGATTGGGTTGTGGGGGCAATGGGACCCACTGAAGCTTCCAGAACAAGGCAGGGTAGGGGTGGGGTCCTTCCAGAATATGTCTCTGAGAGTTACTCATGACTCAGAAGCCCCAGTTTAGAAACAGGTGTGTGGAAGCTTGGTGAGAGCATCGGGTATGCTGGCAGTGAGGTGGCATATTGTGCACGGAGGTTTCTGAGAAGCAGCCTCTACCTTTGGTTTTCTTTCTTTCTTCTGGAGAGCAAGGCACAGATCTGGGACTTGAACCCCGGTCTTTAACCTCCAGTAACTGCCTCCATCCATTGAATTGGAGCTATCTTCTCTGGTGGGACAGGCTGCCTTTCTGGACTGGTTCTGTCCAGTTTCCATTAAGGAGCAGGTGATCCAGGTCTGCAGAGTGGGTTGGGTAAAGGATGCTCCAAGAATGGAAATCCCCAGGGTAGGGAGTTATCAGAGGCAGAGGGTAGAGTCAGGTTTCTCCAGGATGACTGGGTCATGTGGGGAAAGTGAGAGCATGTGATGGAAGAAAAGGATGGGAAACTTGATTTTGAGTTTTTTTTTTTTTCTTAAGGGTATTGGCACCAGTACCAGTATTAACAAAAACTTAAATTCCTAAACAGTCCTTCTCCCAAGAAATCATTTCCCTGTGTATTCATTCATTCACCAAATATTTATTGAGCATCGACTATCTGCCAGTCTCTGTTCTAGGCACTTTAGAAGCAGCGATGGACAAAGCAGACAAATTTCCTGTCCTCTCACAGTTTACGTTCCAGTGGGGGAGCCAGAGAATAAACAAAGGACAGATAGCTGTGTGAGACGCTATTTCGCCTCTTCCCACAGCTCCTCATGTCTTCCAGGTGAGGGGCTGCTCTCCTTTGCTTGGCCTTCAAGACCCTCCCCAATCTGTGCCGTCCACCTCTCCAGCTGCTTCTGCCCACTCTCCGAGATCCAGCTCAAATGCTCTGTCCACTCGCTTCCATCTGGACACAGTTTACTGCCCTGGCTCTGAGCTTTTGTTCCACTTTATGCTTACAACCCAGGTTTTCTGAGACCATTCCAATATCAAAAAAAAATTTTTTTCCTGTCTTTTCTTATATACTTAAGACCTGAGTTAGGACAAAGTCATAACAAGATCCCAAGTTTGGTTGGGACTTACGGCCCCATTTCCGTGCTCCTATTTATCTCTCATGTCACATTTAGTGGTGACTGTTTGCTTAGTGAGCCCACTTCCCCCACTGCCTGGGAGCTCCAGGTCAGCTCTGTGTCCCAGGGCCCCAGCTCAGAGCCCAGCACACAGCTGGTGCTCAGATAGTGCTTCCTGGACAAGCGATCAGACTGGTGTGGGGGCTTCAGAAAGAGGCAGATGCTGTCCATGACCCTCAGAACCAAGAATTATTGAGAGGAAAGTAGCAGGTTCTTGACCTCTCACCTCCAGCTCTAAGGCAGGCCGACTTCAAAGAAATGTGCCTTGCCTGGCTTCCAGTCCAGGGTCTGCAGCATCTCTGCAGGCCAGGCCTGGTAGATGTTTATTATGCCTTATAATATATTAAATGCAGGTGCTGAGCCCCGTTCTGGGTGTATCTTGCCTGTTGTCACTGAATGTTCTCTGAGGACTGAATTGAGCAATCCTGCAAGCAGATGAGCAGAGCCTGGGGCACGTTTCTGCTCAAAGGGGCCAAAGCAAACACTGGGTGTCTCAACTGAGCACATTCCTGAGCTCATTAAACTGGGCGAAGTGAGCCCAACCGGATGGAGACCAGGGAGGAGGCAGAGGTCGTAGCCCCTGAACACAGCCGGGTAGGGCAACATGCTCTGGAAAGGGTCTTGGCACTTGGTCTTCTTCCTTCTGTCTACCTGTCCTGATTCAGTCTCTTCCACAGGCTGTTTTATCCCCCAACCATGGGGCAGGTACATCTGTGCCAGCTTTGGGGGAAGGGGGCTGGCTGGTTGAGGGTTGCCATCAGTGCTGCCCATAAGGGACTTACTAACACGCGGGCAGACAGGCTGTGGTGGAACCAGTCAGTCAGCAGGAAAGGATTATGTGAGATGCAAAGCTAATGTGACAGACCGCCCGGCCGGAGAACTGGAAGGGTGGGGATTTTGTAACCCATGAGAGTCAATCAAGGCCAAAGGAGTCACAGAAAGCACCAGTGGGATCCTCAGTGGACCTGTTTGGACAGGGTTCCCCTGAAAGATGGGCAGGGCGTGGTTCTACATCTCAGCAATTATTTTGCTTCACCTTTAAATCTGCCTCCTTGACCATGATTGTCCCTTGGTTTCTGGGCTAATGAACAGTAAATTGGTTTAAAAGGCATGCATGACTTGGAGTTTTCGTGAGAGGTGTTGAAGGTTATGCCCACTCACTTGTTTGTGCACTTAGAAAGGGAAGGTGATGTGGGAGAAATGGAGACAGAAATGTCTAGGATCCAATTCTGACGAGCTCTGCAGCCTTGGACAAGTTGCTTAACTTCCCTGAATCTGTTTTCTATTCTATAAAAAGAAGATGGTGATACTTTGACTAGATTTGGTCCCTATGAAGATTTATTGTGTTGGAAGTGGGAAAACTCAAGTCAAATACGTGAAAGTATGTTTTAGAGGATATGTATTAGGAGCTTCAATGATATGCACATTAGTGCTTTTAGAACATGTTTCTGTAAAAAGCTATGAAGACACAACAGCAGGAAGAGAGGGAGGCTGGAGAGTGTTTCAGTTCTTGGGCCATGGAGTGAGTGAGCCAAAGGGACAACCTGTGTTTGACCACATGGGGCAGAGGGTCCAGTTAAGATGAAACTGTGCAGGCAGCCCCTCCAGACTTCCTGGCTAGGCGGCCCCCTCTTCGTGTTGATGCATTTTAGTAACAAAAGCCATATACCAACGAAGTAAGTCTTAACTGGGGTGTAGCAGTACCTTGTCTTAATGACAATAGCCAGGGAAGATGGATTGGAGTGAGTTTTGGAGTGTGGGGGTCAAGATCAATGGGGAAAGGCTTGAGTGCGAAATCAAAAGGCTGTTCTGAGCTTGTAGCCCGTGGGTGTCCTGGGCATGGCATATGCCTGGCATAGCTGTGACCAGTGTCAATAAACCAAGGGTTGCCATGTGATTGTCTCCCCTATCCACTTGGTGGCCGTGCTGTCCGGAAGGAACCTCAGAATGGAGAATGATAGAGCTTGTTCCCTGGAGAGTTTTATGAGTTGACGTTCTGTAACCTTGATTGCTCTCCATGACCCTGCTGCCCCCAGGAAGGGGTGAGCCCACCCCAAATACACACTGCTCAGTGTTGTTGAAAGGATTAAATGGAATAATGTAGAAAGATGAACTGAGCCCCGCATCTGGCCTGCAGATGTTACCCAAATATAAGTACCATTACTTGCATTATTTAGTTATTTAAAGAACGTGTTAAGTTTAAAGTTAAATTAAAGAAAAGGACGCCATCCCCACTGCCACGGCATGCAAACTCTTACCACCTCTCACCTGCGCTGAACAGCGGCTGCCCAGTTGGCTCCTCTACTGCTGGTCTCTTTCCAAACCTTTTGCTCCTGGGTACATTGAATCAGATGTGACCTTCCTCAGACCCCAGAGCTTCCCGTTGCCTGCCAGGTAGGACGCCAACTAATTAACCTGACGTCCAAGGTCTTGCGATTGGCCCAGACCTTGTATCTCCAGCATCATTTCACACCGTCACCTCACACTGGGCTGTTCGCTGTTCCCCAACCAGGCCCCTGCCTCACACCTTCATACCTTTGCATAAGCTGCTCCCTCTCCTTTCAATCCCTTCCCTCTTCTCTGCTTCTAGGCAGAGGTCAAATGTCATCTTCTCTAGTCTCCCCAAAGCAGAGTGAATGGCCCCCTTCCACACGTGGGTCAGTATCAACCACAAGCTTCTCATTTCCTTGATCGCAGAGACTGAAGTCATCCCTCTATCCCCAACGTCTAGAACAGTCCCTGGCAATAAATGGTCTTGTCAACGCCTGTTGGATGAATTGAATTATAATGAAAAAGCCCCATGCAAATGAATTCAATGGAAAGGTTACAAGAAATACACTTTTTAAGCAATCTATCTTATTTAAACACCCAAATGTGAACATCATTTGGACTAGGGAAGCACGATGAGAGGAGAGGGATCTTTGAAATTTAACTCCTTCTCCCGCCAAAGCATTAGCTTTTGGACAGGGCGTGGAGGAGAGTAAGGAGTCCTATATTTAGGCACTCTCCAGATTTGAACGTTCCAGAGTACCTTTCTAGTTTCCAAGCTCCTGTTAGTGTTTACAGACACTGAGGCCTATGTTGTGAAGACAAGGATTGTAAGAGCCCTGAAATAGGACAATTGCTTTCATGGAAAAACAAATGAATCATTGCATTTTCTCCTCTCACAACATGGGTCCTTGAGAAGTGCTGACTGGGCCCTGCAGGTCCAGTGGTTGGTCAGTTACCACTTTCCCCCTCCTCCCACTGCTCAGGACTCTTATCTCCTCTCTGAAAACACCTGCTTTCTGATCTGCATCCTAAGCATGTTCTGATCTAGGGTCAAAGACAACAGAGCTGTATCCTTGGGATTTTGGCTGAGTTTCACCCTGGGCTCGCATTTCCCGTGTGGACCCAATAGGGTTGGACGAAAAGGGAACAAATGTGTTGTCTCTGTACAGTCCCAGCTTCCCCAAGAGGCTGACCTTAGGAACCCCAGAGTGAGCTCACACCATGTCAAGTCAGGGTCTTCCTTCCTCCCAGACATCTGGACTCCTTGACATTCAAAGTGCTCACCTCCTTGAGTCCTGGGACTGGCTTGATTATTCCACTGGCCAGAGTCCCTGATTCCATTTGTTTTTCTGAGCCCTGGACCCTTGATACTTCACCTTCATGAGTCAGAGGGCTGGAGCTGTATAATCTCTTGTCCAGAATAAAGTTTCCAAAGTCCTGTGGGTAACTGGTGCCTTCTCTATAGGATCAGATGGAGGACTTCACTGGCCCCACCCTGGGAAACCATCCAAGTGGCCCAAGCAATGTACCTTTTGGAACCTTAGCTGAAATAGCTGCCACCTGGTGGGCATCTCCTCTGTCAAGGTCACTGTCTGTGCCTGTATTATCTTGTTAATGATATCAGCTACACATCCGTTGAATTCTGTGTGCTCTGGGCCTTTGATAGCTTACCTCACTTAACTTTTACCACAACCCTGTGAGGTAGGATTGTCACAGCCATTCTGCAGATGTGGAAAGTGAGGCTCTGAGACATAGAGTGGCTTACATCGAGCCGGTAAATGACAAAGTAGGATTTAAATCCAGGCCAATTAACCACAAAGGCCATGCTTTTACCTTATATCGTATATTTTTTATATCGTATATGTTTTAACCCTTAGAACAACCTTTTGAGGTAGCTATTATAATCCCCATTTTGCAGAAGAAGAATCTAAAATTTAGAGTTTAAGAGACCTGCTGAAGGCTGTGTAACCAGGAAGTAACTGATGTGGAATTTGAATCTAGATATAACAGAAGCACTTTCCATCCCTTTTCTCATTTAATTCTCACAGCAATCCTGGGAGGAGTTGGTACTATCTCTGTTTTATAGATCAGGTACCAAGGCTCAGAGATGTTCAGTAATTTGCTCAAGGTCACACAACCAGGAAGTGAGTGGCAGGCAGGTGGGATCCAAAGTTCATGTTCTTCACACAATGCAGTGCTGTATAGAAATCCTATTCCTAAACTCTGAGTGATTATTCTTTGGTTTCATCCTTATCTAGAGAATCATGTTTAGGTCTCCACAATTGAAGCCGTGTCAATAGTTTTGGTTCTCAAAGACTCTGTGCATGGATCACTGTGGAAAGTCAAGAGTCAAGAGGGAAGAATCTGACATGATGGGGCAGTAAGCTTGGATGCATGAGAACTCACTTACCGTTAGACTCAAACTCCACCCAGCCTAATCCCGTCAAGGCCACACAGCACAGTGGACTCGTCCAGCTCAAGCATATTTGCAGCTGATGGGGCCTGGCCTGGAGCCAGCACCTCTGGAGGACCAATCCTGGTTGGAGGAGGAGACTCAAAGTAGGGACTTTATGAATGGCATGTGGGTGTGGGCTTAGAAGCAGAGCCCGGGAGGAGCAGAACGTGCCAGGCCCCCTGCCTCAGACCTCCAGGAGCTGTTGGGTAAAGACTTTGCTAACTTTGGTTTATTTATTAATTTTAAAATTTAAATTAATTTAAATTTTTAATTGATTTTTTAAAAAATGCAAAGAATCCACTACTTTCCATAGCTACCCAATGCTGCATGTCTCAATTTCTGTCTGCGGAAACAGAAATGCCTCACCAAATGTCAAAAGGAGAGACTCAGGGAGAGGCTGGTGCAAAGAAGAAGGGCACAGAGAAGCTTTGGGGGTGAGGGGAGGAGTTGGAGAGAAGGTCAAGAGGACGTCGTGGCCAGGAAATCAAATGTCAGTTTTCATCTTGTCCTGCAAAGCTTCATCTAAAGCTTCTTCGCCAGCCACTCACATCCCCTTATCACTTTTCCAGCCAGCTTTGTGACTCTAAGTGTTGGACGGAGAACTGATAAGGGTAGGTGATTGACACAGCCTCTGGAAACCCCAAGGGTCACCTGTGTGTTGGGAAAACTTGGTGCTCCTGCTCTGATGCCCAAGACAGCAGGGGATTTGAGGAGGACCCCGCAGGCAGCGGGGGCCCTGGTCTGTGCTCCCTACCGGAGGATGCTGGGGCAGCTTTTGGTTTTGTGCTCAGTGGGGTCTTCACTTTGCCTATTCAAAAGGTGCTTTCTGCGACTGGGCTTAGGGTCTCCCCATGAAAACAGCGGTTGGGTGGCTGGGGGGCTTACTGCTGAGGCTTCCTTATAATAGTTGGGAGGTGAATAAAGAAGCTAAAAGGCTTTGGAATTTTAGGCAATCTTACTTTAAAAAAAAAAACCCGGAATTTCTGTTTGATTTGAGTGCAAGTCCTACCCCAGACATTTTCCTCAGCGAATGACAGATACTCACTAAACTGAGTTTATAGGTACTATACGTTAAGACAGAACATTTCGTGGCACTAACTAAACTTATATTTTTTCTGTTATATTAAAGACAGTTATTTATTATGCTGTTGATTCAGAATGATCCTTTAAACTCATAATTGCTTATACTAAAGCAAACTCAATAAATTTCTGTTGAATTGGCAAATGGCAGTAGTTGAGCGACTCAGAAGTAAGTCTAACTACACCGATGTGTAAAGATAAAACCACAGATTAATATTCCCATAACTGCAAATGCTTCTACTTCCTGGAATGTGAATACAGATGATTCACAATAGACTGCATCTCTACTGAACAGGTACTTTTTTTTTTTGCTACAATTAAGTATTATGATTTTCCGTAAAGAGTAAACAGAGTTTTAAAGTTAAATTAAGAAGCTACATTAAAACAGTGGCTCTCAATCTTAGCTGCATGTTGGAATCATCTGGGAGTTTTGAATGATCCTGATGCGCAGCCAATTACATCGGAATCTCTGGCATATGGCTTGGGCGTGAGTTAGGCTGTGAACAGTGCAAAAAGAATGTGAACTAAGGCCTTTCATGCTCGAGGCGGGGTGTCTCCTTGCTCTAATGCATTGGTGTACAGCCTTGGCTACCGGATATTGATGCCTGAGTCCCACCCCTAGAGATTCTAGTTTAATTGGTCCCTGGTGGGGCGTTGCAGCTGTGCCCAAGTGACTTCAGTGCACAGCTGCAACGTCCCCTGACAAGTCTGGGAGTCCAAGAGCACGGTTTCTAGCCCTGGCTGGGTCCTCAATTCCTGTTGTGACTCTAAATAAGTCTTTAACTTTTTACGCCTTAGTTTCTTTTTAAGTAAACAGGAACCTGGGGGCAATGGGTGAGTGAATGTTCCCTCAGAGCGCTTCCTGCTCTGAGAGGTGGCTGAGGACCCTCGTGTCTTCACCAGGCTGCAGTTATGGAAGGCAACTCAACCCCTGGCCGTCTCTGCTCCGAGGGCAAGAGTGTGGCGAGCGGCTCAGGAGGGCCAGGGGTTGGACAGCCAGAGGCGGCTAGGAGGAGCAGAGTGTCACAGCTCAGAGACCCAGCTGCCTCCTTTGGACAGAAAGAGGCCAGTTAGGGGCTTGCGGGACAGTAAAGGGGCCGTGCAAAAAGGGTGCTGATTGCTCCCTGTCCTCCCGTGTGGCATATGATGCTGGAAGTACCTGGTGGTCACCTGGCGAGGCACTGTTGGGCTCAGAACGACAATAAAACAGAGCATCAGAGCATGTATCTTTGAAGTTGATCCTCCAAAGGTTTTGTTTGCGTCTCCCAGTTCCTCCTAACTCTGTCTTTGTGCAGTGTGAGTGTGTTTCCAATTGTTTTTTTTTTTGGATCGGTCCAAAGACATGTATGTGGAAAGATAGAAAAATACCTTGTATTATCCCTTGGATTATTATTTTATTATATAATATATTATTAATATAAGAATATTAATGATTAAAAGTATAGCTCACATTTATTTAAGGCTTACTGAGAACATCTCTGTGCAAAGCCCTTTTACTTCTAAATTTTAATTACTTTTTAATTTATTTTTGAATGACATCATTTAATTATCACACCCACAGTCTGAGCTAGGTAACACTATTATCATGTCCAGTTTATGGTTGGGAATCCTGGGGTCCAGAGAGGGTAAGCAACATGCCCCAGGTCACACAGTAGGTGGCAAAGTCAGAATTTGAACCCAAGACTGTCAGGCCCTGAAGGCAATGTGCCTAACCATTGCACTGTACTCCCCAGAGCGGACGTCGGGAATAAGGTAGAGTTGGACCTCAGTTTATAGATGTAGTGACAGGCCCAAAAAGGGGATGGACCTTTTCACTTACAAAACATCAGTTGATCCCCCGCAAACAGGCGTGAGAGGCAGGTTTTAAGGTCACACACAGTTTGCCGATGAGGACACCGTGATCTGCCGGAGCAGGTCACCTGCCCAATGACACACGACTGGTAAGTGGGAGGGTCAGGACCGAGGCGACCTTTTCCAGATCCACAGCCTAGGCTCCATCTACCACTCTCGCTGCAAGGATTGGCAGGCACCGTGGCCTCTGTCGACTCTATTCACCTGAGTCCCAAGCACCTGGCCTGACACCTGGCACATGGGGGGCTCATAATAAATGTTTGCTGAATAAAAGCCCCCGCAGACCTGACATGCACAGACGCAGGGTCAACCCCTACGGCCCCCACCCTCGACCAAACGCAGCCTTTAGAGATTCAAGTTTGTGAATCACCTCCCCAAGAAGAGGCGCAGAGGCCCTTTTGTGAATGTGTCCCATTCACCTCTACACCCAGACTCTCAATCAGCGACAGCACAATACATGTCCCCTGGCAAGTATCAAAGGTGACCTCAGCATAAGCTAGTGAGGGCTCCGGGTGGTGATTCAGATCTGGTTTAAACCCACATGTTGACACAAGCAGATCCGGTGCTGTGCCCAGCCTCAGTTTCCCCATTTGCATAGTGGAAATGTAGATGCCCTTTCTGTCCCTGCATGCCTCCTCCCCAGGCTGGGGTGCCTCCCCCAGGGTTCATTGCCTGGGGTCAGGGAGAGGGGAGGCCTCTATGATCCACTGTCTACAGAGACCCAGTGGGGCATGCAGAGCCCCCCCTTCCCCTATCTGCTCCAAGCTACTGCCTGATTGCCCATGAAAAGAAGGCTTACTTTTGGCTGGAAACCCCTGAGGCAGCGGATTTTGGTGTAAGTAAGCAATTCCAAGGGCATTAAGGGGAATGCAGGCCTGTCTGGAGCGCACAAAGTTGCCCGGGTTAGATTCAAAAGGAGGAGGAAGCCTGGGCTTTCTCAGGCCAGGCACGCAGCCCTGAAATTAAATCCCTGCAAAAGAATGTCTTCATCTTTATGGATGCAGGAAGAGTCCAGTGTTTCATAAGAGGAACGGGGGACCTCAAAGCCAGCTTCAGGAAATTCCCTCCATCCTGGATGGAGATCAAAACGGCTCACATCTGAGGCCCCTCCTGCCTCCCACCCCTCACCCCAGGCAACCTCTAGGTGAACTTGCTTGATGTGAATTTGGGTGAAGGACCCCCTCCCATTTCCGTAATCTTTGATATTCATGGTTAGGAGAGAATGCAGTAGGAAGCAACATCTGTTACTTTTTCATTCATAGACTCCTTGCACATATTTTGCTTTATTCAATCTGTAACCACTTTACAGATGAGGAAACGAAAGCTCACAGAGGTCTCTGTCCCCGGCCCAGACCACACAGCTGGTGAGAGGTCCAGCCGGGCCCCTAGTTAATATGCCCACGCTAGGAAGCCTTCCCTGCCCCCGGTGACCGTGCCCATCTCTGGGCTGTGTGCTACATCTGCTGCTACACTTATCTCTCTCCAGTATAAATCAGGTGTTTGTTTGTCTTTCAAATAGGAGACAGTGAGCTTCTGGAGGGCAGGGGCTCCACCCTACCTCCAGATACTTAGCTTTCAGTACAATGCTGGCCACGGAGTAGGTTGACAGTTAATGTCACTGAACGGATCCTGTACTCTTTCCAGGGCCCCATAAGGCCAGGGATCCTGATGACCAGAAAAATAATCACAGTGACAACAGCCAACGTTTACATCTTGCTTATCAGCACTTTAGCACCAGAGGCATGTTTGATTCTTACAAAAACCCAAAGGCTTTGACCATTACCTCCATGAAGTGGGCCAGGAGACTGAAGCTCAGGTAAGCCCCAGAACTTCTCAAAGCCCCTTGGCGAAAAACATGGAGCAAAACCGCCAACCCAACTCCTCCCATTCCAAATCCCACGCGCTCTTATAACGTTCTTTATTTTATCTAATCAATAAACAAATACTCAGATATCTCTTGCTATGTGCCAGGCACTGGTTCTTACTTCATTTAATCCTCATGGCAGCTCCGGAAGCAGATTGTAGCATCCCTAACCGAGACTCAATGATGTAGATGGTGCGTGGTGGAGCTGAATTTGAACCCAGGTCTGTCTGATGCCAGAGCAAGGGACCTGTCCTTCCTGCGGCCCTGAGCTGGCTTCCTGCTTGTTTGCAGTGGTCTAAGAGGCGTGTTCATAGCCACGAGTCACACCCTTAACTGTGATTCAGATGTGCTGGGGTGAAGAGGAGTTTGGGCACTGGAGTCTCTGCAGAGCTGAAGTTTCTAAATTAGGAGAATTAAAGCTGAGCCCCTAATTTATGGGCACAGTCTGGGGCTTTGGGAGCAGTGGAGGATGGGGCACCACCGAACCCTGCAGTCAGGGCTCCGGGCTCTGGTGCCGTGAGGAGAAGGGCACCTCAGTTTGAGTGAGGAGGGAGCTTGCATGGGGTAGGGGTGGGGTGTGTGGGGCACAGCCCAGTCCCCTGGGCCTGTAACCCCTAGGAGCAGAGCTGGCTTCATGGCCCTATAGGGGAGCAGAATTTGCCACCTTAAAATGTGTCTCTTTGGTTCGATTATTTTTAAGAACGAAAGACTCAGGAAGAAACTTTCACCTTTCCCTGTAACTGCCTGAAAGAATTTAAGATGGACGGTCTGTCCCAGGAAGGAGCTATCACTACAGATAACTATAGTATAATATGAACTAGGTGGGATAGACAGAGAGGAACCCAGCAAGGCCCATTTGATCAAAGTCCTCTCCATGTCTCCTTGTCTTTGCATGGCATGGCAAACATTTGTTTACCAAACACCTGCTTTTCCATCTCTATGTGAATTGCCTTCCTCCCGTTTGAAGTCCCAAACCACTACCCCCCACATCCTCCTTTGTCTTTAGCTGAAGGTGGTATTTAAGGTGGTGGCTTTGGCCATTTTGGTGAGTTGCTCAGTTTTCCTGGGTTTCTCCCATGTGTACATGTTGTTAAACTTTGTTTGATTTCCTCCTGTTATTCTGTCTCATGTCAATATAATTCTTAGACCAGCAAGAAGAATCTACAAGAGTAGAGGAAAATTTCTTCCTCCCCTACAACCCCATGCTTCAAAGGGCCCCGTGCTTGGTTAAACTCTCTGCTGTTGCCTACTTGAAATTATTAATTTTTGACAAGGGGCCCCTTGTCAAAAAATTTTCATTTTTCACTAGGCCCCACAAATTATGTAGCCAGTCATCCCTCTGAGGGAGGCCTTTTCACTGGATCATTCCTCTGACTCAGATGTGCAGTTTCCTGGTGCCAAGCACAATTTTGCACCTGGGTTGGCTGCATTTGGCAGAGACTGAGCCCAGAGGGTGGTCACTGAGAATGCCTGGACATCAGCCAGGGAGGAGGTTTTGGAGCCTGTGAGGACAGAAGGTGGTGAGGGAACTGGGCTTCAGGTCTAAGTCATCTTTGTGTCCCTGCAGCCAAGCCCAGGAACCGGTGGTGGAAGCACTGTGTAGCAGATGTGCAGGAAACGGCCGTGGAACTGTGGACACTGTGACATCCTCCAGCTGCAAGTTGGCTGCACTCAGAATGCATTTCACTGCCACAGCCTTGTCCCTTTATCTTTGCTCTTATCACCTTAAGCTGCTTACTTACCATTCTGAGAACTCAGTTTCCCCATCTTTAATGGGGGAGGGAGCATTGGCACTAGAGGCCTAAAGGAAAATGCAGTTGAGTGTTCGCCTGTCCAATTGTGGGGTAGAACTGCCTAAGGATAAGGGCAAAACACAATTCATAAAGGAAAACAAAGAACACAGTTTGATTACACGGACATCGTGCAACCTAACATTGACAAACAAACTCTTACATACGTAAGAGAATGGATTATTTAACAAATTGTATTGCTACACATCTGGAGGAAAATAAAACTAGATGTACAACCTCACCATATGCAAAAGTAAATTCTTTATGGGTTGAAGAAAGTCTAAAACTATTAGAAGAGAAATGAAAACGAAAAATGTGTAAAACTATTAGAAGTGAAAAGATGGTTAGATTTAACTATATAAAAATTTCAAATTAGGTATGGCCAAAGACAACATAAACCAAGATGAAAGACAAATGGTAGTCGGACTCGGTGCTGTCCGGCAGAACTTTCTGTGGTGATGGAAATGTTCATCCTGGGCTGTCCAATATGGTAGCCATTAGCCATATGCAGTGGTTGTGCACTTGAAATGAAGCTAGTGTGACTGAGGAAATGAATTTTAAATTTTATTTAACTTAAATTAGTTTAGATCTATATAGCCACAAGTGGTTGGTGACTGCCATGATGGCCAGTGCAGGCCTGAGAGAAAATACCTAAAACTTATGTGGTACACAAACGGCAATACCTCCAATAAACACCTACAAAATGATAAGAAAAAGATGAACAGCTCAGAAGGGGAAAAAAAATGAAGGACTTAAAGAGGAAATTCCTAGGAAAGGAAATGTAAATGGAAAGTAGACATTTGCTCAAGTTCAGTAGTCATCAGGGAAGTGCAAATTAAGATAAAATGAAATATCAATGTTTGTACATGACGTTGATGAAACTTAAGAAATCAGTAGCACCCAGGGTGGTCAAGGGCATGGAGAAATGGGAAGTCATATATTATTGATAGGACTGTAAATTGCTATAGGTTTGGGGGGAAGATTATCTATTGCAATTGAAATTGTGCCTACCCTTGATGCAGACAACTCAGTTCTGGGAACGTATCTTATGAGGATAAAAGTGACAATAACTTAGGATTGATGTCTAAAGAAACAGATTATGTCACTCTTTGTGACAGCCCCAAACTGGAAACAACCTTAGTATTCATCAATAAGGGAACCAGGGGAGGGACTATTCACTTTTTGTTTTTCTTTAGAAAGAGCCACAGGTGATTCTAATGACCAGGTTTGGAACCAACAGAATTATATATACCGTAATTGAGTTACCCAATTCTCTATTGAACATTTAGGTTGTTTTCAGCTTTTTCCTGTTTTGAAGAATATTTTTGTAGTGAAATCTTAGAGCACATCTTTAATTTGTTCATTAGCATTAAATTCCCCAAATTGGAATCGTTGGATTTAAGGGCACATACATTTTTGAAAGCCTTTTTATAAGTATTGCTAATTTATCCTCTTCTGACCTGTTTTAGCTGATTATTTTGTTTCTTCATTGTGCCAAATATCTATTTCTATGTAACTAATCATTGTAAAATTGGGTGGCTTCAATGACAGCCATCATTTATTTTGTTCACAGAGCTGCCATTGAGGCAGGGCTAGGTGGATGTAGCTTGTCTATATTCCAGGCAGTGTTGGCTGGGGTGCCTCCGCCTGGGGCTGAAGGATCCACTTTCGAGATGTCTCACTCACGTGGCAGGCAAGCTGGTGCTGTTAGGGCTGGGAGCTCACCTGGAACACTTGCGCATGACCTCCTCATGGGGCTGCTTGGGCTTCCTCACAGCATGGTGGCTGAGTTCCAAAAACCAGTGTATCAAAAATGCCAGGAAGAATATGTATCACTTTCTATCACCTGGCTTTGGAAGTCACACAACACGGCTTCCATTGTAGTCACAAATCCAGACTTAGGAGGAAATACAGACCCCATTTCACTATGAGAGGAATGCCAAAGCCCTACGGCATTGTAAGAAGATCATGTGGGAGGGAAGATGCCGTTGGAGTCATCCTTGGAAAATATAATCCGCTGTGTACTAATTTTGACAGCCAAGTTTTACAACTTTTTTAGAGCCTGACCTCTGACATTATTTTTTCAGTTAAAAGAGCTTTGAGTTATTAAAATCCAAGCCTGTGCCAGAATTTCATACTTTTAACAAGGATTTTAAGAATGTTAGCACTTCGCAGTTGGAATAGGCAGCCCTCTATTCACGTCTTTCCAACATTCTTTCGTGTCCTAGCACACATAGAAAACAACATTTGCCTTGCACATGGGGGTCAACTGAGGGGATTTGGGGGCCTCTATGGGGCTAGGTGAAAAAATTCATTGTATTTTCTTTATAGTATATAATTAAGATGAGTAAAATGACAAAAATGTTAGAGAAAATACTAAATATTGGATTCGTATGAAACTTATAAATAAAATTTAAGATTCTTTTTCTTTTCTTTTTTTTTTTGTGAGGAAGATTAGCACTGAGCTAACATCCATTGCCAATCCTCCTCTTTTTGCTGAAGAAGACTGGCCCTGGGCTAACATCCGTGCCCATCTTCCTCTACTTTATACGGGACACTGCCACAGCGTGGCTTGACAAGCGGTGCATTGGTCTGCACTTGGGATCTGAACCTGCAAACCCCGGGCCGCTGAAGTGGAGTGCGAATTTAACTGCTAGCCACCTGGCCCACCCCTAATTTAAGTTTCTTAATGAGAAACTTGAGTTTGCATATATTTTTTTTAATAATCAGGTTTTATACATGAAAGGACTACATGAAATTTCTGATCAAGATTTTTAAACTCAATACACTGACTAGAAATTTGCCCAATCGAGTAAATGATAAAAATTAAAAATAATTATTTTTAAAGAATCGAACAGTCCTTTCTTTTCTTTATGTTGAAATTTTTTTGGCTAATGTGAATGGATTTTGAATCCAGTCAAACTTTTCTATTTGAATTTTTGAGCATTATCAGTGAAGTTCTATTTTTGCCTAAGTGTACTCATTATTAGAGCAGTCACCTGCAGAGACCAGGGATGCCACAAAAGGGTGCGTTGGCCGCAAATGAGCAAACATTCAGGATGGCTCCCCACTCCCACCATTCAGCCCCACCTTGTCTGTGAAGGACAGGGCATGCTCAGCAGCTGTCTGCACAGTCGATGCTCAGGTAGGAGGGTGCCTCTTGGCAGCACTCAGGGCTTACAGCCTGGGGACACTGCTCTGGGACTCCGGCCCCCCAGCCCTGCCTATCCAATATCTTGCAAAGGCCCCAGCACACTGGTCGGGAAGCATTGCTTTCATTCAATGCACAAATTCCCTCCACAACATGCACTCAACAAACATTTGCTGGATACTTACTTGGGTCCTGGCGAGAAGCTCCCTGCTGGGGATATAGGGTGTGCAAAGTCAAGGTCTTTCCCTCCAGGGGCAGAAAAGTGGAATGACTGTAATTGGAGTGTCCCTAATTCAGAGAGCCCTGCCCTATCTGTTCTTGAGAAGAGTTGAGTTTGCAAAAGAAAACAAGCAGCGGTGCAGTCTTACAATTGGACGCTAGAGGGTGGACACTTGAAGCTTTGTTTTGTGATCATTCTGGAAGGCACAGTTTGCTTTAGTTAGGCCTGTCATTAGGTTAGTCATACCGAAGGTCACAGATATTTCATAGCAGAGTCATCTCCTATTATCTGAGGCCTCAGTCTGGAGCCTGGGCACCTTTGTATAGTGGGAACGCCATACGGGAAAAATGATGCTTGTTTTCCAGTGGGTTCGTTCCTGTGTTCATCTATCCATCCAGTCAGTCAGTCATTCTGTTACTCATCCAGCCATTCATTCAAGAAACACTGAGTGCCTACTGTGGGGGTCCTTGCTGGGTGCTAGGGAGACAGAAATGAATAAGAGCCCTCCCTGCCGTTGAGACTCTTCGTCTGGGGAGAGAGATGGTGTCATGAGTAGCCAGTGACCACCCAATGTGATCACTGCTGTGGAAGAGAGAAGCCTTGGGACCATGTGAGTTCAGAGGAGGGCACAGGCCACAGACTGGTGCTGAACCAAAGGCACCATGAGGCGTGATGTCCTTCAACCTCCAGACCTTTCCCCACAGGTTCTGCACAGTGGGGCCCAATCACTAGGGCACATAGCAAGTGGTCAGCAACTTCTGTGGAATGAACTTCCACAAGCAGAATGCCACATCCGGGCACTCAGCCCCTCCTCCTCCCTCTTCACTGCCAACTCAAATCCAGGCCCCAGCTTGGCATTCCTGTCCCTTCCCAGGGCGAGCCCAG
This sequence comes from Diceros bicornis minor, assembly GCF_020826845.1. NCBI lineage: Eukaryota > Metazoa > Chordata > Mammalia > Perissodactyla > Rhinocerotidae > Diceros > Diceros bicornis. The sequence goes on from NC_080744.1 coordinate 71,468,851, forward strand.
CTGGCCTCAGCAGCAGGACCTCTTTGGGCTCTGCCATGCAGGCACATCCCTGGTCACATCTATGGTCCCTGAGCGTGCACCTCACCCTCCTGCCTCCAGGTGTTAGAACGCTTCCAGCCAATCAGTTTTTTATTAGCATAACTAGTTTATTAAACAGTTGCAACTCATCAGGATATGAACACGAAATGACTTGTTCTGCTTTCCTGGTAACTGCCCCAGCTGTGTTGTGGTGAAGCCTCTTCCTCTGGGTAGCAGCAAGCCTGGTGATGGGTCAGCCTACATCCAGAAAGTTCAGTTGCTTGCAATTAGGAAGAACTCAACTCTGTTCATTTTAAAATGCTGATCTCACATCTATTTAAAGCTCTTCTCCTCTTTCCCCCCAGAGCAGGTGAGACGAGGAGCACTAAGGGTTTGGGATGGAGGCCGGGGGCTGGGTTGGGGGGAGGGACAGGGCACGGTCTGCTCTCACTGGCCCCTGCTCTTGTCATCCTGGTCCGCCCCTTGAAGTGAATGTGCGAGGAAAGAGGGGAAGGCAGAGGTTTTCTTCACATCCACAAAGCAGTTGTCCTTCTGCCTGGCCAGCACTGCCAAGCCACCAGCTACAACCAGGTGGGATCCATTTTCCACTCTCTTAGTGGTCAGAGGGGATGACCCTGGCCTCCTGTCTTCCTGTGGCCCCCATTACACCCTCTGCATACAGAGAGTCCCTCCCAGCTCTGCTCACACAGGGCGGGTGGGAGTCTGGAGACCAAGCAGGTGTCTAACCAGGGAACCAAATCTAGTCTTCTCATTTTGAAAGCACCTCCCCAAATTTAAGTGTTCTCTTGGGACCCCCTCCCTTTCCTTGGGGAGGAGAAGCACTCCATTTCCCACTCCCACAGGGAAGAGGAGCACAGAATTCTCTCTCTTCTTAAATAGGGCATTTCCTGAACAGCTCCTCTCCTCACTTCCTGTCCTCCCTCTGTCCCAGGGGCTGGGGGGGTGGTTGTAGGCTGGGTCTCCAAACTGGCATCCCTCAGCTGGTCCTGCTGCCAGGTGACTGACCCCATGTCAGTAGTTCTCTGGACTTCAAAAGTGGGGAAGTTGCCACCTCTGGTTCTTGGCTGTGGACTTTAGCGGTCATTTCAGAGCAATAAGAAAAATCTGGCTAGGCACCATATCATGCTGGGACACTGCCCTGGGTCCTCAGGGGTCATTTGTAATGGAGGAAGGGAGGCTCCAGGCCTTCTCAGTTCAGGCACGGTGCTCTTTTTCCACTCCACCCATCTCTCTGAGGCTCAGTTCACCCACCCTTGGCACAGGGGCAGCTGGAACAGGGTGTACAAACAGGGCTGGATGGGCATGTGGGTGTCAAGCTGATAATTTGGGCCCCTTTAAAACACTAGCGTTAAGATAATTTGCTCAAAAGAGGAGGGGCTGCGTTCTAATGGGGAAGGGCAGAGAAGGAGGATGGTCAGGGGGTGAGGCCTCACCTCTCCTTCATCCAGGATTCAAATCCGCCTATGCCCCACGAGCAAAATATAGCCCTGCGGGTAAGGACCTCTGTCCTTGGAGGGCAATCTATTGCTATTTTAACACTCCCAGGGCCCCGAGAGGCCTGGGGTACAATTCTGCTGCTACCTACAAGATAGCAAGGCAGCCCATCCCGACCCTCATGAGGACCACATGGAAGTTCTGAAGGCGTCTGTCCATCTGAAGCCTTGGCCTTTGGGCCTGTTCGAGCACTGCCAGGGGCTCTCTGTGTGATCTCAGGGCCTCTGTTTCCCATCTAGACAACACGTTGTGGAGCCGGGGGGATTCCAGAAAACCTGCAGCCAAAGCCTCGAGGCTCCTGAACTCTGGCCTTCTCTCAGTTTCCCTGCCCTCATCTACAGCCCCCTTGGCTGGGCCCTGGACCCTGCCCCAGACCTTGGTCCCCTCCCTTTCAGCTGCTTTGTCTCTCCATTCCCTACAGAACCCGCTGCACCACTGTGCCCACGGCCTGGCTTCCCTCCTGTCTGTACCCTCGCCCCCAAGACACTCTGCCTAGGGCTGCTCAGATGCCCGCTGGGACCAGGCTTAGAGGACTTGCCCCTTCTTTCTCTTCGTATGCTCCATGTCCAAGCCTGACTCATTGTGGCACCAGGAGCTGATGTCCTCTGGTGAAGTGTGGCCATCCAACCCCCAGGCCCCTGTCCATGGTCCTAGCCCCCGCCCTGTTGCAGAAGCTCGTCATAGGGGCAGGGGCCCGCACAGAATCAGGGTGAGCCGTACTGGGTGCTCAGCTCAAGGTTATTTCAAACCTGTCTAACAGCTTGGCCTGCATTCCTCCGCCCTTCGATGTCATGGGACTGTACTTTTGCCATTCTGTTTGAGCTCACCTTCTCGATGACATCCTATGGCACCTGTTATTGCAGAACGTTCTGTAGTCCTCTTTTGTGATTGGCCGCAGTTAGACTAGGAATTCTGCAGCCTCCCCGTTTGTGCCATGTAGGGGCTGCAGAACGCTGGGGTTCACCTTACCTATTGATGTATTTGCTGGATGGGCATCTATGCTCTAGCAAAGTCCCTTGTGTCAAGTTCAGGAGCCATCGGTTCTGATTATCAGATGGATTAATCAGGATTGGGAGGCTCAGCAGCTCTCCTGATCATCCAGGAGACCCAAAAAGACAAATCTTTCTAAACTGGGGGCAAATTACCTTTGCAGGCGCACTTTGCTTATCCTTCCTGATAAAGAGTCTTGCTGATTGTTACGGGATGTGGGTTGTTATGGTGATGGGAAAGGCCCTGAATTGGGAAGGAATTGTGAATGATGCTGAAGTACCTTGGGAAAGCTTTTGCCTCTGAGCCGGGTTGAAAAATCTCACTTTGTCTCTGCTCATGAGGCTGGTGACTGTCTTGAGGTCCGGAAAGTCTTAGGGATCCGGGAGCTAGACTGGCTTCTGACTTCCCTGCACTTACCTGGGGACTCCAGGCAGAGATGGCTAGCCTTCCTCACCCCTTCCTCTTCTCTACCACTTCTTTTCTCCCTCCTGCCATAGCCCCCTCCGGGATGGTGTACCTACCCGAGAGAGTGCATCTTCCAGTTTCTTGTTCTCTATTCTGTGGTTGCAGTTCCAGATGTTCTGCAGTGTCCAGATGTGGGAGCCTCCCGAATCAGCCCTGCAGAAGGAGTATTTTTCTTGACCCCTTCTGCAAACATTACTGATCCTGGAGAGTTTTATGATTTCATGCGAGGCTGTTGCATGTATCAGTCACTTCCAGTCATTTCTTGGAAGGAGGACGGGGCACTTTGGCAACCTCTGCCACCCTGGGTCTTCTGTCTGCCCTCCTTCCCCCTCCCCCAGGGCCTGTAGGCCCTGCCTGCCATGAGTGCCTCTCTTTAATGACCTGCAGGATTGCCATGGCAATGAGAGATTGTTTTAACCGTTAAGGTAGTGTCTTCATTAAGCTCCTCTTGGAAGCATCTCGAGCTGGAGTCTGCAAGCTGCATCTTTAGGCAAGTCCTATAGTATCAAAGAGTCTCTCTGGGTGAGACTCCAAATTGAAAACTATTCTCAGAGCTTCTGAGGAAAGCCGTCCAGACAGAGGGCTTGGCCTTTTTTTCCTTTTGAAGAGGGAAATCTGGGAACATTTTTGTTCTCCCAGCAGCTTCTCCAGGCCCCATTTTATGACTCCACTTGCAGCAGGTGCTCTATTGATGCCGGTTGACTTGAGTAGGCTGGCCTTGAACACCAGCCTGCCTATTGATTTCCCATAAGTGATTGGGGTGCCCCCCCCTGCACTGGAGTGGCCCCCATCCTTACTAGTCAGCCAGCTAGGTGCTGGCAACCACGCCAGGCACTAAAGCAGGGGCTGTGATGAAGCAGGTGGGAATTCCACCCTTAAGGGGCTCAGGGTGGTGGAAGAACGAAGGCATGTACTTGATGGCCTGCACATAAGGCCAAATACTTGACGAAGCTTCCAGAGAAGCACAGCTCCCATTGGGACCCTCTCCTGCTCAGAATATTCAGCGACATCTACTGATCACAGGAGATTATCTAAACTCCTCAGCTTGTCAATCAAGGCTCTCCAAGCATTGGGCTGTGAATTTCCTTTAATTTATGTTTTTGTTGAAGTATAATATTTATGCATACATTAAAGTATTAAAGTGCACTAATATTAAGTGCACAGCTTAATGAACCTAAATTCTTACACATCTCTATGCCCACGTAGCTGCCACCCCAGCCAAGATAAATTTTGAGGGAGGTAGCAGAGTGGAACGGGCTCTGGATTATGTGCTTCCTCCCTGCACCCCACCACCCTGCTCCATTGCTTGTCAATTAGGTCTAAAAGTGAAGTGGCTAAGAACAAGCGATCCTCACAGACAATTCTGGATTAGTTTCGTATTTGTACTTTTATTATTTTTTAAAATTGTGGTAAAAGACATATAACATGAGAGCTACACTCAACCAGTTTTGAAGCGTAGAGTACGGCATTGTTAACTATACCCTTATTATATGTACGGAAGATCTTTAAAACTCTTTCATCTTGCATGACTGACTCTATACCCATTGAACAGCCACTTCTCATTTCCTTTTTCCCAGCCCCCGGCAACCCCATTCTGCTCTCTGCTTCTATGAGTTTGACTACTTCAGATACCTCATATAAGTGGAATCCTGCAGTATTTGCTCTTCTAAGCTCTGCTTATTTCACTCAGCATAATGTCTACAAGTTTCATCCATGTTGTAGCATACGACAGGATCTTCTTCTTTTTAAAGGCTGAATAATAGTCCATTGTGTGTGTGTGTGTGCGTGTGTGTGTGTACCACATTTTCTTTATCCATTCATCTGTTCACGGACACCTAGGTTGTTTCTGCCTCTTGGCTACTGTGAATAATGCTACAATGAACATGGGAGTGCAGCTATCTCTTCTGAGGAAGCTCCATACTGTTTACCATAGCGGCTGCACCATTTTACACTTCCACCAACAAAGCACATGGGTTTCACTTTCCCCATATCCTCATCAACACTTGTTACTTTCTGCTTTTTTTGATAATAGCCATCTTGATGGATGTAAGGTGATACCTCATTGTGGTTTTGATTTGCATTTCCCTGATACTTAGCGATGTTGGGCACCTTTTCATATACATGTTGGCCATTTGTATGTCTTCCTTGAAAAAATGTCTGAGTCCTTTGCCCATTTTTTAGTTGACTTATTATTATTATTTGCTATTGAATCATAGGACTTCCTTATATTTGTGTTTGTACTTTATTGCTGCCTCCCTGAAGCATCATTTTCAGCCCCTGAGGGAAGTGAGAGAAGGAGTGGATGGTGAAGTCACATGACCAGCAGCAGGGGGTGGGGCTATGGCTCTTTCTCATTGAAGCCCCGGGCAGTATGAGCAAACCCATCCATCTCGTGAGCAAGTCAAGAAACCCAGAGGCCAGTCACAGGGTGAGGCAGGCGCAACAAGCCTGTTCCGATCCTGGGGCTCCAGTCAACAGTGCTGTGTCCACGAACAGAGGTGGCGGGTTTTGTATTTCTAGGGGCAGGTGCACTTTAGCTGGTGCTGAGATGCTGGGAGCTTTGTGGGAAGAGGGCAACAGCTGTGGAGGAGGGATGGCAGAGAAACTGCAATGACACTTTCAATTCTTTGAAAATAAATGCCTACGTAAGAGGAATGTGTGAGATCCTCAGAGGAGTAGTCAGCTGGAGGTTGGGCCGCAGGGTTGGGGGCGTGAGGCTGGAATTGGAACACACGGCCATTGCCACAGGGTGTTTTCAGGGACGCTGGGGTGGTTCCCTTCTCCATTCAGCCGCGTGGTGCTGTACACCTGAAATGTTACTATCTAGTAAGTCTTTTGACATAAGGCTAACATCTCAGAAAGGGTAAAACCTGAGTACCAGTAGGGACTTCTTTTGGACCTGATCAGAACTTTTCTGAGGATAGATTTTGAAAAAAGGACGGAGGAAGAGATATCACCTGAAGAGGGCTGGTGGGTAGTGGAACACCCTGTCAAGGGAAGATAATTATGCAGATATTATTTTCCCTATAACATGTATATTCTGATTATAAAAGTAAATACAGATTCATTGTAGAAATACTGGAAAAGACAGAAAAGTATAAAGAAGAAAATAAAAATAACCTATATATTACATCCCAGAGATAATTGTTGTGGACCTTTTGGTGTGTATCCTTCTAGATTTGGGGTAAGTGCATGGGGTCTGGAATCAGATAAACTTGCATCCGAGTCCAGCATCAATAACTACTGCCTTCCTCCCTCCTAGAACTTTCTCCTAGGGCCCTTGGAAACCCCATTTCCATAGTGCAGTTGTCATTAGTGCGTGTCTCCAGCTATTTCTTGGATGACCATTTTCGAGACTGCACTTCCTGGCTTCCCTGGGGTTAATTGGTACTATGTGATTAGTTTTGGCCAATGAATTGTGAATGGAAATGACGTGTGCCATTTCCAGGCTGGAGCTGTAAATTGCCAATGCAAGACTCTCTAGAGTTCTCTTTCCCCTCTATATGGATGACAGGCAGTGTACAAGATGGTGGCTCCTCTGTCACCTGGAACCTGGGTTCCTTAAGGACTATGAGGAGTGATCGCTCTGCTGACTTGGGGTAGCCATGTAACATGAGCAAAAATTAATAATCATTGGTGTTCTTAAAGCCCTAAGCCCTGTTGGGATTGTTTGTGACAGCAGCATAACCTGGTTTATACTGACTGAATTCATGGTAAACTGGTTCTTCTACTCTATATCCACCCTGCTAAAGCCTTGTTCAACTGCAACAACCTGGTGGTTTGCCTTCCCACTACTGTCCCTGGGCTGTTTCTAAGCTGCCTCCACTTCCTTGCCTCTTCCGTATTGCTAGAAAGGCCTCTGGACACCTCCTAGATGTCCCATAGGCCTTTCAAATACCACAAGACATCTCAAACTAAACCCATTACCTACCTACTCACCCCTTGCCCAAGAAAGTAGCATCTTCCCCAGGCTTTCTCTTCTCAGTAAATGGTACCTCCATTGCCTTAGTTGATCAAATCAGAAACATGGCCATCATTATTTTCTTTCATCTCTTCTTAACCACCCATATCCAATCAATCACCATGTTCTATTCAATCTGTTTCTATAATATCTCTCCTACTGTTCACTTCTCCCAATACATATGGTTACTACTTCTGGGTTAGGGCCTCTTCATCTTTTACCTAAAGAGACTACAGCCTTCTTGCTGGGCTTCACCTCCAGCCACGTCCTCCCCAATTCCTATTCCACTTTGCAGACACAGCTCTATACCATTGACTCTCCTTTGTCCCAGGACAAAGTCTAGATTCCTTAGTATGCCATTCAAGGACCTTCACGGTCTCTCTCTTGTCCCACCACGGCCTCATCTTTTGCTGTCCACTGTCTCCCCTTCACTGTGTGCTCTAGACAGAGATTCTGATTCAGTTGTTGCTGTGAGGCCTAGGCAATGGCATTTTGTTAAGCCTTCCCAGGTAATTCTAATGTGCACCCATAGTTAAGAACTATTGCTCTAGCCAAACCAAACTATTTTCAGTCCCATGAAGACATATACTTTATCACATCTGGGCTGTTGAACACAACAACTGCTCGGTTTGAAATACTCATCTCTTCTTTGATCCCAAACCCAAACAATCCTAACCCTAACTTGAATCCCAATCATAACTCACTATTCATTTAGCAACTCCTACTCCCTTGTCTGCCAGGGAGCCCCATGTTTTCCTCATAGCACCTACTCCTTACTCACTCACTTACTTACATCACTGCTTAATGTATAGCAATGCCTTTATTTCTCCCTCTCCTCCACTACTCCATAGTCTCTTCAGGGCAGAAGTTGTGTCTTGTTCAACATTTAAGAGCTGTGCTGAACACAATGTCTGGCACATACAAAAGACTTAATATGTATTTGTGGAATGTATAATTAGAAAAGAAATGAAGTTAACCTAGCATGGCTTATTTTTAATGAACATGTGCTAGTTCCTAGTAATCACCTGACAGTGGCTATAGCCATTAATCTCGCAGATAGCTTTGGAATCTTACCAAAGATTGGTGCTACATTTGCTGGCCATAGCGTGTGGCATCCACCTGTGTCTTTTTTTGAAAGGATGTGACCACCACTTAGCAGTAGGGTGGTTTGGGGTAACTTACTAAGCTCTCTATGCCAAATTTTCTTTCTACGTAAAATGGGGATGAGGATAATAATATCTACTTTATAGTGTTTTTGGAAGAATTAAATGAGATAATCTATGTAAATCCCTTAGCAGTGTGCCTGGCCCAAAGGAGGACCCAATAAATGTTACCTATCATTATTATTATTGTTATTATCGTTGATCATTGATAGTAGTTCAGTGATCTCACTTGCAAAGTTTTTTTTCAATTCCACTTGGCAGTTACTGAGCTAGTTCTCTGAGTCAGGGGCTGCGATAGGTACTGTAGGGGTACAAAAAAGGGCAGGAAAAGCTTCTTGTTCTATGAGATTGCAGTCAAGAGCAGGGGCAACCATTCATGTAAATATCTTGAATTCCAGGCAGATGGTGGTAAATGTTCCGGAACAGAGGAGTAAGCAGAGATCAAGGGCTGGGGGAAGAAGCCCTGGCCCCACTCTGTATGGGGCTGATACAGAGAGTCCATCTGCCTGGCTGTCTCCTTGGAGTGGCAATATTTCTGTGTCTTTGCCAATCAAGCTGATGTACAGCCAAGCTGTAGCTCACCAGTTCGGCTGGGTTATTTTTGGAATGGTTCTGTAATAGTTTCGCCTCTATGAAGGCAGGGAAAGCTTAACAAATGTCTTTCCTAACCTACAGTATGCCTCCTGACGTACCCAGAGACACTAATTGGATGCCAAGTGCTCGCTTTCCTGCTGAAGGAAATGTCAGGTTCTAATAATATTCCATTATTAGACACACATAATTTCCTGCCTGGACAATTCTAACAGCCTCATCACTGGTCTTTCTGCTTCAAATACTTCCTTTATGGCCTCTCCTCAACATTGCCACTTTGGAATTGCCATTTCTCTACTCAAAAGACTTCAATGGTTTCCTATTATATGGTTCTGGGAACTAAGAGATGGAGGAAAGAGTAGCCCTGCTAACATTACTCCCAGTGACCCACTTGGGTATGTCTGCATCCTATTCTCACAACTTTGGACTCTGCGGGTTTAGAGGTCTTGACCTTTGTGTAGGGGTAATGATTCCACCAAGGGCTATGACAAGAGTTCCATTAAATTTCAAATTACAGCTGCTGCCTGGTCCCTTTGGGCTCTTTGTGCTAATAGGGAAATAAAGAAGCCACCATTCTGGCAGTGGTAACTGACTCTGATCATCAGGTGAAAACAGGGCTGCTGTCATCCAAAGAGAGCAGAGAAGAATGTGTTTGGCACCAAAGCAATCCACCGGGGCATCTCTTAGTACTCCCCTGTCCAATTTTGATGGTAAATGGTCAAGTGTTGCAGCTGCAGCCTGAGAAGGGCATAATGACCAGGGGCTCAGATCGTAAGGTGACCCACAAAAGGAAACCTCCTAGATCAGAAGAGGTGCTCACTACAAGTGAAAGGAATCTCAAATGGATAGTAGAGGAAGGAGAAGATGAATACCAGTTGTGACCCTGAGACAAGCTGTAAGGTAAAGCCATAGTTCACCCCATTACCTTCTTTTTGTAAATTTCCCTCTGGAAAAGAGGCCCACAAGAATCCTGAAGGAGCTGCTCTCAGGACTTATACAAAGCAAGTGGATCCGAATGCCACAAAGGGTGAACTGTAGTGTATTCTGTCACTTGCCACCCAGATTTCTCCCACCTTTAGGACTAAAGCACTTATTCTTCCAGCTACAGGGAATGGTGAATGTTGACAGTTGTCAGATGAGTCCATCATCTCTGTGACTGTCCCTGGCTAAAGAGAGCCACCTCACCCAAAGTTGTGCCCCTTCCTGGTGCAGCCTACATCTGGTGACTGGGAGAAGTGGAGATAAAAAGATAAACTTCCTATAGGATTGGCTGAGGTCTTGTTTTGACCCATCGCAGTTTGACTTTTCCTTCTGCCCAGTCCTACTTCCTTCACTCACCCACAGGTGTTGACCTCAAGTATATATCCCATCCCATTTCCTGTATGCAAATATCTGTCTCCAAGACTGCCTCCTGGGGAACTTGACCTGCAATAGCTCCTTTATCACCTCTTCCTTCAACCTAGTGCTTAGAACTTTGTTATTATGGATGTGGTTCCATCTTGTGCCATGAGGATGAGGGCTACACTCTAAGTTTGTTGGAGTAGAAATCTAGTAAAGCCTGGGTCCTAGAGGACTGTGGAGCTACTATACTGGCCACAAATGGCTTATGTCTGAGTTTCTATCCTTTTAAGTCACTGTTATTTTGGATCTTCGTTACATGCAACCAAATATTAATTCTGATACGGATACCCAAGTAGAGATGGAGAGTAGGCAATTGAATATATGCATCTGGTTCTGGGAGGTGGTGGTGTAAAGCTATTGATAGGGTTTATCAGCAGAGAGATGGTCCTGAAAGCCATGGGAGTGTGTATACACAGAGAAGAGGAACAGGCCAAAGACTGACTGTGTGTGACATGCTAACATTTAGAGGGTGGAAGAGAAAGATCCAGACAAGGAGACCATGTTGGAGCAGCCACTGAGGAGGAAAACCAGGAGAGTGTCCAGCGTCAGAAGTGAAGGGAAGGGACCAGCCCCGTGGCTTAGTGGGTAAGTGCGCGCGCTCCTCTATTGGCAGCCCGGGTTCGGATCCCAGGTGCGCACCGACACACCACTTCTCCGGCCATGCTGAGGCCACATCCCACATACAGCAACTAGAAGGATGTGCAACTATGACATACAACTATGTACTGGGGCTTTGGGGAAAAAAAGGAGGAGGATTGGCAATAGATGTTAGCTCAGAGCCGGTCTTCCTCAGCAAAAAGAGGAGGATTAGCATGGATGTTAGCTCAGGCTGATCTTCCTCACAAAAAAAAGAAGTGAAGGGAAGAAAGTGATTCAGCAGAGACAGTTTGGTCAGTGGGTCCCCATCACTAACTTGATGAAATACCAAGACTTGTAAGAAGTCACCCAAGGCCCTTTATGGTCACTGCGTGCCCTAGACTTGATGCTCCCATAACACCAAACTGCTTTTTTCCTGTTCAGCACCTACCATGCTGTTTCTTTGCTCATGTGGACTCCTCTGCCAGGAGTGCCTTTGCCACCTCCACTAGGCTAACTTCTACTCATGCATTCATACTCATCTCTGTTTTAATTCCTCCAAGAAGCCTTCCTTGACCTCTCTCCCGCTACCTTCCCCATCTTCCATACAGTATTAGGTGCCCCTCCTTTGGACAGCAGTCACATCTCTACCATAGGACTGATAACATTGCTGTGTACTTGGCACTTTACTCCCATCTTCCACAGTAGATGGTGAAACTCTTGATGGCAGACAGTGTAGGACAATCTTATCTTTACATCATAGGTAGTATATGAAACCCAACAGCTGATCTCAAATATTTATGGAATGAAGTAATAGTTCATTGCAACTTATACAGCTTATTTAAATCCCTTCATCTATTTGTTGTTGTTGTTGTTAATGCCCTCGAGTTGATTTCAACTCCTAGTGACCCTGTGTACAGCAGAGCAGAACCCTGCCCAGTCTTTCTGCACCATCCTCTCACCTTCCAGTGCTACATCAGACAATGCCCTGCTGCTATTCATAGGTTTTTCATGGCCAATGTTTTTGGAAGTGGGTGGCTAGGTCTTTCTTCCTGGTCTGTCTGAGTCTGGAAGCTCCGCTGAAATCTGTCCACCATGGGTCACCCTGTTGGTATTTGAAATAGCAGTGGCACAGCTTTCAGCATCACAGCAACATGCAGCTGCCACAGTATGACAGACAGGTGGTGTAGTTCCCTGACTGAGAAATGAATTTGGGTCGCGGCGCTGAGAGCCCTGAATTTTAACCACTGGACCACCAGGGCTGGCTCTCCATCTATTTAGGAATCCCATAATAAATCCCTTTATTACGCTATCAAATGTATTTATTCATGTTACTTAAAATACTAAATATACAAAAGCTCTTTGCAAACTGTAAGCTACCAGATGCATTTAAGAGATGCTGGCAGGGTCAGAATTAGGGACTGTCCCCTGCTGGTCATCTCTGGGCTGATTGCTGAGCCTCCTTCCAAGTGCCCCTGACTGTCAGGGGGCCTGTGGGCTCTTTCCTCATTTCTGTCACAAGAACATTTACATTTAGTTATTCTCACTCTCCCCACCTACACCTTTAAAACCTCTTCTTTGGAACAGCAGACTTTGCCTCCTACTCCAGACAGGTTTCTGTGCTAATCTTAATTTGGAAATAATCACTACAAATTGGATGTCTATTCAGCACCTCCTACACCTCTCTATTAACTCTAGTACGTTAACAAATACCAAAATATTCATGTAAAAATATTTCTCCCTTTAGAGAACATCGTTCCTTGTTCCAGGTTCCTCTGTTTAATGCCATTTGATAAGAGCTGACTATAGATTTAATTATAATTTTACTGAAACCTGACATCTCTCTGTCAGACATGTCATGAAAAGAACTCAGAGTGGGGACTGAGAGAGGAGACAGCCATGAAAGATGGTGGCGTACAGAGGAACACATAACCTCTTTCTCCACAAACTTAATAGGAAACAGAAAAAGAAGACACACCAGCGAAGAATAAAGTGGTAATGTTCAAATAAATGACAGATTGCAACCTCTGACCATAAATTTGAAAGGGGTCATCAGAGATGGAAGTTTCTAGAATTCAAAGCAAGGGCTTTCTTCACTGCTGAGAAGCAGCATGTCTGCCACACAGCTCACTCTGAAACCTCTATTTGGAGGGAACAGATGGGGCTAGGTGGGTGGTAAGCCCAGGAGAAAGGTGTGGAATAGCCCTTCTAGATCAGTGATTCTAAACGGGGGAGATTTTGTCCTCCAGCACACAATGTCTGGCAATGTCTGGAGATATTCTTGGTTGTCACAACCAGGGGTGAGGGGTGGGGGTGCTACTGGCATTTTGTGGTAGAGCACGAAACATCCTGCAGTGCACAGGACAGCTTCCACGACAAAGAATTATCCAGCCCCAATTGTCAATAGTGCTCAGGTTGAGACCCTGCTAAGAGGTAGAAGCCCTTGTCTTCTTTCCACAGATAAATTGTATTCACTAGGAGTGGAGGGACTGTTTTGTTTTTCTCTGACCATATTCTCTGGGTTTAACTGGTTGTTTGAACAGTAGATATCTGTTCAGTGAAAACCTAGCTATATGCTGTTTACAAAAAACTCATCTAAAAAAAACCTGGTAAATCAATACCAGGAAAGTGCAAATAAGGCAGAAGTTGTATATTAATAGCAATAAAAGTTTAAGACAAAAAGAGAAAGACAAAAGGGGAAACTTTATAATGATAAAATTTATAATTTCTAATGAATATATAGCTCTTCTAAATCCTTAAATACTAAATAAAATAATATCAACATAAATTTTTAAAAATTGCAAAAAAAAAAGGGAGGGGGAAATGAGTAAAAACAAAATAATAAGAGGAGGTTTGGTAGATTTGGTAGACCTCCTGCCACAAAATAGATATGGATATTATGAATAATGGAATGAACTCTACATCCTAAAAACAGACAATTTATCTTTTTTTCAAGGACCTATGGAACTTTTATTTAAAAATCACATTTTAAAAATATGGTTAATATTAATATGATATTATAGAAAAATTAGCCAATTTCAAAAAAAATGGAAATAGTACAGATCATATTCCCTGATCCCAATGCAATCAAACTATCAATTAAAGACAAAACATAAAAAGTCTCACTCTGCTTACAATTTAGTCTCTCCCTTAGACAATTCTGTGTCAAAGAGGAAACCCAAACTGAAATTCTAAAGCTGTGCTGCCCAATATGGCAGCCATTAGCCACATGCGGCACTTGGAATGTGGCCCGTCTGAAGTGAGATTGCTGTGAGTGTGAACACGCTGGATTTCCAAGACTTAACATGAAGAAAGAATGTAAAATATCTCATCAATGTATTTTTTATTAATTACAGTTTAAATGATAATATTTAAGATATATTAGATTAAATACAATATATTATTAAAATTAATTTCATCTGTCTCTTCTTTTTACTTTTTTTATGTGGATACCATACACTTTGAAATGACAGATGTTGTCACGTTATATTTTTATTAGTAGCACTGCTCTAGAATATCTATAAAAATAAAATATGATGATAAAAAACACTACATATCAAACACTATAGAATGTGGCAAAAGCAGTGTTTGGAAGAAAAAATTATTAACTTAAATATTTACACTACTAAATGAGAAAGAATGAAATGAAATAAAATTAAGCAATTAATTCAAGAATTTAGAAGAAATATAATAAAACAAACCCAAGGAAAGCAGAGGGAAGACATTAATGAAGAGAAAAGCAGAAAGCAATTAAGTAGAGGACAGAAAAACATAAAAATTGATACAGAGATTCAAGAACACAAATTCAAAATTTTCTGAAAAATTATTAAAACATGGTAAATCACTGCCTAGTCTATTTTTTTCTTAATGGAGAAAACTCAAACAAAATTTGAATTGAGAAAAGGAGAAGGACTTAAGATTTACAGAATGATTATGCAATGCTTTGCACAACTTCTGTGGTTAAATATTAGAAAGTTTGGATAAAATGCATAATTTCCTAAAATAATATAAACCATCAAAATTTAATAAAGAAGAGCCAGACCACAGAAGAAATTGAGAAAGGTATCTAAAACCTACCACTTTGCCCCTCCCTACCCCCCAAAAACGAGGCCAGACAGTTTCACAGGTGAATTCCATCTGTATGGAAAATATAGAGAGCTTTGATGACTTTTTAAAGATTTTAAGGTATAGAAATCAATTGAAAAAATTATAATAAAACTACTCTCTCTAAAAGTACTAAGTCCCTAAATTTCACAGGTAACTTCATTCAAACCTTTCAGAAACAGGTAATTACAGCGGAACTTAAACTTTTACAGAGACGGGAGAATCTTACCCAACACTTTACCAAAACCTGATATAAAAAGGAGAAACAAAAAAGAAAGAGTAACCTTTACAGATCAATTTCATTTACGAAAACCAATGCAAAAATCTTAAAATATCAGCAAAGAGAATGCAGAAGACATTAAAAGAAAGATATACGAAGAGAAATAAATCCCAAGAGTGTAAGGATGGGTCAATATTAGAAAATCTTAGGCTAAAGATGCATTTGCTATCATTCAACCTTCATTTCAGTTTTTGAAAAATTAATAAAATAGATACTAATGGATACTTCCCTAACATTATAAAATATTATACGGGCCAGCCCTGTAGTGTAGTTGTTAAGTTTGGCGTGCTCCACTGTGGCAGCCCAGGTAAGCAGGTTCAGATCCCAGGAACAGACCTATATCACTCATCAACCATGCTGTGGTGGCAACCCACATGCAAGATAGAGGAAGACTGGCACAGATGTTAGCTCAGAGTGAATCTTCCTCAACAACAACAACAAAATAAAATAAAATACTATAATTCTCCACCCAAAACCTAGCACAACTTAATGTAAAATCCAGAAGTACTCCCATTAAAGTCAGAAATAAGAACTCCCACTATCACATGTGAGAGAGACATAAGAGATAAAAAACTTGGAAAAGAAGAGGCATTTGTTGTAAATTTATGCAGAAAATCAAATAGTTACTATATTACAAATTACAACCGGTAGAGAATTTAATGGGAGAAAAGATGTCCTTTACAATAAAAACAGAAAAATACTTAGGGATGAACGCAATAATAAATGTTATGGCCCTATGCTAAAAACTTAAAATTCCTATTAGAAGCCATAAAAATTATTTTAGTAAGTGAAAAATCTCTCTTTTTTTTTGGCAAGACTATTCAGTAAGGTAGTTTCAATTTCTGAATTTAATCTCTAAATTCTGTGTGTTCCCAATCCAATTACCAATAGAATTTTGTTTAGAATTTGATAAATTAAAACTAACTTTTATCTGGTAGAATAAACACATCTTTGGAAGCATAAAAATATCTGAAAAAGAAGAATAATGAATATGACTATGAAACTACCAGGAATTAAAACATTGTTTAAAGCCACAGATATTCAATACAATATAATTTTAGTGCAAAAATAGACCAAGAGATCAATGTAAAAGAATAGAGAGTCCCAATATGAATTCAAGTACATATGAGAATTCGGTATTTGATTAAAATGGCATCACTATCTGCAAGCATGGGTTATTTAATAAATTGTGTTGGGAAAACTGGTTAATTATTTGAAGGAAAAAAAATTGAATTTCTTACCTTATTCTTCATGTGCAAATAAATTCCATATGTGTCCAAGAGTTAACCATAAAAATAAAACCATAAAAGCTAAATTAAAAGAATGATTACAGAATAGTCTGCATAACTCCCTGCAAATAAATTTAAAAACTTAGATTAAAACAAAGGTGAATTTTTACAGTCTTAAAAGCAAAGCACCTTTTAATTGTGTGGTGAAAAGCACTAGGAGACAGGTCATCCCAGGGAACTGTGGGGTCAAAAGATGACCTCCTGCCAAGTGACCGTGAAGGCAGAGTTGAGGTCAGGTAGGTGGGCAGGTGGGAAGTGTGTTCCAGGGCAAGTCTCACCCCCAAAAAGCCCTTCCCTCCATCATCCTTTGTCAAGGTCCACTCCTCCAGCTGGCTCCTGAAGCAGAAATGCAAATAATAAATATTAGACCAAAAAAGTTGACAGTATTAGCATTCAAAAGACACCTTAAAAAAGACAAACAAATCAACTGTCAGAAACAAATAGAAATAAGAGATTAGAAAAGTGACCGATTACCGATGAACGCTCTGGATACTAGATGAACACCAGGCATGATCAGTTGGAAAATCTACAGCTAAAGAGATTCCATTCACAATAACAAAATATAGTAACTACTATGAAATAAACCCAATGCAGGATGTTTGTGACCGGGTAGAGAAAGCCATAATACCTTTGAATACTAAAGGAGACCGGAATAGAGAATTGCATTTTCCTGGCAAGCAGGAGTAATATTGTGAAGATATTAATTCTCCTCCCATCAATGTCTAGGTTGCATGTGCTCCAATTACAGCGTATCTGGTTTTGTAGCTGCTGTCCCTTTCAAGTTGCTTCTACGCAGCTGACCAGGCTACCAGAGTGTCTGAAATTCTGAAATAAGCGGAGGTCCAGTGGCTCTCAAATTCAAGCATGTACCAGAATTACCTGGAGGCTTGTTATAAAACAGATTGCTGGGCCCCAAACCCAGAGTTTCTGATTCTGTAGACCTGGGGTAGGGCCCAAGAATTTGCATTTCTAACAAGTTCCCAGGGGCTGCTGCTGCTGGTCCGGGGACTCCACTTTGAGAACCACCGAATTAGTCAAATGGTTTAGAGGCCAATGTAATGGGATGCTGGTAAAGCAGTTCTAGACTCTGAGGCTCTTAGGAGTTCCCTTGAACTTGCCCATCACCGGACAAGTTTCCAGCTTAGTCCCCAAGACTATCTATAGGAGGCACACCTGGCAAGGGATTGTATTTGGACACGAAATGGTTGTCATTCTTTACCGTCTTCTTCCTGTATGTTATCAGTGGAGAAGTGCTGGGGGGGCAAGTAGGCAGTAGTGTTGGCTGTGTGTGTGTGTGTGTGTGTGTGTGTTTGTGTGTGTGTGTGTGAGAGAGAGAGAGCTGCTGAGCACTCAAGATTTCAAGGCTCATGGGATTTAGACACAAGTTCCTGAAAGTCAGAGCTAGTCCTCACCTCCTCTGTGTAGCCCAGCAAATCCTAATCTAAAGCTCCAAAACTTCTCTTGGAACTTGACAAAAGAGTATAGCTGAAGGAGTACATGGCAAAGAATAATAAACAATTCTGGTGGGAGTGAGAGAGCAGGAGTAGGGAAGAGTTATGTGCCTGGTATAAAAACCTATTTTAAAGCAGTAGTAATAAAAATAGCTGGAGTGCAGCTACAAAGAGAAAAAAGTATATAAATCATGCCAAAGAGGGCCAGGAATTAGATCAAATTATATGAAAGCCTGTAATGTATGATGAGCCCAACCTCAGTGAGCAATATAGAAGGAAAAGGTTATTTAATAAACCATGTGGGAATACTGATGATTGAATTTAAGAAGGAATTAGATTCACACCTTATTCTACTCACCAAAATTAAAGTGAAATATTTAAAAATAAGAAACCATAGAGGAAAAATTGGCATAGTCAGAACTTACCATTCGCCATACTTCTTCAAGATTAGAGAGGTGAAGGAGCAAGCACTTGCTGAGTGCCTACTGTATGCCACAAGTGTGTTACCTTATCTTGTTAGTACTACAACAACACTGTGAGACAGGTGTTACCTTCAACTTTCAGATAGGGAAACCGAGGCATGGAGAAATCCAGGTACTTTCTCAAAGTCAAATGGGGAGCAATCAGAAGCATGTCAATCTGTCTGACTTCACATCCTGTGCTGCCCAACTACTGCCCAGCAGCCCAGGCTGCAGGGGAGACAAGGCTGCTCAGTTCAGAAGAGGGAGCCCAGTGCCAGTCCACTGCGAGACTGGCCAGGGATGGTGGAAATGGAACAAGTTAGAACCAAGGTCAAGGATGAGGCAGCAGCCCAGTGGTACAGAATTGATGAGTCTGGTCGGGAGGAGAGGGGCAGCAAGTGCATTCCAGGGGCCACCTGCCGGGAGTGGAGGAGAAGGATGAGAAACCGGGTCCCAGGGAAGGTGGGGAAAGTTGATGGAGACATTGGGGCACATAAGAGCCATAATTTGTGGTCCATCCCTCCAAGCTCCTTCTACCAAACATAACTTTAACTCCCTTCCTAAGGGACCTGGAGAAGCCACGTGGTATCATAGAAGAGCAGGTGCTTTGGGGTCAAGTAAGCTTGGGTCTAATTGTGCTTCTGCCACTTGCTAGGTGTATGGCCTTGATCCAGTAACCTAACCCCTCTGAGCCTTAGTATCCTAACTTGTACATCAAGAGGACAGTGCTCACCTCACAGAATTCACGTGGGATTAAATGAGACAAAGCAGGTAAAGTATCAAGCATAATAAATGGTGCAGAGTAGGTGCTCAATCAATATCTGTTGAATAAGTGAATATATATATTTGCTCAAGGTATTTACTCATTAGCTCTGAAGAAAGCTTGAAGCCCAGGGAAAGGAGGTTTATCTAGCTAGTTCTGCTAGGAAGATAAGAACTTCACATTTTTTTGTCAGTTGTAGTCTAAACATTCCAGTTTGGGAAACTGGGTCAAGCCATATCACTGTGCATTAATTATAAGTTGTGATTCCAGCAACCTGTGGAAAGATGAGAAAATGGTCCAGCACCTGCAGTTTCCCGCAGCAACAAACATGTCTCAGACGACAGTTTCCATCACTGCCACCCCTTCCAGTTGCGTGGATCTTGGCAGATCACAAAGAACTGCTGACACCCGTGATTATATAACCTGCCTTCAAGGAAGGTCATGTTATCCCATTTTTGTGGATGAGGAAATTAAAGCTCCAAGAGGTGAAGGGACTTGCTCAGGTCATGCCCAGTGGTTGGTGGCAGGGCTGGAACTGGAATCCGTGGGATGTGCACAAACATTGTTGCTACCATACGTGCTTGCTTACCTTGTTACAGACTTAAAGGATGAAGTCATGGAGGGTCCTGCCTGGTTCCGTCTGCATCTGTCTCCCCTTAGGTCCTCAGGTGGGGTTCTGAGGATCCTATCTGTAGATTGCACCCCATCCCCATTCCAGAGCCATTTTGGAAGGGGACAGAAGGAGTGCAGCAGCCTCAATCCTGTAGACTTGTGTGGCCATAGGAACTACGTCCACAGTATCATTGCATCCCAGGACCTGGCAGCACAGCCAGGATGCTATAATCTACTCTGGAGCTGTGGAAACCTGGCCAGAGAACTTGGGTCAAGTCCAGCCCAGGGTTAGGGGTGATGATGTTTACCTGGAGTGATGGGATGTTACACACGTGAGGAAGAACCTGTTATTTCTTGATCACCTACTATGTGCCATGTCTATACATTGTCAATAATCCCCACAGCATCTTGTGATCCTATTACTATTATTCCCTTTATACTGATGATGGAACAAAAACTTGGAGAGGGACATCTTCTACAGAATCTCAAAGGTGGTAGTTGTCTAAGATTGAAATCCTGTTCTGTTTACTATGACCCCATGCCTTTCTCATCAAGGCCCCTGACAAGTTGAACTCTGGTGTCCTCTATGCTTTCAGGAGAGAGACGAGTCACAGCCTTTGATTGTGACTGCCACTGGCAAGGCAGGAGTTAGGTGTAATGCTCTGTTTGGATCCAATAACTAAATTCTACTCAACAATTGAGTTCCTATAGAGACCCTGCACAGATAGGCCAGGGCCTCCCTCCTGCATCCTGCACATGTGCAGGAAGGGAGCTCAACAGGGAGAACGAGGCTGGAGCCTGGAGCATGAGCCGCCATAAAGACCCCCTTGGGGACTCCACATGGGACCCAGCACCTGCTACCTCCAGAGACAGGATGCATGGTGTCCTTGCTCCCTGAAGGCTGCCATCCTCTCCCGGCCTGCCACTCACTCTTGTCCCCTGGGGCAGAGGGGAGAGTCTGATACAACTCATGAGAGTGGAAAATAGGCACAAAAAGATTGTGCCTATCAGCCCCTCCTTTTGGCCCTCCTGCATGTGAGCATATGTTTTCCTCCTGGTCCCCTCCCGCCCTGCTGCTGACATGGTAGGCTCTGCCCCGGCTGGGACATGCCTGTAGTTTGCACTGGGTAAGCCCAATTCAGAGAAAAGTATTGGGAAGCCAGACTGTGGCTGCAGATTCAAGGTGCTCTTCCCTGCTGAGTTTTACTAGCTGTAGACGGGGTCTTTGAGGACTCCTTTGTCATTTTGCTGGGGCCCATGGGAAAAAGGGGCTGGATTGATTTTCATCTCTGTGGTAATGATAAGCCCTGAGATTTCAACATGGGAAATGTGGGAGAGGCGAGAAGGAACCAGAGGTGGCATCAGGCATACATCCACATTCTGCAATAGTTCCTGCCGCCTGAGATACTGTGCTGCTCACTGCCCTGCTCCAAAACCCCTCGTTGTTTTACCCAATACATCCAGGGGCGTCTGATGGTCCAGGATTCAAGCTCCACCCACCTCTCCAGGCTCATCTAGCACATGCTCTGAACTGCTTGGTAAGTACTATCACAATGCCCAGAATACCCCTCTCGATTTCTGCATCTGTGGCACCCTCCCGGCTGGCAATGCCAAGGGTTAAATAATAGACTCTGGAAGGAGCTGTAGAGGTCATCTTGCTCAGCCCTCCGTCCAGAGAAGAGGCTGTCTGAACTTTGCTTTCATGTCTTGCTTTAGGGAGCAGCCTCGCCCATGACTTGGCATTCTGCTTCTTCCAAAACGTTTCTTTAGACAATAAGAAATCTGCCTTCTTGCTACTTATGTCTGGTACAGGTGCCTTCTGTGCCACCTACACACATTTCAGGCAGCCCTCCCTGGGCACTTGAACCCTCTCTGATCCCTTGTGCCATAGAAATTAGGTGGTGTTTCAACATACAGCAGGCATGAAACCACACTGCCAGCTTCCTTCGTCCCCTCTTTAGACATGTGCCTTGTCCTCTCAGGTGGTTCTAAGCTCCTTGGGACCGGCACTGTGCTCAAGCCATTTCTCTACTCCTGGTGCTTGGCCAGAGGAGGTGCCCAGGAAGCCTGTTAATTGTCTGGGCCCACCAATATTTCAGATGGAACTGTGGGGTGAGCCATGCAGACAGCCTCATTCATTCCTCAACCACTGAGTGTCCTCCGTGGGTCAGCCCGGCCTTGGAGTTGCTTACCACCTAAAGGAGGAAACTGACATGCACGCAGAAAATCACAATATAGTACGACCTCTGCTAGAAAGGAGGTATGTAGAGGGTGCTGAGGGAGCGTGGGAAGGAGCAGTCAGCAGACCAGTGCTGGGATGAGCTGAGCCCAGAAGGATGAGGAGGAAGAGCCAGTGGGCTGGCACAGGAAGGGCAAGCAACAGGAAGTAGGGCTGGAGACCTCAAGATCCCCACTCCCCACGTGCCTCACATGGTCTTTTATCTACACATGTTAGGCAGACAGCCACAGAGGTACACGGACAGTTCTGAAAGAAGTCATCATATGCCTGGGAACTGCTGTTCCATACTTAGAGTGACCAGGTTGTCCTGGTTCACCCAGGACTTTCCTGATTTTAGCACTGACGGTCCCCCTTCCTGGGAAAGCCTCCAGTTCTGGCAGACCTGGAGAGATGGGCACTCTACTTAGATCTCAAGGCTGGAAGGGCAGCCTGCATTATTAGATTCCATAAACCCTTTCATTATCGTCTGACCAGCACAATTACATTGCACTGTAATATTTTTGTGATAAAGTGAGTTAGTTGCAAACGTTAAAAAACACTGCCATTTTTGAAACCCTGTGTGGGGATTTCTTTATATTTTAAACATAATGAGCACCTCAGGCTTCAAGAGGCTCTGGTAGTGGGCGGACAATGTGGAAAACACAGAGGTGAGAGACAGCCTGGTGCCTTTTGGGGCCTGGGAGGAATGAGAATATCCAAGGCATAGGGGATACTCCCTTGTGCAGGAACGGTTGTGGAGGTGAGGCTGGAGGGGTGGGCAGAGGTCACAGGGCTCCGGGGGCCAGGCCGAGGATTCTATCTCATAGCCTTGGGGAGACAGAAAAGATGTTGCACAGGTAAGTTCATGTGGAGGGAGTTTTGGAGAATTGATTAGGGTGTGGGTTGTAGACGCCAAGATCAGAGTGGAAGACCATTCTGGGCGCTGCTGTAAGTACGCAGGTGCATTATATAGAGACGGAGAGAAGGAGGCTGTTTAGTGGGAGAAGGGGACAGGACTCAGTGGTTTGAGAGTGGATGTGTGATGGTGGGAGGTGACTCACTTGGGATCTGGGTATGTGGCAATGACAACCACCAAGACAGGGATTTAAGGAAGAAAGTAGCTTCAGGGGAAGATGCTGGGTTTGGTTTTGGAAGTGTTGTTTGGGTCCTGGGACCACCAAGTGGAGACATCCCCTAGGCAGAGGGATATAAGCGTCTGCAACTTAGGAGAGAAACACGGCATGGAGATAAATATTTGGCTATCATTCCCCTTCCGAGTCCAAGGTGATCGATATGGGCGAGTTACTATGGAGGATGGGAGTGAAAAGATATGAGGCTGCAGCCTCTGCAGTGGGGGTGGGGGTGGGGGTGGGGGTGGGGGTGTTGATTCTCCGCCTCCTAGAGGAAAGGCTGATGGCTGAACTGGCTTGACCAGTGTAGTGGCTATTGCTAGTGTCTTCAGTGTGCATGAGCACAGTCGGATCCCTGGGAACCATCTGGAAAGTCTGTCCTTTCTTGCGTGACCCAGTTCCAGATAAGATGACACTAATAATACTGATTCACTTCCCAGGACGGTGAGAAGTCAGGAGCTAATGTATGCACTGGGCTCATTATGCAAATAACCTGTCCTGAGGCACAGACGGCTTGCTGATCATTCTCTCCTTCCTCTGCTCTCCCAGGATTCTGGAATTGTCTGCAGCTGCCAACACAGAGCCCTTGTCTTCCTCCAGGATCTGAAAGCCTGTACGTGAACATCTCTCGAAAACAATGATCTTAATTGCCAGAATTGTCTTAAAACAATTCTGGCTATGAGAATGCTCAATTAAAGTCAATTTCTATTTCTAGATAAGAAAAGCCAGTAAAGAGAAAGCATTGCGCTGGAGGACTCGGGAGATGGATGCCGTGGGACTTCGGACAGGTCTCCCTCTCTGAATTTCCGAGGGTGTTGAGCTAGACGAGCTGTCAAGGCCCAGCCCAGACATGCTGGGTATGTGATTCTAGTCAACACAAACCACTCATGGCTTCCTAGTGCATGAGTCAGAGATATTAAAGCATATTTCAAAACAAGGAGTTACAAACGGTAATTTTCATGATGTTCTTTCTTCATTCCGTAAATATATATGGAGCACCCACTACTGGTCAGGCACTGTGCCAGCTGCAGGTGAAGCACGGGAGCAAACACAGGCTCTATGGGCCTCTTAGAGTCTAGAGGGAGGCACATGATGGAGGCAGTAGCTGCAAAGTGTGAGGGGGCCAGGGGGAGGGGGAGGCAGGGAGGCCATGGAGGAGGCTGTGGCAAGTGTCCCGGGCTCCCTCCGCTAGCTGACAACGTCCTGCAGGATGTGCCTGCTCCACCTCCTACTTCCATAAGAAAATCTGCTGAACCACCCAGAGAATGTGATGCACCCCTCTTTGCGAGGAGCACCCAGTCCTGGGAGGGACGGTGCCCTGTCGCTCATCCTTCCAGATCGCCGGAAGCTTTCCCAGAGTCAATGCGAGTTGACTCCTCAACTTGTGCCTGAACTATTTTTAACTGACTGTCACCATGGCAGCGTGAGAACTACTGGGAAAGATGTGGCCTTTCTGACAGCATTCAGGATGCTGGGTGCCCTCTTGTCTCACTTAATCCCCTGCGCGCCAGGGCCAAGATAATCTATATTAAATCCCCGCCTCCTACAGGCAGAGCTAGAGCTAGGACTTCTTTCTGTGCTTCCTCGTCTTCAAAGGAAGGATTTTAATAAAACAAAAACAAAAAAACACACCTCCCTTTGTGGGTCTGTCGTAGGGGTCGAATTAGGTTATTAATGCATGAAAGCACGCTGCATGTGCCCTGTTAGTTTCTGATGACCGTGTCTTCATGGCAACACCCATCCCCTCTTCACCTCTGGTTTACCGGCTGATCAGCCTGTTAGCATTCTACAGTGTCCATAAAGTCTAGAAATGTAGACAATATCATTTACTTTTTGACAGACTGGCGACGTCCTTGATGACATTCTGCACATTTTCCTTTGTTTCCAGACCTTTACAGATGCCCTGCAGAACCAGGTCCAGCCTCTGCCTCCCCCAGGCAGAAGTGGGTGCTGAAGCACACAGGGGAGCTGTCTCTGGCCTCTTATTGCATTGCAGTTACACACGTATGTGCATCCCTGCCTTGTCTGTACATCCTTGAGGGCAGGGACTGCCCTGTCTTTTCACCTTTGTACCCCAGCACCCAGCACCAGCCCCTGAGGATGAACAGACACTGGGTTAGTATTTGTTGAATGAAGGAAGGAAGGACTGAATATAAGGGCCAATGGAGAATGCAGGCAGGGTATTGTGGTTTATAATAAGAAATGTATATTTGGTCTTCGTCTCTGTTTCTGGCACAGAGCTTCTAAAACCCTTGGAATTTCCTAAGTGATGAGAGTGATAAAGGTGTCTATCATTATGCTAATGCGGGGACTTTTGGGCCAGCCCCAGGTCACCTAACCATGGAAGCTGATCACCAGAGGAACCAACCACCTGATTAGAGGGTTGAAAGTTTCAACCCCATTCTCCTGACCTCCAGGAAGGGGAAAGGGGCTGGAGGTTGAATCAGTCACCAGTGGCTGATGACATAATCAATCATGCCTATGTTAGGAAGCCTCCATAAAAACCGAAAGGACAGGGTTTGGAGAGCTTCCAGGTTGGTGAACATGTGGAGGTGCTGGGAGAGTGGTGTGCTCAGAGAGGGTGTGGAAGCTCTGCACCCTTTCCCTGTACCTTGCCCTATGCACCTCTTCCTTCTGGCTGTTCCTGAGTTATATCCTTTTATAATACACCTGTAATCTAGTAAGTAAAATGTTTCTCTGTGTTCTATGAGCCACTCTAGCAAATTCATTGGACCCGAGGAGGGGGCCATTGGAACCTCCAGTCTATAACTGGTTGGTCAGAAGCACAGGTGTCAACCTGGGCTTGCAATTCGTGTCTGAAGTGTGTGTGTGAGGGGGGCAATCTTGTAGGGCTGAGCCTCTAACCTATGGGATCTCATATGATCTCCAGGTAGATAGCGTCAGAATTGAGTTGAATTGTAGGACACCCAGCTGGTGTCAGAGGATTGCTTGGTGGTGGGAAACACCACCCACACGTTGGAACTGGATGCAGAATCATAGCAAGCCAACAAGCTATCTCTGAGGGTTGGTATGAGTGAGGCTTCCTGAGTCAGGGCGTGGAAGATGGATGGAGAAGGAGGTAACACCTGCTGAGCACCTCTGATTTAATCCTCACATCACTCCCACTTTACAGAGAGCACACGGAAGCACAGAGGGGATGAATGAGGGACCCAGGACCACCCGGTTAGTGAGCAGCTGTGTTGAAATGCACACTTTGTGTGGTTTGGTTCCAAAGCTCTGGTTCTTACCTCTCTGCTTGGCCCTCTGGGAGGAGGAGAGGAGTCTAGGGGGGAGCATTTCCTAAAAAAGCACGACAGAAGTCCAGCTTTGGAGAAAGTGAGTACTGCCTTGAGGGCAGGAGCCCTCCCTGCCCAGCATTGCCCATAGCCCCAGGAACCCCTGGCATTGGGCACAGGATTACCGGCATATGTGTAGGGATGTGCATTTTTCAATGGGAAAAATGCACAGCCTTTGCCAGATTCTCTAAGGAGTCCTGAACCTAGAGCAGCACCCTCACTCTGTGGGCAGAGCTTCGTGGGAAACCACACAGAGGCCAGATCAGAACAAGGAGCAGAAAGGAGCGATTGAAATGTGCTGGTTCTTGCGCCCATCTCCACAGCTCACCTCGTGTCCAGGACACGTCTTCCCCCGACAGCCAGTTCTCACTTCTCTCCCTTTGCTGCTCTTCACCCTGAAACCCTTTCCTTTAGAGCTGGCCTGGAAAGCAATCTGCCTTCTTTGGGTCACATTTCATATCCTGTGGTGCACACGTCTGTGTGGATTTTCTAGTTGTGCTCTCAGAGGACAACTAGAAATTTCTTTTCAGATTTTTTTTGCCCATAGAATTGTCTTCTAAGGTGCTTTAATAAAAAGATACTTGAGTAGCAGAAGATGCTTACAGAATCCAGTAACCGTAAGTAGCTCATTCCAAGCTAAAAACAAATAATGGTCATATAGGTGATAAATAAGAAGTGGAAACACTATCTGAACATGGCCTCTCCCACGTTATTACAAACAGGACCGCAGCAGACAGGGGTGTGGCGGGGACACCCGCCGCCAGGGAGAGGTCAGCACGAGCACTGGCAGGAAGTGGTGTCTTTCTGGAGAAAAGCTGCCATGGAGGGGAGATCCTGGGAGCGAAAGCCTGGGATGGAGTGGCCACCTGCCTCGTATCATGCAGAACCAGCTGACCTGGAAGCCCTGCGGAGGGACCCTGGGAGCCCTTTGATCTGGTCTTGCTTCTGCAAAGAGCCTGAGAAGCATGCCCCCAACTGAGTGCAGGAGCAGGTCCAGAGAGAATGCATCTTCCATGATTTCTCCTCTGGGAGGCCATGAGGAGAGGCTAAGACCCTGTGTCAGAGCCCCTGGGGCCAGAGCAGTTTTACTTGAGAAGGGAGACAGCAATCCCCATGGAAAATGCTCTGGGCTTTTGCAGGTGCTAAGCAGTAGCCGGAACTTTCAGGAAAACCAAGGAGACATCCCGTTGGTTCTCCGTGTGCAGTTGAAAGAGACTGACTCATCCATTCATCCTTTGCCCTCCTCCACCTCCCAAAGGTTTCCTGTGAAGACTGGACTTGAACAACAGGGGTCTGATCTATGCCGTCATCCTAGTCTCCTCTCCAGGCTTGTTTTTAAAAATAACTTCTATTTTTCTTATAACACCAGTAATTTACCGTTTGTAGGAAACTTAGAAATATAGAAAAGCACAAAGAACGAGCTATAATCCAATCATCCAGAGACAACTACTCTTCATATCATGGTATCTTGTCTGTTCTCTGTGAATATTAATGTGTATTATAATGCACGTATGTATAGGTATGTGCATTTATTTATATATATTTATTTATAGAAATGTATATTTATGCAATGTGTAATTACTTTTAGAAAAAAGGCATCATATTGTGGTTCAGAGCTCAGACTCTGGAGCTAGACTGCTGAGTTCTAATCCTGGCTCTGTTATGTGCTGGCTGTGTGGTCTTCATCTCAAACTCTCTGTGCTTCAGTTTCCTCATTTGTAAACAGCCTAATCGGTTGATGAAAAATAGTATCACGTTGTTGCCTGAATTTACAATTCTTTGTTGGTCATTCGTGTTTCTTGTAATCACTTGTTTGCACCCCCTGTCCATTTGAGGGTACGCCTCATGTGTGTGTGAGAGCGCTGTGTGTTCTGGGCCATTCCCCAGTCTTGGGCTCTGGACCCCATCCCATCTGCCTCGTTAGCCCCTGATTATCCACCATCTTTTCTGTGTCTTCACTTTCTCTCTATGTATTGGTTCCTTTCCACCAATTAAGAAAATCAATTAAAATGTTGATTTTAAAACATTCTTAAGTCTCTCCCATTTTAAAGAAATAAACAAAAACCCTTGTTGAATGTCGGCGACCTCCTTCCTTTGTCAGCCAAATTTCCTAAAAGTTGTCTACAGCCGCCATCTAAGTTCCTCATTCCACTTTCTCAATCTCAGTCTGGTTGCTGCCTGCCCCCCTCAAACTGCTGGGAACAGGGTTACCAATGGCCTCCTTGTTGCCAGGTCCACAAGGCACTTTTGTCTTTATTCTCACCTGACCTCTTGCATTTGGCACCTCCTCCTGCTCGCTCTTTCCCCTGTCCTCCCAGACCGTGCACTCTCCTGCTGCCTGGTCTCCCTCCCCTCCGCTCTGCCTATTCCTTACTGGGCTCCTCCCTAAGTTTCTCTCCTTGAATGTGCTTTTTCTCGGCCTTCCCTTCTAGTTCCTTCTGCTCTCTGAGAACCTGACTGAACTCATCCACACCCAAATCTTCACAGCTTTGTAAACGTGGACAATTCCCAAATCTCGATCTCTAATTCAGACCACCATCCTGAGCTCCAGACTCACATACCCAACTGGACGCCCATTAAGACATTCCCCAAAAGCATAAAATCCATGTGTCTCAAACAAAATTACGCATCCTTCCCATAGATCCTTCTCTCCCCTCTGGTTTCTATCTTTGAAAAGGGTCAGATCATATCCTATTAAAGTGCCAGTGACTCATTTCAAAAGGAATCAAAGCAGTAGTTCCATTAGCGGTTGAATTTTGGGGATGAGAAGGTGGGGAGGTACAGGGGCGACTGGGCCTTCCTGATGTCACTAGTCACAGTGCTGCTGTGCTTTGTGTTTTTCTCCTGTACGAGGCTGACCCTGTACTTGACAGACCATCAGCACTTATCATTACTAAATGAATGGAAACTCATGGGACCAAGAGTAATCGCTTTTCACAAAGTGTTTAGCTGGAAGGGCTCTCAAAGACCATCCAGTCCAATCGCAGCCCAGAGAGGAGTCTGTGGGCCTCTGCCCATTTCCAGTGGTGTAGAGAAGCGACCTCAGATCTCCCTACTTCCCAGACAGTGTGATTTCTCCAGGAGCCACTAGGCAAGGCCATCAAAGATACCCACCTCTGCCATTAGCCGAGAGTCTTGGGCCCAGGTAAGGGCTTTTGACCTGACATTGCTCTCCTGTCACCCTACAGGTCCCCATCTTCAGACACCCTTAGAAAGAGTGGGAGCTCCAGATTGCTTGCAGAGCGTTTTCTTACCGCTGGCTGGGCTCCCAGGCCCCGAAGTCACAGGAAAGTACGTGCTAGTGTAGTTATCAACATCCCAGTGAGGGAAATGCTTTCTTTTGAAAAATCATTTATTATAGAAAATTCGATCATACTAAAAAGAGAGAGAATAGTACAATGAATCCCCACACATCCATTACCCAATTTCTACTCAATCCTGTCATATCTATCTCCTTTTCCTCCAACAATTTTTTGGGTGTTTGTTTTGGTTTGGTTCTAGATCATTTTAAAGCACTGTTTCTCAAACTTTTTGGTCTCAAGACTCCTTTGCATTTTCAAAAATTGTTGAGGACCCCGAAAAGCTTTTGTTTATGTGAGTTAAATTTTTGATATTTATCGTATTAGATGTTAAAACTGAGAAACTTCTTAAAATAATTACTTATTGATTCATTTAAAAATTACAACACATCCATTAAATGTTAATATAAGTGATTTTTTTAAATGAAAAATAACTATATTTTCTGAAACAAACAAAACTAGCAAGAAGAGTGACATTGTTTTACATTTTTACACATCTCTTCAATGTCTGTTTTAATAGGAGACAGCTGGATTCTCCATAGACGACAGCTGGATTCTTGTGTATGCTCTGCATTCTATTGGTTGAAATATGTTGTTTGATTGAAATACATGAAGAAACTCTGGTCTCACACAGAAATGTAGTTGGAAAATGAAGGCTTATTTTAATAGTTTTCAGATATTTGTAGACGTTCTTTGAAACCATGCTGAAACTTAATAAACACTAGTTTCTTAAATGTTAGTTGCAATGTGAAATCTGAAATTGTATCAATGAACTTTTTGTATTGTGTTACAGTAAAATCCATCCTTTCTCTTGCACTTTGAGTGGATCTATCTGATTTGTTTCATTGTGCCTTGGTCATTTGGAGAATATTGGTTGCTAAGTTATGCAGATCTTCCAAATGTTGAAACATGTCATTACACAATATCAAAAAATTATATTTGTTAATATCATCACCAATTTCTCCCAATGTCTTTATACTCTGGCAAGCTGGCAGATACAAGTTTTCTTAAATTCTAATTTTCACATGAAAGCTCTAATTTTATGATTGGCAAGAAATTTTGTCCATTTTTTACTTAAAGTGACACCTGATTTTGTTCACTTTTGGGAAAATGTCTGCCAAATAGGGCAGGGTCAAGTCTGGATTGACCATAATTTATCTGGTAGTCAGTTTTTTTTTTTTTTTTTTTTGTGAGGGAGATCAGCCCTGAGCTAACATCCATGCTAATCCTCCTCTTTCTGCTGAGGAAGACCGGCTCTGAGTTAACATCTATTGCCAATCCTCCTCCTTTTTTTTTTACCCCCAAAGTCCCAATAGTTGTACGTCATAGTTGCACATCCTTCTAGTTGCTGTATATGGGACACAGCCTCAGCATGGCCGGAGAAGCGGTGCGTGGGTGCGCGCCCGGGATCCAAACCCGGGCCGCCAGTAGTGGAGCTCGCGCACTTAACCGCCAAGCCACCGGGCCGGCCCATCTGTTAGTCAGTTTTTCAAGTAAACATCATGCTCCATGGAAAAAGCAGCTAGTTCAGCTCAAAACTCAAATGATACCACAAGTGCTTTTTCCTTGAGACAACTATTGGGATGCAGCAGAAGTGCTTTTTGAGTACTTTCCATTTCATCACATGGAATATTAAAAAGATGTACTCTAAAAGGTCAAGATTTAATGAGATTAATAGTTTTTATTGCTTCATACTGCACATTCTTAAATGCAATTGGCTTTTTAAAATGTTGACTGTGTGGCAGTAAAGAATACAATGACAAGGACAGTTTGGTATCACTGCCTTGATTTGTGCTACAGCACTAGCAGTTTTACCCACTATTGCTTTTGCACCATCAGTGCAAATGTCAAAGCAGTGAAAAAGGTAAACAACATGTTAATAGTGTTGTAAAAGTAGTTTTGATTCTGGACATCCCTAAATGAGTCTCAGGGGTTCCCTCAGGGGGTCTATGGACCTCACTTTGAGAATTGTGGTTTTTAAGCAAATCCCAGACATCACATCAGTCACCTCCAATGAACAAAGACTTAAAAAAACATAACACAAATATTACATATAATGCAATTAATAACATATTCTTAATATCATCTAATACCCAGTCTGTGTCTAAATTTCCCCTAATGTCTCAAAACAAATTTTTATTTTTACAGTTGCTTTGTTTGAATCAGGATCCAAATTATGTCCACACACTGTGGTTTTCACTATGTCTCTAAAAAATCTATTTTAGTGTCCCTTCCTCCCTCCATTTTTTTTTTTTTTTTTTTTTTTTTTTTTTTTTGTGAGGCGATCAGCCCTGAGCTAACATCCGCCAATCCTCCTCTTTTTTTGCTGAGGAAGACGGCCCTGGGCTAACATCTGTGCCCATCTTCCTCCACTTTATATGGGACGCCGCCACAGCATGGCTTACCAAGCAGTGCGTCGGTGCGCGCCTGGGATCCGAACCAGCGAACCCCGGGCCGCCGCGGAGCGCGCGCTTAACCGCTTGCGCCACCGGGCCGGCCCCCCTCCCTCCATTTTTATTCCATATTTTGTTGAAGTAACAGGATCATTTGTGCTATAAAATTTCCAGCCTTCTGGATTTGGCTGATGGCATCCTTGTGGCATCCTTTACCATGTTTTTCTGGCCTCCCGTATTTCTTGCAGACAGCTTAGATCTAGAGCAGGGTTTCTCAACCCTACACTATTGGTATTTTAGGCCAGATAATTCTTTGTTGTGGGAGCTGTCCGTGCACAGGATGTTTAGCAGCATCCCCAGCCTCTACACACGGGATGTTAGTAGCATTCCAACACTAACTCCCCCACCCCCACCAAGCTGGACAACCAAAAATGTCTCCAGACATCGTCAAAATGTCCCCTGGAAGGCAAATCACCCCTAGTTGAGAACCTCTATTCTAGAGGCTCTAGAGACTTGATTAGATTCTGGTTCAGCTTTTATATTGGCAAGAATAAGTCATGCGTGATTCAGAGTACTTCTTATTACATCTTAGCAGGAAACACATGGTGTCTGATTGCCCCACTTTTAGAGTTGAGATTGATCCATGAGTTCAAGCGTTGTCAATCTAATCCACCAACTTCAAAACTCTCCAACAATCCTCCTGAAAGTGTTAGCATCTATGGATGATTGCAGCCTACATCCATTATTTCATTAGGGATTGCAAAGCGGTGATTTTTTTTCCCCCTAATTCCATCATTTGCTTCTGTCTTTATTAGCTGGGATACTTTTCTAAAGAAGAATTTTCCCTGATTAACTATTTGGTTACCCTGAAATAATGTCCATACAGAGTAAAGCATGATAGCTGTCTGATTTTTTCTCTTCACTTACTAATTTAGCACTATGGCCTGGAGACCACTCCACAGCAGAACATAGAAGTGTTCCTTATTCATCTTTGTTTAACAGCTTTATTGAGATATAATTTACATAGCATATAATATATCCATTTTAAGTGTATAATTCAATGATTTTAGTAAATTTATAGAGTTGTGCAACCATCACCACAATCCATTGTAGACCATTTCCATCATTCCAAAAAGTTCCTTTGTGTCTGTTAATAGTCACTCCTCCCAATCCCAGCCCTAGGCAACAACTGATCTGCTTTTTGTTTCTTTAAATTTGCTTTTTCTAAACATTTCACATGGTCATATGGTCTTTTGTGTCTAATTTCCTTCACTTACCATAATGTTTTTGAGCTTCACCCATGTTGTAAAATGTATCAGTTACTTTGTTCTTTTTAGTTGTCTAATTGTGGTCCATTGTATGACTATACCACGTTTTGTTTATCCATTCACCAGTTGATGGATGTTTGGATTGTTTGCAGTTTCTGGCTATTATGAATAACCACTATGAACATTCACAAACATGTCTTTGTATGGACATATACTTTTATTTCTACTTGCTAAATTCCTAGAAATGGAACTGCTCACCATCCTCGTTCCTTTCTACAACTGCATTAAACTCCATTGCATAGTTGTACCATAGATTATTCAACCCATCCCCTGTTGTTGGACATTTGTGTTGTTTCAGTTTTCCTTTTCGCTATTGCAAAAATGGTGCTACAATAAATAGCTCTGCATCTGTAATTTATTACTTTTGCCAGTGCATCTTGTTGATAGATTCTTAGATGTGGGTTTGCTGGGTCAAGTGGCAATCCCATATGCAGTTTGGATAGATATGACCTAATTCCCCTCCGTAGGGGTTGTGTCATTTTGCAACCCCACCAGCAATCTATGAGAGTGGTTTTCCACAGTCTTGCCCTCAGTATATATTATTCAACTTTTGTATTTTTATGAACATAATAGGTAAGAGATGGTATCTCAGTGTAATTTTGATTAGGAATGCTCACTTTTCTGATGTGTCACTTCATTTGTTCGTTTGTTTATTCATTCATCCATCCCATACCGTGACGAGGTGGCACCCCAGAGGTTGCTCTAATTGCTAGTATTACTGTCGTAAGTGCCAGGGGTAGCTCTGAATGAGGCAGGAAATATTCCTGCCACCCTAGAGCTTACATTCTGATATGGAAAGACAAATAATACAGTTAATAGATCAGAAAATGTTCACATAGTGGTAAGCATTCTGATAAGATTTGAAAGAGAGTGATGTGATACATCAATGGACGGCATCCATTCATTCATTTGCTGAGTCACACCTACAATGCGCCAGGCACTGGGTGAAGTGCTAGGGCCTTCTTGGTCAAGGTGTAGCCAGAGTCTTTTGTAAAGATGATTGGGGTAAGAGTGTGGGCGCCAATAGGTCATATAGAGCTGTGGGTACAAACTGACGCTCGTGTACTGGACCCTGGGAACACAGAGAGGACAAGACATGGTCTCTGTGCGCAGTCTAGTGGGAGAGAAAGACATGACATCAAGCCATATGATAAGAAAAATGCCCTAACAGTGCAGTGGGAGCATAGGCAAAGGCATTCCGGAGCACTCCTCAGGCTGGTTGAGGGTAAGGCAAGGCCACACAGGTCCTCAGAAGATGAACGAGGGGGCCGGAAGCCTTGCAGGGAGAGAGCACATCAGGCTGTCCCGGGCACAGCTCTACCCTCAGGGTGGAGCTGTGAAGTAGCAGGGTTCTCTTTGGAGCTAGCCTCTTTTGATCCTCCTATTTGTCCATCTGCGCAATCTGTGGGGCCTGTGGCTTGTGATCTTGGGTACTCTACTTCTCCTGTCTACACCTGTGGTAAGCAGAATAACGGTCCCCAAATGTCCATTTCCTAAACCCTGAAACGTGTGAAATATGTTACTTTATATGGCAAAAGGGACTTTGCAGAAGTGATGAAGTTAAGGATCTTGAGATGGGGATACTATCCTGGATTATCTGGGTGGGCCCGATGTAATTAGAAGGGTCCTCATGAGGGAAACAGGGAACCAGGAGGATCAGAGTGAGAGAAGCAGAGGTCGGAGTGATGCACCCAGAAGCCTGTGGAAGCTGGAAAAGGCAAGGACCTGGCTTCTCCCTACAGCCTCCAGAAGGAACACAGCCCTGCTGACACCTGGATTTTAGCCCCGTGAGACCCGTTTCTAACTTCCGACCTCCAGAATTTGTAAGATAATAAATTTGTGCTGTTTTAAGCCACTAAGTTTCTGGTAGTTTGTTACAGCAGCCGTGGGAAACTCATACAACCCCTCAGTTTTCTCATCCTTGGAATGGGGATGATAACAGTCCTATGTCGTGGGGGCGCTGTGAGGATGAAATAGATAGCGTAAGCAGGGTGCTTAGCAGGCCCCCAGCTCAGTCGACCTTCGCTTCACAGCTTATCAGCTGTTGCTCCGGGGTCTTTACAACAAAGCGTTATGTTAAGAAAGAGACTTCAAGATCTCTAAACACCAAACATGTACACTAGGGGATCTTATTCTTTCATCAGACTTGTGCTAATGTGAAGTCAGTGCCTGCCCATATCTCTTCTCATTCAGTGACACATCAAGCAGGCCCCATTTTCCATTTATTTCTAAAGTAACTTAACTTTGTCTTTAATTATCAAATGCACGTTCATTGTAGGAAAAAATTCTATAGAAAATATAGAGGAATAAAAAGTAAAAATCATCCATAATACCGTTACATGGATATAGCCATTGTAATTTCCAGAATTTTGTATGCACACACACACACACACACAACATATCATACGTATCTTCTCATATTATATGTTTCTATACCATCAGGTTTAGTGGCTTCCTAGAATTCAATTTTAAGGAAGCCATCGTTTATTCAACCTATCCCTGATTGTTAGGCATTTAGGATACAAGGAACATCCTTGTATATATTTCTTTGTATTCTCGCTTAATTAGTTCCTTAGGTTACATTCTTCAAGTGAAATTACTGGGTCAAAGGGCATGCATATTTTAATGGCTAAACACACACACACACACACACACACACAGGCACATGCATGTATCTGAACTGAGGTTGAGAAACCTGTTCCACTCTCTGCTTCCTCCGGCAGTCTACTCAAGCGTCCATTCATCACACCTCAGCTCACGTTAATTATTATCACTCAAATTTTATCTTTTGCTTATCTCTTGGGCAAGAACTTGGCCTCATTGTTTTAATATTCATTCTTTGATCACTAGTAGAGTTAAATTGGATTCACATGTTTGTTGCCCATTTGCACTTCTTTTTTTGTGACTTATTCATATCCTTTGTCCATTTTTCTGTGACAGTGTTCATCTTTTTCTTATTCAACCATTTGTCATGTAAGTTGTGAGTATTTTCTCTAGTTCGTCATTTGTCTTTTTACTTTATCTGTAGTATCTTTACTCCAAGATCGATCAATCATTTCTTTTATGGCATCTCACTTTCATTTTATGCTTAGAAGTTCTTCTTTCCAGCAGGACTATCAAATTGTCTCTAATATTTTCTTGGACCACATTTATGATTTTATTTTACAATGTAAATTTAACCCATCTAGAATTTGTCTGGTGTAAGAAATGAATTCCCCTAAGTGACATTTATTTTTTAAACATCCATTCCATCACCAATGGTTTGAGATGACATATTCATCATGAATTGACTTTCTATATATACTTGGTTTTATTATTCATTAATCTATATCTTTACCAGTGTGGGAGATCAGAATGGGCCACCTCAAAATACGTTTCTTTATCTTGATTATTTTCTCTGAAAGAAACTTTGACCTCTGCCCCCCCACTAACTGCCTAAACAAATGTAACTCTGGGTATGGACAGACTGGCAGGGTCCTTGCTAAGCCCATTCCAAGTAAAAGTGGAAGTTATCCTTTGCAAAGGACATTTACATTTATAAGGGAAATCTCCATTTGTAAAGGTATCTCCCTCTCTGTACTGGGAAGAAGGGGGGATGACCTCATCTCTAGAAACTTAGTGCGGAAAGCGAGTCTGCATAATAACCTTACTGTGCTTTTCTGGTAATCTCCCATAACTGACTCGTTCGTTCCTCACCCCCAACATCCTCCTTTGTCTTTACCTAAATCTATTTAAGAAGAGAACCTCTGCCATTTTGTTGAGATACTCAGTTACCCAGTGGGTCTCTCCCATGTATACATATTATAATGCTTTGTTTGATTTTCTCCTGCTATTTGGTTTCATGTCAATTTAATTTATAGCCCAGCCAGAAAGGAACCAGAGTGGGTAGAGGATAGTCTTCCTCCCCTTCACCAGTAATATATTACTTCTAATTATCTGTATAGTAAATTTCTAGAACAAAAAAGTACTAGAACTCCCCCCCTTCTTTTCACATTATCTTCCTTTTCAACATTTTTTTTTTTTTGGTGGGGAAGATTAGCCCTGAGGTAACATCTGTTGCTAATCCTCCTCTTTTTGCTGAGGAAGATTAGCCCTGGGCTAACATCCGTGCACATCTTCCTCCACTTTATATGGGACGCTGCCACAGCATGGCTTGACAAGCAGTGCGTTGGTGCTCGCCCGGGGTTCCTAACCTGTGAACCTCCTGAACCCTCGGGCCGCCGAAGCAGAGTGTGCACACTTAACCACTATGCCACCAGGCCGGCCCCCTTCCTTTTCAACATTTTATTTATTTTTCTAAAAAGAGTTTGGCATAATTTAGTTAAGTTTCAAAATGTCAATCTTTGAGACTTGGTGATTGTGTTAAATTTCTAGGTTAATTCTAAGAGTGTTGACATCTTTAGGGTATTAAGTGTTCTAATTCAAGTACATAGTGTGTCCTTTTATTTATTCAAATACTCTTTTATGCACTTTAGTAGTGATTTGTGATTCTCTCTCTATAGATCCTCTTGTGATATCACACAAAGATATTTGCTCTTTGTCCCCAGTTCCTGGCACAGAGCTCCTAAAACCTGTGGAATTTCCTGAGTAACAAGTGTGATAGGAATGTCTTTTGTTCTAATTAGGTGACTCTTGGCGGGTTCCTAGAGAGCTCCAGGATGGGGCTGGTTTCCAGAGAGACCAAGCCTTGATTAGAAGCTTGGAACTTTCAGCCCCACCCTCCAACCTCCTCAGAGGGGAGATGGGCTGGAGATCGATCGAGTTAATCACCAATGGCCAAAGAATTAATCATCCATAGCTGTGTAACGAAACCTCTGTAAAAATCCCCAAATGACAGAGTTTAGAGAGCTTCTGGGCTGGTGAACATATCAAGTTGATGGGAGGGTGGCATGCCCAGAGAGGGCTTGGAAGCTGTGGTCTCCTGTCTTACCCACCCTCCCCATACATTGGTCTATGCATCTCTTCCGTCTGGCTGTTCCTGAGTTGTATCCTTTATAATAAACTAGTAAACCTAAGTTAAACGTTTTCCTGAGTTTTGTGAGCCATTCCAGCAAATTATCAAACCTGAAAGGAGAAGATTGGGGGAACCCCTGACTCTGAAGCCAAGTTGGACAGAAGTGTGGGTAACCTGGGGACCTGATACTTGTGAGTGGCATGTGAAGTGAGAGTAGTCTTTTGGGATGGAACCCTTAAACCTGTGTCCTATGCATGTGCATGGACTGTCACGTGTCAGGTATGGGTCCGCTGTAGGCAACAGTCAGGGGCAGCTGGATCCAGTGGCTGGATCCCACTGGGAGGTCAGTCCTCAGGCTGGCCCAAGGCTGTAGCAGTCACTGTCACTGTTCAGCGAAGCCAGGAAACTGCTGTGTGAAATCCAAGAAGCGCAAGTAAGGATGGAGACAGAGAGCAAATAACAAGGACAGACTGGGGGAGCTGTGAAGCAGCAAGAATGGTGTGACAAACGGGTAAAGTGGTACAGGGGAGGTGAGTGAGAACCGAGATGTGAGAGGCAAGCGTTTGTGAAACCTCTCTTGTACGTCTACTTGGCCATGCCAGGCTGAGAAATCCTGACTGCACATGCCCTTTTTGTGCCTGCCTGGACGCTGCTGGAAACCAAAGGAGGTGCGAGCAAGGGCCTTGAGAAATGAAGTTCGGTTACCCATTAGACAGCGTCCATGGAGTGAGGCAGCAAGCCATGGGGCCCAGCCATCAGATGTTCTTCAGTTAGTGCTCTTAGAGCTTCTTTAGTGTCAGTGGTTTGGGCCATGTGCGGCCATGCTTGACCTGGACCTCTCACCTTCCCTCCCCTCTGCTGAATCAGTGAGACATGATCCCCAGTCTCTAGGCTCTTGCTGCTGAGACAGCTCTCCCAGTGCCCCAGGGGCTCAGCCATCCCACCTCCAACCCTCCAGAGCCTGCTTCCAGAAGATGGGCCTCACTAACCAGGTCCAGTACATGACACTGTGTTGACCTTCTGTCTGACATGTTAAAAATTTTTTTCAATCTTATTTAATTAGACAGAAATTTTCAAAAATTTGATAACATGATGTGTTGGGAAGGGTGTGGGAAAGCACGTCCTCTTACACATCGCTGTATGGAAATTTGGCAATATCTGGCTAAATAAAAGTGCACAAACCCTTTGATTCAGCAATAATTTCACTTCTAAATATTTATTTTGTAAATATAATTGCACATTTAATTGAAATATATGCAAGATCCTTATATATTTCAATATAGCTTGTAATAGCAAAAGATTGGAAACAAAAACTTCAATGTCCATCAACAAAGGACTAGTTAAAAATAATATTATACATATTCCATATGTTAATACAATGGGAAACTATGAAAATTATACAACTGTCTAAAGAGTG
This sequence comes from Diceros bicornis minor, assembly GCF_020826845.1. NCBI lineage: Eukaryota > Metazoa > Chordata > Mammalia > Perissodactyla > Rhinocerotidae > Diceros > Diceros bicornis. Next base: position 71,508,526 of record NC_080744.1, read on the forward strand.
ACAATGCTTTATCCTTATTGATATGAAATATTGCAAGATATCTGGTTAAGTGGAAAAAGGCATGGTGGAAATTGTGTGTGTATTACGCTAAAATATTATCAGGGAGAAAAAGAAAATGTATACCTGTAAAATATGTGGACTGTTCCTGGAAGGATATATGAAAAACTTGTAAAAGAGGATGTACCGGGGGAGGAGGGATGGGTGGCGAGGTAAAGGAGAGGGAGATAAACTTAATTTCCTTATATACCCTTTTGTACTTTCTTTGAATTTATAATAAAGCATGACCTATTTGACATTTAGATTTTCCAGTAATATTTAACAACATGGGGGAATATTTTTCTCAAGTGCATCCCTTGCTTCTCCACCTGGATGGCTAAAAAGTATCTAAAACTTAAATTGTCCTAAATTGAACCCCACATCTGCTCTATCTGCCCTTTTCCTCACGTCAGTTACTGGCAACTCTATTCTTGCTGTTGTTCAGGCCAAAAATCGCGGAGTCATCCTTGGCTTCTCTCTTTCTCTCACATCCCGCATCCAGCTCCAGCCACAGTGGCTTTCTTGCTATTCCGAGAAAACGCCAAGCCCCATGCAGCCTTTGTACTGGCTGTGCTGTCCTGCCTAGAGGGCTCCTCCCCCTAACCTGCATGCTTCACCCTCTCTTCTCATCCAAGTCTTTGTTCGTATATCACCCCACCGAGAAGTAACCCAGCGCTCCTGATCCGCTTCCACTTTGCTTAAAAAAATTACTTCCTTTTATATTTGTTATCTGTCTCTTCCCACTTGACTATGCTTCACGAGGGCATTCATTTTTGTTTGTTTTTTTCGTTGTCGTTTCCCTAGTGACAATGTCTGGCACATAATAAGCCATGATAACTATTTGCTGATTGAATGAATGAATATAATGTAAAGTTTACAGACCATAATATAAAATTGCACCTACAGTATAATTGCAGTTTTGTAAAAAATGTATTTAAAATATTTATATTTTTCTAAAAGATGTTACATGACGGGCATTTGCATATTTCGCAATATTTTTTCCTCCCCTTGCCCATGAAAGAATATTCCATCATTGATTGCTTGGCTTCTTCTCCCCCCCCAACTTCTAGGGGAAGAAATGTATCTGCTAGCTCAGATTCTTCCAAGCAAGTGGGTAGAAAGAAAAGATGAAATGCAAGGAGAGAAACAAGTTTAATTAATTTAATATTGGGAATGGGAGCGGAGTCTCTCCGAGGAAGAAGAGAAACTTGAGAAAGGGGGAGGGGAAAAAGAGAGAGAGATACCTTGATGTCGGGGGCTTATGATAGACTTTTGGTGGTAGTTGAAAGTGAGGGGCTACGAGAGCTTTGGGGAAGCGGCGAGGGTTGGGCGGTGTCAAGAATGGGAATGGGAAAGAAACTTTAAGAAGTATCTCTATGGATTATAAATTGGATTCCCTTTGATTTTCTTTAAGAATCTCCAGTGAAGATCTCAATTGCTTTTGACTACTTTTGGATAGTGACTTTTTTTTTTTTTTTTTAAACATAACTGTGCTGGGACTGGACCACATGGATTCCTGGCTTTTTTTTATGGGGGCAAGAAATATATGGCAATATTATAAATGGTCTGTTCAGGGTTGTGGTTTAATGTGGTGATATTTTAATTTTCTTCTTTATGTTTTTCCATACTTTTGGCATTTTTCTACTATAAATGTATTCCTTTTATAATAAAGAAGAACATGTTGTAACATTTTTCTTTTTCCTTAGTCCTTTAAAGAGTCTCTGAGTAGCCATCAGTAGCTGCCTGGGGCGTCCATCCTCTGCCTGCCTATTTTAGGCAGCATCCAGGGCCAGGAATGGGAGCAGCCACACTGCAGCCGGGGTCTTCTCATGGCCAATGTTCAGGCTCTTCCCGTGACCCCCACACAACTCTCACTTCGGCTGGATCTATTCTGTGCTTGCCTCAGCTCCCCAGTACCCTCAGCAGCTGGCTGCTGTGGGTAGGATCCCTTGTCTTAGCTCTGTCCCTTTGGACTGGAAACTACTGCTGAATCTACCCTCGTCTCTCCCTAAAATAGGGGTTTGGTTAATAGCTATACCCATCTGACTCATATACATGGAATCTTTTTTTTTTAATTTTAAATTTTATAAAATTCCATCATGATACTCAGCTGAGGCTCCTCTTGCAGAACATAGGAGAGACGACTTTGGGCCACCACCTGGGCTGACCAGTTGTTCTGGTTTGCCCAGGACAGAGAGGGTTCTTGGGACATGGGCCTTTTCAGTGATGAAACTGTGAAAGTCCCTGGCAAATGGGGATGAGGTGGTCGCTGTTGTCATCACAGGCACTGGCAGACTTTAATGCCACTGTCCTAGTCAACTTCTGGGTTTAGCTGTGAGAAGGACACTCTCCTCCCTCTCTCTCCACAACAGGTGAAGAACATGCCCATTTCTCTCCTGGATCATGGCAAGAATCAGATTAAAATGTAGGGACTTTCCTCCACATCTGTTGGTCTAAAGGGAGTGAAAAAATATCAGAGCAGGACAAGGGGCCCTTGGAGAAAACTGATGCAGCCGGCTCCATCCCTGCCCCCACCACCAGCAGAGAAACGCAGGCCAAAGGAAACCTCGTGGAGGGGCTCCAAGGGGTCTTCTGCTCAGACACTGCCCCTGGTACAAACCCGCACAGCACTGCCCTGGGGGTCTGCAAACAAGAGCTGCATCTCCACAAACAGGTCAGCTCAATGCTCCTAGTTCCTGGAAATTTGCATATCATGAATCTCCTTTGGGAGATGAGAAGGGTTTTTAGACAAAATTATTTTAAAAACACAAGGTTCTCACAGGACCCAAAAGCACAAGCTCACAGCTTCTAACTAGGTTAGCTAAACAAGGATGCTCCTTGGAGGGAACTGCCAGCATGGCCTCTATTTTAGGCATTTCAGAGGCACACTGGCGATCATGACTTATACTGGATAGAGCGGCTATTTAGGGACATTTATTTTTGCTGAAATATTTGCTGAGTATTTTCATAAAGTGTTTCAAATCTGAAAAGATAAAAACAATTTCCATAAGAGCATTTAGAAGAGGGTGGGAAGGAAGACAGTGATCATAACACGGTAGCATTTGTGTTGCAATGACACCTTTGATACATTCTCTTTAGAGTGAAGCAAAAAAGAGCCAGAGCAGAGACGGCAGCATAAATCTGGCATAAAATGAATACTGTGAGCTCGCTGCCTCGGCTGGTTTTCCCAATGCTTTCATTTTCCCAAAAGGACAGGGTAACACTAAAGAAGTTCCAAGGGGGTCATGATTCCTTCTGTTGGGAGGAAATGGGCCTTTGGGAATTGCGGATGCATTCAGGTCCTGGGATTCAGTTTTCAGGCAGCCTGCTGAGGATGGTTTCCAGCCACCAGACCGTTGTCATTGTGCCACCTCCAGGTGCAGGCACTTTCCCCCCTGCTTCTCAGGCAGAGTTGGGCTCAGCAGCTTGGGGGTCTACCGGGACACTCTGGTTAGGGAGTCATGGAGGAAGGTGGTACATCTGAGATCCACATTAAAATCGTCTGCAGAGCTTTTAAAACCATCCATGCTTGGGCTGTCTTCCTGTCCATTAAACAACTTCTGAGGATGGGACCCAGGCATAGGAAGTACTTTTTTTTTTTTCTTTTTTAATACCCCGGGTGATCCTAGAGGACAACCTGGGTCAGAATCACCACTGTCATTCAGCATGCTTCAAACTTTAGTGCGCATATGCATCACCTGGAGATTTTATTTCCTGATTCAGCAGGTCCGGGAGGGGCCTGAGATTTTGCATTTCCACCAAGTTCCCAGGTGATGCCGTAGCTGCTGGTGCCACACTTTGAGTACCAAGTAGAGTAGAGCATACTGGACTAATTGCTGGGAACCAGAAGGTTTCTTTAACGGTCAATATCTGCAGTGTAGATAAACCTAAGGCTGCACTCTCTCCATCCATACAAAATGTGAATTAGACCAAGTCATTGCCAAGGCCTCTTCAAGCTGAGCCATTCTGTGATTTCAGGGATGTTGGACAGCAGTGTGTCGGAGCTGGCTTGCACCAGCTCACGAGAACTGATTGTTAAATTTCCTAGAATTTTGTGAGCCTGTTGTCAAACAGCTCTTATTAAAAATTGTTATACAAACTTACGATTAAACAACTTCAACTAAAAATGAAGGTAATAAATACTCAAAATTCATCCCTTCCTAATTATTTAATACTTTTTACTATTACCTATGTTCTTGAGGATATTTTTTTCTATTGTATCTATATGGTAGAAATACTATAAAATGGTGTGCATCTCTTGCCAACTCTGCGCTCAGTGATATCCTATTGGTAGCTTGAAATCAGCCACGAGGGAAGAATCTACACGACAGAATTGGCAAGTGTAACAAATAAGGGCTTGATTTATTACTTTATTGATTGTCTACACTCAAGAAAGTACATAATGGAGAAAAATTATAATAAGGCAGATTAAACTTAAAGTTAGTGCTAAAACTGATGCAGGTTTCAGTGTAATGAATATAATTGGTATGAGGGTGAGAAATAGTTTAACAGTAGATCACACATCTGATGTGATGACAGTAAATTTATTGGGAAAAAGAGTTAGTGGATTGATATGCAACTCCATTTGTCAAATCATGGTTAAATTGCCATCATAGGTTGACTAGGGATACAAGAGTTTGTCAAAAATAGATGAAACTATTCTGTGAGAATCAACTGATTGTATGGAATTTACAAAAAAAGCTATAGTATATTTTATTATTATTTGTAAACAGTGTACTACATGTCATTAATATCAGTCAAGTTTAGGATAAACTTTTATATACGTGTGCATACATATACATGTGCGTATGTGCATATATATACATATACCTCCATTTTTTCCCACCAGAAAGCCAGTTGCATTTACCAGCACACCACTAGATGTGAAGATACCGGTTTTCCAAATTATCTTCCCAGGTTGCTTCCCAGGTGACCATACCTTTGAACTCATAATTAAAGATAAGTTTTTAGAGGAAAAATCCCTGAGAGTCTGGTCCCAAATTCCCACCCATGTGTTTAGGATTGATGCCAGAACCTGTGTGATGATATACATCTATATAGATATACATGTATATAAACTTATGAGTCCTCACTGGGTACCAATTTACGTCAACATTACTACTTTACTTAGGCTGGTGCCCAACATTTTGAGGAGTTTCAGGAAGGTCTCACTGTTTAGGAAGCCATGTGCCATGATGGTACCCCATGATGACTGCTTTGAGATGTAATGCCTCTTGGGTGACTTATTCCCATTACTGACTAAATGAATCAGAATGGTTAATCCAACCAATCTTGCTAAGTGTTTCCACGCTTATAGAATAAACCTGAAGAGATAAAAGGACCTAGGAGTTATCGTCAGAAAATACTTCTTGTACTTCTGGAAATCTCATGAAAATAAATAAGCTGTGAGCATCATGGGGAGAGAGTCATCAGTAAACTGTCTCAGATGGTTGAACTCAGAAAGCTTATGGTTGAGTGTTTGTAGATTGTCTTTTTCTGCTCAGGCTGCCATAACAAAATACCATTGACTACGTGGCTTAAACAACAAAATTTATTTCTCACAGTTCTGGAGTCTGGGAAGTCTGAGATCAAGGTGCTGACTGATTTAGTTCCGGGTGAGAGCTCTCTTCCTGGCTTACAGATGGCCATCTTCATGCTGTGTCCTACATGGCAGAGAGGAAGAAAGACAGCTCTCATGTCTCTTATAAGGGCACTAATCCCATTAAGGGGTTCCAGCCTCATGACCTCATCTAACCCTAATTACCCCCCAAAGGCTCCACCTCCTAATGCCATCACACTGGTGTTAGAGCATGTGAATGGGGGAGGGGGGAGGAGGCACAATTCGTCCATAGCATAGATTGAGCCCTGGAGGCTTATGGTCAAAGAGACATAGGGTTCTCTATGGAAGTCTACACTGCTGTAGTCACCAGTCACCTTGAAAACGACTGAGGTTCTACACCAGACTGTGGCTGATGACTTTTAAAAACAGCATGAGATTTTTCGCTGGAAATATGGAGTTCAAATTTATTTTCAGCAATAAGAAGATTGTTCAGTAGCATCATAATGATTAGAAAAGAAACACTATTTGATCAAAAATGTAATCTTTAGAATCTAAGATAATTCTAAAGTTAATCTGAAAGAGCAAATCCATGATAAAATTCAGGGAGTTTTTAAAAAAGGCAGTTTAAGGAGAAATCTGTCCCATTACATTTGAAACTGCAATATAAACTTACAATAATCAGAACGAGGTGACAAAAGTAGAGGGAAAGATAGATCAATAGAATAGAATGAGAAGCTCACAAAGAAATTCAAGTTTTCATGTCAATTTAGTATATGATAAAGATGACACTCAAAAGCAATGGTGAAAAGATGGATTCTTCAAAAATGTTATTGGGGTAATTAGTTTGTTGTTGGGAACACAATTAATCTTAATGCACATCTGGTTAATTGCACAAGCTAAATACCAGGTGCAGCAAAAATCTAACTGTAAACCATCAAACCCTGAGAGTGTCAAGAGAAGGCTGGGAATTTTAATAATTTTCAGGTCAGAAAATTTCCAAGCATGACACCTTAAAGGAAAGAATTTCAAAGAAAAATATAGACAGATTTGGCCAACTTAAAAATTAAGAACTTATTTATGACAAAAACAACATAATAAAACTAAAGTACAAATAAAACGTTGCAAAATATAGGTATGACAGATTAAGAATACAAATATAAAATATGGAGATAGCTTTAAAAATTTATAAGACAAATAGAAAAATGGGAAAAGATATGAACAGTCAATTCACACATGTGCAGGTGCGTATACATAAAATACAAACAATTGAGAAATATAAAAAGTTGATCAACATCATTAGTAACTACAGAAACGCAAAAATAAGGTTTTTTTGCTTATTCAGATTATTAAGGATTAAAAAGATTGATAATATCTAGGATTGGTGATGGTATAAGAAAATAGTTAGTCTCATGCTTTGTTGGTGGAAGTGTAAATTTTTATAATCTTTCTGGAAGATGGTCTAGAAATAGTTATTAAAATGTTAAATATTTTCCTCATATTCACTCAGCAATTTCTTTGCAGATATTTACTCTAAGAGGTTAATTGGACAAAAACACTAAGATATAATTGTTGTTCATAATGGTGAAAAATTGGAAATAACCAAAATGTACATCTCTTGCACGTCGGTTAAATAAATTATATTTATACAATGGACTACTATTAAGCTATTGAGAGCTATTATGTATGCTATAGTCATTAACAGGAAAAGATTTTCATTATACAGAATATCGTTAAAAGTTTGGTAGGACACTATTTGTACAAAATTTCTATATACATTTATAAAACAAAAATTTCCGGAAAGATGTTCCCCCAAATGTTAACAATAGTTAGTTCTGAACTGTAGAATTTCAAGTGGTTTTCTGTTTTCTTTGTACTTCTCTGACTTTAAAATTTCTATTATTATTAAAGTGTCATTTTTTTCAAAAAGTTACTTTCAGTTTGAAGACAAAAAAAAGAGGAATTTAACAAAGCTGTGCCCTGAGGATAATTCATACCCTTAAATGAATTTAACTGCATACAAAGAAAAGTAAAACAGAATTAAGTATGTATTCAACTCAAAAAGCTAAGAAACAAACAGCAAAAGAAACAAGGAAAATAGGACTGAGTAATTAATAGAGATGAAAGTAAAATATAGTGAATTAAAAATAGAAAAATGCTACAATTAAATGTAAAAGATCTATCTTTGGAAGAAAAATAATAAAATAGATAAGCCCTGATCAAGTCTTATGAAGAAAAAAGAGAAAAGAGGCACCAAATAGCCAACATTAGGAATAAATGAGGATATGATCACAGATAAAGAAGAAAACTTAAAAATTTGCCTCTCAAATTGGCAAATATTTTAAAACATAGTATTACTGTAGGGCTCATGAAGCTGTGTCATGAATTGATACATTGGTAGCATAGTTCAGAGAGCAATTTGACAATTATTATTCAAAGTCTAAGCATTTTTGTTATCTATTTCCTCAGAAATCTGACTTTTGGGTTTTATCCAAAGGAAATAACAAGATAGATAGGTAGGTAGATAGATCAATAAATAGATAGATGGATGGGAGATGAAAGAGAGAGAGAGAAATGAATATATAACCCATATGAATAATAGATAAATAATAGTGATTATCTCTGGATGGGGAAATCATGAACAATTTTATTTACTTTATGTCTATTTTCTAATCAACTGTGAATCACCAACACCAACAGAAAAATGATTAGAAGATATAAATGAGCAATTTACAGAAAAATAGGCAATAAACATTAAAAAAAATTCAACCCGACCAATAATAAAAGAAATACAAATTAAAACAATAACCTGACACATTTTTAAATTATCGTATTGGCAAATTTCTTTAATGATGAGTCTCAGTGTGGGTGAGGATACATTTAACTATGAGCAAGGGGAAATGAAAATTGGTACAATCTTTCCGAATGATATATTTGCAATCTGTATCAAAAATATTAAAATTTTGCATACCTTTTAGTCTAAAACCTCAAATATTTTGCTCTAAGGAAATAACTCTGAAATGTGAAAAATTAACTAAAGGATCTTCACTGCAGTGTTATTTACAATAGAGAGAAACTATGTGAAACCTTTACATTTTACATAGAGAATTGGTTAAAGAAATTATAGTTCATGCATATACTAAAACATAACATAGCCATTAACAATGAAGTAGAAGAATAGCATGCAATGATGTGGAAATAAATTACAGAGTAAAAAAATATAATCTAAATTGATAGCTTTATAGCTGATTTTTAAGGAAGAAAAGAAGGGATACAATATGAATACATTGTCCTGTATTGTTTAATTCTAGTTTTGTAAATTATACTTGTATATTATAAGTATTATATATAGTCTCTTTTTCTTGTTCATCTGCATTTTCAAGTTTTTAATAACAAGCACTGTGACAGTCCATTATCCATTTCCTATTTATTTTTTTGCTAACAGAATTCTATTTTATTTGGAGTGGCGTTAAATCAGACCAAGGAACCATTTCTTGGTCTAAGCCAGTCATGGCAATCTTGCTTTCCATTTTCCCAACATCTCTTGTGTATGACCAATTTCTAATAGAAAGATTCAAGGAGAAGTTGGCTGTGAGAGATACTGCTGGGAATGTTTTGCTCTTCTGATAAAAGGGACAGATGTGACTGGCTCCATTCCTTCCCAGTCTTCATGTCTGGAATGTGGATGTTATGGCTGCAGCTGTCAGCAGCCTTCTAGCAAACTCAGGGGAAAGCCCACAAGCATCCCTGCTGGCCCTGAAAATTTTGAGCCTCTGAACCATCAGCAGCAACTGCCCACCTTCAGACATTTTGTTATGTGAGAAAACAAGTCCTTCTTTGTTTAGGATGGGGTTTTCTGTTACTTGCAGCAAAATGCATCTCTGATTTAAATGTGCAATAAAAACGTTTGAAAGAAACTATTTTTTAAAATTAAAAGGTGGAATAAAAGGGCTAGATGAATAAGTCCATATCTTATCTTCATTTTCTAGAATATACCTGTAACACATTTATAATAACAATCCAGTAAAAGTTATTAAAAAAATTATGATAGTCTGGAACACATCTAATCCCACAATGCCAGTCTCAGGAGACCTGGCTGCCCTGATATTGATTTGCTGTGTGATCTTGGGAGAGCACCTTATCATTCTAGAACTTAGCCTCCCAATCTGTGTAAAGACAATTAATTAAATGACTCTTAAGGCTCCATTCTAACAGCTCTAGCTAAGGAGCCCAGTGCTCACCTTTGAGTCTGTCTTATTCTTCCCTGTGGACAATGGCTGACTGAAAATAGACTCGTGCAGGGAAACTGCTCAAGAATGGGAAATAAAAACAATACTTTCCCCGGCTCAAAACTGAGTGCATGCTAATGGATACAGAGAATAGACAGGTGGTTACCGGAGGCGTTGGGGGGTACGGGGAGTGGATGAAATGGGAGAAGAGGGTTAAAAAGTACACACTCCCAGCTATAGAATAAATAAGTCATGGGGGTGTAATGTACAGCATGGGGACTATAGTTAACAATACTGTATTGCATATTTGAAAGTTGTTGAGAGTAGATCTTAAAAGTTTTCAACACAAGAAAAAAAATTTTGTAACTATGTATGGTGACAGATGTTAACTAGATTTATTGTGGTGATCATTTCACAATATATACAAATATCGAATCATTATATCATACATCTGAAATGAATAAAATGTTATATGTCAATTATATTTAAATAACACAAAGAAAAAAACCCTCAGAGTGCATAGGGAACCACGGCAGCAAGGATCACTTTATAATTTTCTTTGTGGTGTCAGAATACCATCTGATGTGATTCTCTTCTGTTAAGAGTGGCGTGAACCCTCTCCCAATCTCCCAACCAGAGCCCAAATTCTATAACACATGCTTTCTAACAGCTTCTCACTGAGATGTCCCATGTTTCCCATGGTGTGCGTTCTCCCTTGCTGCAACAAGTAATAAATCCAACTTGCTCAATTATAGGTGTGTTCCTGGAGGTCTTTGGCTGGAAGGCTTTGACAATAGTGGGAATTCAAAAACGTTTATTGCTACTATTAGTGATTATTGTTATTGTTGTTATTAATTAAATGGGTCTAGCATATAAAGGACATCTCTGGGTAAGTGGCTGAGACACCACCAAAAGGCCTCTTGCCTCATATTATCTTGTATGAAGTGAGTGGCATGGAACAGCAGAACATTGATTCACACACACACACCCTAAAAGATGCTGACAATTCTTGATCTTTAGAAGGTCCTTCCATGAAGGCAAAGAACTTGTCTTTCTTGTTCACAGCTGAATCTCTAGAATGCAAAGGAATGGAGATGAGGTCACATAGCCCAGACTCAATAAATTTTTTTTTAAATAAATGAATTCAAACATCCTGGGAGACGTTAACATTTTAATTTGAATATTAATAGATCAGGTAGACATATATAGCGCTTGCTCCCTACCAGGCACTGTACTAAACACTTTACATGTATTAACTCAGCTGCCTCTTGTTCCAGTCCTATGAAGCAGATACTATTATTAACTCAATTTTATGGATGTGGAAACTGAGGCACAGAGAAGTTTAGTGACTCAGCAGAGATCCCATGGCTGGTAAGTGGTTGAGTTGGAGTTTAAATCCAGGCAGTCTGACTTCAGAGTCTGTGTTCTTAACCAATAAGCTATCCTGCCTTGCAGTACGAAGTAAAGAGACAGAAGGTAATAATATGCAATTAACTTAACAGGTGTATTTGTATTGTTTGTATCCAAATACACAGAATGCACATTTTTTTCTTCATTGACCATGAAGAAAAATGTTCTTTGAATATTTTAATTGGTCATTTAACAGGCCACAAAATGAAAATTATGTAGATCATATAATTTGACCATAGCAAAATAACATTAGATATAAACACCAAAAATAACAAGGGGAAAACACAACAACATCAGGAATGAAAAGGGGATATAAGAACAGATTCAGAGATGAAAAATCATAAGAAAGCGCTATTTGTAGCTTTATGTCAATAAATTTGAAAATTAAATGAGATGGACTTTTTTTCTAGGCAAATATAAATCACCCAAAATTGACTCAAAAAAGAGTCATCAATGAATTTGAAAAGATAATCAAAGATCTCTCCTTCTAAAATTCATCAAACCCAGATGGCCTTATGGATGTATTCTATTAAACTGTCAATGAACAGATAATTATCTTGATAATTTAAAAACACTGATGTGTATTTTTACAGCGTGGAAAAACCAGAATGCTTTCAAAATCGTCCTAGGAAGTTAGCATAACCTTGTATCAGATCTGAATGAGAATCCCACCATCCTCTAAGAAGGAAAAAGGAAATAATTTTATTTATTAACATAGATGCAAAAAAACAATCCTGAATAAATAATTCCAATCCAGCAGTGTATTTTTGTAAAAGAACATATATTGACCAAATAGAGTTTGGGGAATATAAAGTGGTATATAGTTAAGAGTGGCATTTCTAATCAATTAGAGGAGGATGAACTATTTAGAATTGGTGTTGGGGACAATTGGCTTCTCATCTTCATCAGATCCTTACCTTACTCTATGTACAAATATAATTTCCAGAACGACGATATCACCATCATCATCATCATCACCACCACCACCATCATCATCATCATCATCATTACCATCAACAACAACAAAGCTATAAATTACCAGAACATTTAGGGATCTATTCTTGTGATTTTGGGGTAGGAAATCTCCCTAAGCAAGATAGAAAATCTAGAAGACATGAAAGATAAGACTTACAGATTTGACTACACAAAACCTTGAAATTGCTTTACAGGAAAAGGCTCCAAAACACTATTCAGTGCTTAAAAATAATGAGTGCCATGTGGAAGTATTTGCATAAGTGATACTATGGAAACACTAAGTAATAAAAGCAAATTACAGAACAATATTTATGCTTTTAAGAGATCAATAAAATGATAACCCTACTGCAAGTTTGGTAAAAAAAAAACTGGGGAGGGGGAAGGAGAAAACACAAATAAACAATATTAGGAATGAAAAGGGGTATAAGGACAATTTCAGAGGAGATGAAAAATTATAAGGTAATACTAGTTGTAACTTTGTGCCTGTGAATTTGAAATTGTAAATGAGATGGACAATTTTCTAGGAAAATGTGAATGACTAAAATTGACTCAAGAAGAAGTAGGACATAATTTTAATAGGAAAAATGAAACCCATGTGTGCATATATATCTAGATAATATATATCAATAGATTCTTGGTTTGTAAATGCAGGTTACCTCTGGGGAACAGACTAGTAGTGGAAGGACACCGAGGGGCTAGGGCAGAGGGAGGCACTCACTTTCTAAATATAATGCCTTGTGCTTTGAGTCATATACAACAACCATGAATTCCTTTTGTTATAAAGGAAACAAAAATTGTTGGCAAGTGGCTCTACGGGAAGTCCTGGGAATAAGCAGGAGTTGGATTAAAAGATGGAGGTGGACTGGAACCCAACGGTTTGTCTGTGGAAACCAGCGCTGATAATCAGATTCCCCCCAAGTCGCCCCCTCTTCTCTCCCTCTCCTTTCCACACTGTGACCAGACATCCTGAGATCCGAGGGCGTTTTATAAAGGAAACCGGTGGAAGGCAGAGCCAGGGAAAGAGCAAAGGAGACACGAGTTCAAATCCCTACCCCGGTCTGGGATCTGCAGTCAGACTTTGGGAGCGTTCTCTCTCACTTCTCCTGATCCAAGGGTCGCAGAGCCCGAAATGCCCTCACCCTCTGCGGCTCTAAGAGGCTCAAGCTAAGTCGTTAAACGAGTCCGACCCCCCAAAGAGCTGGGGATGATGGGGCGGGGCGGCGGACGCTTCATCCCGCAGCTGCAGGTAGGCACTTCCCCGCCCCCGCTGCCCCCTCCCTCCTCCTTTCTCCCCAGCACACACACCCACACAACCCTCTCGCCTCGCTGCTGGAGAGATGCTCTCGGGCACCATCGGGCAGCAGCGCCTCGTCAGCCAGTAGAACCGAAGACGGAGCTGGAGGGCTGGGTCTGCGCAGGAGACCTGCAAACCAAAACTGGGGACAATTCCTATCTTTCTTTCATGCTTCTTTCTTTCTCTTTTAAAAAACTCCCTTTTCCCCACTGCAACTTGGAGGAACAAGGAGGATTCGAAAGAACTGACGCAGAGGTTTTATTTATGAACCTTGAAGAAGTTCTGGGCAAGTCACTCAACAGGACCCACGAGGCCTAGGGTAACCCCAGGTCCCGGGCACCAGTTCAGCCTGACAGTGCCCTTTGGGAGTCAAACCGCAGCCGCGGGCGGGAGTGTCAGGTGCCCCCTGACTTTGCTTTTGGAGTAATGACACTACCCGTGGCCTGGACCCAGGTGGCCTCGCTTGGTGAGCGTCCCCACCAGGTAAGCACACCCCCAGGGATCTCCACTGATCACCTGGGTGGGACCCCGAGCTCCCCAAAAGTGGAGTCCCGCTGTTTAGCCAAAGGCAAGAGTGGGAAGCTGGTAGGAGAGAGTCTGCTTTTATAACAGGAAATTGTGGGGGACGGGAGTGGAAGACGGATTTAAAATTTTTTATTTTTGCATTGACGTATGGGGATGAGATGCGTAGGGGCCTGAATTTTTGTGGGAAATGGTTGCGGAGCGGGGCGGGGTGATAGGCGTCTGAATTTCTGCAGGAACTGAAGGGGGAGCAAAGTCTAAATTTTTGCAGAGACCTGAGAAGAACGGGCGCTGAGAGGTTATGATTCTGAAAGTGGGCAAGAAATTGTGAAGAGCCTTTCCGAGAAATGATGGGAGAAGCACTTACCGCCCTGGTTTCACCTGACCCCATACCCGGCCTTCTCGAAGATGCCCAGAGACGCTGGCAACAATGGATGCCCGCACACTCCGCCGGCGCGCCCGGAGCCCGCGGCGTTCAGCACCTCGGACAGAGCCCACCGGGCCTGGCGCGCCGCGTTGAGCGCAGGGCATCCTGGCTCCTTCGCCCCGGGCCACCACTGTTCTCTGCCAAGGACGGCTACGTAACGCCGCCCCCAGAGCCCGGAGAAAGGACTCTCGAATCGCAAAAGCAAACGTGGAGCTCAGTTTCTGATCTGCATCTAACTGCTTCCCGTGACTGCAGAAGGAAGAGGCGGAGTATAAAGATAGCCCCCAAGTTGCCGCGAATACTACAGCTGAATGGTGTGGTCTCCTGGATTTTGAAAGGTGTACCCAAACTCCTTCAAAATCTTACATATATTGAGCGCCTACCATGTGCCAAGGCCCTGTACTAAGTGCTCTACGTGGGTTATTTTATCGTTATAGTACACCTCAAACTTATGTAATATTATCCCCATTTTACAGATGAGAAAACTGAAGCAAGAGAGACTAAGTAACTTGCTCAAGTTTATATAACCACCAAATGGTATACCTGCATTCTTAAACTCTATGCCAGGCTACAGTAGTGGGAAGATGTGCCTGAGCGGAATTCCCTCTGTGCAATAGCTCTGAACTTGGGGTCAGAGGAACAGAGTTTGAATCAAAGCTGTATCACTTACAAACGTGTGCTCTTGGGCAAAATTACTTAATGTGTCTGAATTTCAGGTTCTGTACCCATAAAATCAGGATAACAATGTTTCCTTTGCAGAAGTGCGGGGGAAGGGTGGTCAAAGAGATCATGTTTGTGGAAAGACTCAACAAACTGTGGAAAGACTCAAATTGTGGTTGGGTGGAGGAGGCAAGAAAGAAGGGAGCAGGTGATTGGAAGAGAGAGAGAATTGGTAATGAACACTAGTGGCACTCTACAGGGGGGCTGGGCATGACACAGAGCAGGGATCAGAGGTAGAATTCTGGATGAGTTCAATTCAACGTAATAATCCCTTAGATTTTTACAGGACTTTGTAGATAGTGTTCACGTATTGCCTATCATTTGATCCTTAAAACAATCTTGTAAGGCAGAATTGGATTTCTTCTATTCATTTGGCAAAATGATGCATGCCCCCAATTACTCAGCTACCTAACAGCAGAGCTGGGATCAGAGTCCGGGTCTCCTGCCACTCTATCCTGTAATCCTTCCACCATCACTGGTACATCCTCGAGAGCTTGGATTATGGAGCAATTACAGCACTAAAGTGTATTTCAATTATAGCACTGTAAATGTCAGGTTGAGCCCCCCAAGCCTGAGCTTGGGGGAGGAGGTGGCCACTGATTCCAAGTGAAGGGAGAGAACATCTCCTAGATACACCATCCTCTTCCCTCCCTTCTAGCTTCCTTCCCTCGACTTAGAGGTAGTCTAGAGTTATGTGATTTGTACCACACACAACACAGAAAGATAACCCAATTATCTCCTTCCCACCTTCCTTTCCTTTTTCTCTTCCTCCTTTCTTCCATCATTTCCGTTATTCTACTTTCCAATTATCACACAGCTGACGAGGGAGAAAAGACAGTATTCCTGCCTCAAGGGCCTCAGAGTTCTGAGGAAGAGGCTGACCCAGATGATTAACAAGATCAATACTCCAATAGAGAAAGTTGCAAACTATTAAGGAACCTAGGGGATGCAGTATTCATTTTTTCTTTTGGTGTGTTGTGTTGTGTGTGTGTGTGTGTGTGAGAGCGAGAGAGAGAGAATGCAGAGATGGTGTATAGTATTCCAGTATATGAATATACTATAATTTCTTTATTTTCTTCTTGATGGGTTGTTTCTAATTTTTGCTTTTTATGAACAGTGCTGCCAGGAACATTTTGGTACATGTTTTGCTACACATATTTATCAGTATGTGTACACATATTATCAGTAATCTGTCACTGTGAACAGACCATCCCAAAACGAGTGGCTTAAAACAATAACTATTTATTTGCTCATATTTCTGCAATTCAGACCAGGTTCTGGGAACTTCTTCTGCTGGCCTCAACGGGGTTGCCTCCTGCAGTTGCAACCATCTGGGGGCTGGCTAGTCCAAGATGGCCCCACTCACACTCTGGAAGTTAGCTGGGGCTATAAGATGGAGCTCCAAGTGATCTGCCTGGTAGAACGCCCCAGACTTCTTTACACGGCAGCTGGGTTCAAGAGAGCAAATCTGGAAGCTGCAATGTCCACTGAGGCCTTGCCTCAAAAGTCGCACCAAGTTATTTCTGCTGCATTTTATTGGTCAAGGAAAGTCACACGCCAACTCCTCCTCCTGATGGGAGGAGAGGAAATATCTCATTTCAAGGGGTGTGCCTACTGGGGTGGGAGGACTTTGTGGCTGTGCTTTTCAATCTACCCTAGATATAAACCCAGGCATGGAATTACTGGGTCAGTGTGTAGGCATTAGTTCAGTTTAGTGGAACCAATTTATGCTCCCACCAACAGGTTCCTGTTGCTTCCCATCCTCATCCATCTTTTATTGTCGGTCTGTCTAATTTTAGCCCTGCTTGTGAGGTTATAATGGTATCTCATTGTGCTTGAATTTGATTTTCCTTGAGGACAATGAGGCTGAGCACCTTTTTACGTGCTTCTTGGCCATTTGTGTATCTTCTTTCGGAGGAAGTGACTTGTGGGCCTTCTTTATATAGTCTGCGTATGAGTCAGTTGTAATTTTACTCAACCCTCTCTCTTCGATCTTAAGTTACTTTCCCCTTGATTAAAAAGGAAGTAACATTTGAGCTGAGGTTTGAAGGGTGAGAAATAATTAAAGAAGAGCAGGGAGGCCTTATAGTTAGAAACATGAACAGTGCTAAGAGGAAGAAAAGTAAAAATGGGGCATTTGAGAAACAGCTAGACTTCAAGGTAGACGAGTGTGAAGAGGGCTGGAGTAGCAGGGATGACGCTGGAGGCGGGTGGGGCCAGGACAGCAACGGCCCCTGGATGGGATGGAGAGCAGCATGTTTTCACCACATGTTCCCTATCCTTTCTTTAGTCCTTGGAAATTCTGCTTCAAATGTCCAGAGCTTGGGGACTAGCAAGCTTATAACTGCATAGGACTTTAACAAAATGATCATATGTGGGACCACAAGGGAGTTAAAATAATGGAAAGAGAAGAGGAAGAAAGGCCACCACACACACGGGGCTGGAGTCGGGGGAGAGGATCAGTAGGAGATTGGAGAAGAAAGAAGCATAGAGATGAGACAGAAACAGAGACTTGTGGATATATTTAACAACACACTGTGTCCTTGGGTGGTGACAGTTTCACAGAAAATCTCATAGGAACACACAAACGCAATTGCAATAAGATCAGGCTGAGATGTAGTTATTAGAACAATGCATTTGGAAGAAGCGGAAAATAATCTGAAGCAGAAAGACACACACTAGACTGTCAAGCATAGTTACTTCTGAAGAGGAGAGTGGCTTCAAGGAGGGGTGGGATGTGTAAAGGAGACTTCTTTATATACTTAAGTGTGGTTTGGGCATTTTTTTTGTTTTAAATAGCAAGTATCTATTCATGTATTAAAAATTTTTGAAAGGATATGTATCCATCTCTCAACTTCAGCCAAGAAAAGCTTTTGACTTCCAGTTTAATAGAGGAGTATAAATTGATCAATAACTGCTTGGGGTAGGGGATTAAGAGAAAGAATGATGTGAATCAGATCAAGAGAAACACTCAGCAATTGTGGCTGTCTGCTCAACGGAAGCCTGGAGGGACAAAAAGTCCATATAGAGGGGCTGTGCTGGCAGAAATACGGGCCAGTGAGAGACCCACAGGCTGGCAGGGGCATCGATACTGAGCAATACCCATCTCTTCTTGTTCGTGGATGGTCTTTCAAGTAACACCCAGTTTGGGGGCTCTGAGTCCAGGAATTAGGTAACTGACATGGGAAAACCAAAACAGAAAACCCAGATTTGACAAACCTCAGCTGAGGAAGCTCTCCTGATGTTTGGGAGCAAAAATGCATCCCCTGTCCGTCCTCTGCCTTGTATCTGTTCAACCAGAGGGAAGGATGTAGCATTGCATTATTTGAGCTATTCTGAAAGTCTGAATGAGGAGGATGAGAATTCTGACATCTGCTGGAAAAGTAGGGACTATACCTTGGAAAGGGACAGCTAGATTGATTTTGTTTTACAATAATTTTTTTCTGACTCTCTCCCTATTACGATAGTAATATAGCAGAAAGAAAATGAAAACTATCCATAATCCTATACCCAGAGTAAAATAAACATTTGGTGTATTTCATACCGGTCTTTCTGATACACACCGAGAACAACAATGTATAAAGCAATGCATTAAACAATTATTTGTGAGGTAACCTATTAAGTGTGAATCATTGCTAAATGCTAAGGGTACAGCAGTGAACGAGATAGACACGAACCTTTTCTTACTGAGCTTAGACTCCAGTGAAGCTGACAGACACAAAACAAAGTTTCTTAAGCTACATTTGTGGTAAGTATTGTGCAGTCAACACAATGACAGCTTGCATTTTTTATTGCTTACTATTTGCTAGGCATTATGTCAACTGCTTTACATGTGGGTAAGTGTTTTATATACACTATCTCATTTCATCTTCTCGATGACTTATGAGGTAGCTTACTGCTATACTACCCCCCCCCCAAACACACACACATTACAGATGAAGAGACTAACTCAGGGAAGTTAGATAACTTAACCAAGGCAGCACAACTTGGGATCAGGCTGGGATATGACTGTATCCAGACCCTGTAACAGCCACACTGCTCAGATCAGCTATAGAATACATGATGTTTTCCTCTGTTCTTCCCTTGCTAGGTCTGATTGCCACTGTGGCTCGGAGACCCTAAGCTTTAGTCAGTATGATGGATGATGACACCGAACTGAGGACTGATGGCAACTCACTTTTAAAGGCTGTGTGGCTAGGGAGGCTCAGGCTGACCAGACTCCTCCTGGAAGGGGGCGCTTATATCAACGAAAGCAATGACAAAGGCGAAACGGCTCTCATGGTGGCATGCATCACCAAACATGTGGACCAGCAAAGCATCAGCAAGTCCAAGATGGTGAAGTACCTGCTGGACAACAGGGCAGATCCCAATATTCAGGATAAGTCTGGCAAGACCGCTCTCATCCATGCTTGCATCAGAAGAGCTGGAGGAGAAGTAGTCTCCTTATTACTGGAGAATGGAGCCGATCCCAGCCTTGAGGATCGCACTGGGGCTTCAGCCCTGGTTTATGCAATTAATGCAGATGACAAAGATGCATTGAAACATCTCCTTGATGCCTGCAAAGCCAAAGGGAAGGAGGTGATTATTATAACAACAGATAAATCATCTTCAGGCACCAAGACCACCAAACAGTATCTTAATATCCCTCCTTCACCCAAAGTAGAAGACAGACAGTCGCCTCCACTGAGTGCGTCTCCCTCAGATATTGAACTGAAGGCTCCAGGCCTGGGCTCTCCACCCAGCGAGAAGGAAGATGACTTCTTCAGCCTCCAAACAGGGCACCCAAGTGGTTGCAACACCTCTAAAGCTCTGAATGAGCCCGGGTCACCCACCAGGAAAGCTGGGAACCTCAAAAGGGCCCGTCTGCCCCAACTGAAGAGGCTCCAGTCTGAACCCTGGGGCCTGATCGCGCCCTCTGTACTGGCAGCCTTCATGCGTCAGGATGAGATCCACAGTGCCAGCAATGACCATGAGGTCATCAAGAGCATTAGTGATGTGTCCTTCCCCAAAAGGGGGCCCCTTTCCAGAACCAACAGTATTGATGGCAAAGACCCCACCCTCTTCCCCACAGTCACGGAGCAGGTTCTGAAGATTTCAGCCTCTTCGGCATGCTGGAAGGCAGCCTACGAGAAAGGTCAGGCTTCCCACCCACGTCTGACCAGAAGAGGAACTCTCCCTGTTGACCAAGAGAAGGGTGGTGTCAGTCCATCTGGTCCCTCTGCACTCAAAGATGCAGCATCTCTCAAACGGCTGGAAAATGACCTCTACGATTTAGATTTGCAGCCAGGGGCTGACCCACCCAACTCCATTTCCCTTGAATCAGGCAAAGCACCCTTAGACAGAAAGAAGCTCAACAGCTCCCACTTGTCTCTTTTTCATGGCTCTCGGGAGTCCCTGGACGCCGTGCCCAGCACATCTCCCAGCTCAGCACGCCGCAGGCCACCACATCTTCTAGAAAGACGAGGTTCTGGAACTTTGCTACTAGACCGAATTTCTCACACTAGGCCTGGCTTCCTTCCACCTTTAAATATCAATCTGAACCCACCTATCCCAGATATTAGATCTAGCAGCAAACCTTCCTCTCCACTTGCTAGTGGCTTAAAATCCATGGTTCCTGTTGCTCCAAGTTCACCAAAGAGAGTTGACTTGAGAAGTAAAAAGAAGCTCCTCAGACGGCATTCTATGCAAGTCGAACAAATGAAGCAGCTCTCTGATTTTGAAGATAGCATGACCTAGAAGCTTTTAGGGAAGGTTTTTTGTTTCTTTGTTTTTTTTTTTTAATCTATATAGTTTATGAATGGTACCATACTCTAGACCAACACAGCCATGCTGATTCTCTGCATCCTGATCATTCCTTAATGTGGGAGTAAGGCTGCTTCAGAAGATAAGGAAACAAGATGCTGCTTCCCTTCAGAAATAATCTCTGGGTTTTTATAGGTCTATTTGAAAACAGCTCAGGATGATTTGATTTTGAAGATTAAATTACAAAAAAAATTCTCCAAAGGAAAAAAACCTTTGGAGTTTGAAAGTAGCACAGCAAGTACAATGATGTAAGCTGTTGACATCAGTTATTTTCTATCAGACAAACAGGAATTTAAACCACAAGATGGTATTTGAAGTATGTCATTTGTAATAAATCTACAAAGTGCCTACAAAGAAAATGAGGCTTTAACATTTGTTAGAATGTGCAAAAGCTCAAAACCAACCCTAAGTTATGAAATCTGGGATTCTGAGTTACATTTGAAGGAGTAGAAACAGAATTCCCCCATCAGGAAGGTTCTGGCGTGTGGGTCCTGCCTCTTACCGTGTCATGGGACACTGTCTAGAATGGCATGGTTGAGATCTTCCAGAACTCCAGTAACATACTTTGCTCACACAGTAATTTGGATGTGCTATGATTCCCCAAATATCACATCTATACGTCCCCCAAATTCTCATGTGTCACAGTAGTGGTGCCACAGAGATGCATCTTGCCCCCAAAATGAAACTTGCCTCAGCCTTCTGTCCCGACACAGGCTCTGTAAAACAGTCAGGGTCTGTTAACTAATCTGGAGTTGAACGTGACACAATTTATAGAATAGACCTGTAAGAGGTGTTTCCTGATTATTCTTAAGAAAACTTGATGAGATTTCCCCAAACTAGAATGATAAATGATGATGGGATGTGCACGGATTAAAAGGTAAAGTGGATGGTTCTTAGGCCAGAAGTAGTGGGGACCATTTAATTTTGTAGCCTGAAAATTTTAGGGGATGCCAACAGTCATTTCTCCTTCGCTTAGCTAGGTAATTCAAGAAAAATCTGGTTTCCTCTTTGCCTGAATTATCCAGGAAATGGGAGATTTGTAGAAATAAACTGCACAACCCTTTTAACCACTTTGCACAAACCCAAGAAGGGACGCAGAGACTTAGCACATTTGGTATAATGTAGCCACATTTTAGATGAAGTTATTTTCCCATCTATTTTTCCTTTCATGCTGCTTAGATATATTTGCTCTACGGTTAAAAAAATTCAGCAGTCCTTGGGGATAACATCATGTAGAGGAAAGAGTAACTGCTCTGAGATTTGGGTTTGCATCTAAGTTTCATCATATACCTGCTGTGTGACCTTGAGGAAGTAGCTTAACTTCTCCAACCCTCCACTTCCTCATCTGTAAAATGGGGTTAGTAATGCTTCACCTTGCAAGGTTGTGTTGAGAACTAAATGAGACAATGTATGAAAGTGCCTGTTACAGTGTCTGGCCGGGGTAGAAGCAATTGGATAAGAAGTAACTAATCTTAATTTAATGATTCAGACCCCGGGAGCCTCAAAATCTCAAATAATACATAATATCCTACACAAAATGTAGCAAAATCTAGCTGAAAATTTCAAGTGTCCCCTTGAGATCCTCAGTGATTCTATAAATACTGAGCCCTATAACTCATTTGTAAGGTAAAATAAATTCTGCCACAGAAGATCTACGTATCACACTATTTCTATAATGACATTTGCTAGAAATTTTTCTGACTATCCCAAACAAAACTGCTAATGACAGTTATAAATAAACCAAGTGTTTACTTTTTAATAATGCCTTGAGGGCAGGCACATACTCAACCTCAGCACTATTGACATTTTGGGCTGGATAATTCTTTGTTATGGGTGGCTGTTCTGTGCACTGTAGGTTGTTTAGCAGCATCTCTGGCCTCTACCCACCGGATACCAGTAGCATCCTCCTCCTAGTTGTCACAACCGAAAATGTCTCCAGACATGGCCAGACATCTCCTGAGGCAACATTACCTCGGTTGATCACCACTGTTTGACGAGAGCAACTCTGTACACGGTAGAACTATGTCAAGAGCAACAAAGCTGCATGGAGTTGTGGGTCTGGCTGGCTAGTCAGGCTCTCCTATTAACTTAAAGGCAATTCAAACTGTGCTTGAGTCAGATGACTAATTAATTTATAACATGGGCCTTCAGGATTCTTGGCAAACACACAAACATGAGTGCTACTGGCCTCTTGCACTTTGCAGGGAGGGAAGTAAACAAGGGCAGCACATAAGCTAGCGAAAATCCAGGGCTCGTGAACTTGGTGTAGTGTGAACAATCTATATGCTTTCCAGAACCATTTAGTCATTCACAGTTCTTACCAAGTGGTGTGATTACAGGCAAAGAAACAACTCTCTAGTGCATTAAAGAGAGACTCATACAGACAACCATTGTTCTCAGCAGCTCGTTAAGTCCACACACACTATACATTGTAAGTAGTATTCCAACTGATGTTAGCGCCAGTTAAAACTAACCTCTGCTAGTAATATCTAACTGTGGGGATAGCAAGATACTGCATAGCAGAATTTTTCCAAACCTTTATCTAAGATTTGAAAGCCTAATTTATCATAAGTAGTGAATGTGATACATTCATAGCAATTAGCTTAGATGAAATACTAAATGTGATGTGTTGCCCCTTTGGAATAGCCTGTCCATCACACAAATGCATAACATCAGGTACGCTCATGCCACTCATTGCCTGAATCAGTCAGTTGGGACTTTTCCATTGGCCTTTCTCTAGACAGTCACCAGGGTAGTACCTTATTTCATCACTACTTGACAATGCATTAGCTGAGTTAGACTGCTCCAAACTAATACAACAATCACAATACTTTATCACGGTTAATGCATAAATAGGCAATTTTGTCCGTGTTAACAAACATCACAAGAACACTTTTTAAAAAGCATATTTAGATTCAAACATGCTACCTAGATCAGAGATTAGCTTTTCTTTTTGGAATCTTAGAATCACTACAGAAGATAGCTGCAAACTATAGTTTCAGTAACCCATCTACTTAACACTTTCTAGAATGTTTATCAAAATATGTCATAGAATGTGTGTCTGAAGTTTAAAGGTTGGAACTTTGGTTTAATTTCTACACCTTCCAAAGACTTCTTTTGTTTGTTTGTTTAAATCCATTGTCGATTCTCTTAGCGTTTTATCCAGTAAATGGTATCCTGCCAAATGCAGGCTGTCTGACCTTCCTCCTTCGTGTGTGTTGGTACTTCAGATGCATCGTGTGTGGCTTGAACTGGCTCTCTACAGTGTTACATCCTAGTCTCAAGCCAACGATGTGCTCAAGGATGTATCAAGCCCATGTAATGGAACTATTTAGATATTTCTCATATGTCAATAAAAGATATATTGCAATCCTTCAATAGTGTTTCCCATTTCTCTTAGTGAGATCTCAATTATAAATATTACCTTTTCCTTAAGATGGGATCAACATGACTGCCTAGTGACATCAACCTTAGCAAACACCCAATATCTTATGTACACAAAATTTTAAAAATTAATTTTAGTTACGCAACTATTATAGTATCTCTTCTGGCTAAAAAAAAGGCAAAGAAGGAGAAGGTGCATTGCCACCATAAGAGGCGAGTTTCTTTACTTGACCCACGCTGCTCGGGCTCCCCCAGGGCTGCACCTGCTACCTGCTACAGGTGGGGACTTAATGATCACTGGATGTTCCCCCCTGGGCCCTATTTCTAATGTTGATGAGTGTTAATAATAAGCTGATTTCTCTTAGCTCTTACTCAAGGGCAGGGCAGTAAATATCAAAGGAACCAGCTGGAAGGTATCCCTTGTCTCTTAAACTCTCGAGTTCTGTAATTCAAATCTCATCCAGACTTCCTGATTCTCTGGACAGCTCCACACCTTACCCTATGGCTCTTTCCTAGACTGTTGAAACAAATTATATTGTTTTGTGCCCATCTCAGCCTATCAATAACCAATGTTATGGCTGGACAAGCCCTTGTGGTTCTTATTATGGTTGCAAGATGCCCTCAGCAGTAACCATCAGGAAACTTCAAAAAAAAAAAAGGTTTATTACTTATAAGTCATGGAAATTACATGGTACACCTGGGGCCACACAGCGAGGTCACAGGTAGAGAGAGAGAGAGAGAGAGAATGCACAAGCCTGGGTTTTGCTTTTATTGGGGTCAAGGGTGGGGCCTCGGGTTTCACAGGCTTACTCTTTATTGATGAAGTTAAAACACAAGAGCAGAAATTGAAAGTGTGGGAAGAGAAAAAACCAGCAGCCCAAATGGTCAGTTACTGAAATCAACCAAGGTCTCTGAAACAAAGGAGGGGGCAAGGCAGAGCCTGGTTCTTTATCTGGTTGTGTGGCTGGCAACGTGTTTATTTGAGATATCTATCTTTGAAGTGAATGCCTCTTTGTAGTGGATGCCTGGCAATCAAAAGCTAAGTCAGGCACTTGCGTTACAAAAAGAAAAGCCAACTGTCAAGCTTATACTACAGTTAAAAAAAAGAAAAAAAAAAAAAAGGACTATTTTCAGCATGTTTTTTCCCCACTTCTATATTCAGAAAAGGGAAGCTAATATTGTTTCCAATTCCTTTGAGGAGAGATTATGAGGGATGCTCCTGGAGAAGGAGAAAACCATGGGGGAGAGGGACAAGTGATGAGGGACAAGGCCAAAGTGGCAGACCTTGAGGGAGGGAGTACATTCCAAGAATGATTCCAAGCTCAAAAGGTTGGGGTCACTTGAGTGCAACTTGCTCCTTTCCAGAGCAAAACTTTGGAGAAGAGTGGCTAGATGGTGCATCTTGGGAAGCGGAGCCTGGGTCAAGCTTGGCAGGAGGGCGCCTGAGCTACTTGCCTTGAAGAAACCCTGCCGCTTAGACAGTGAACGCATCAGCATGATGACTGGTGAGCATGAGGATCAAAGGGCTCCCTGAACCTGAATGCTGTGCACTGCTTAAGACCTCCACAGAACGGAGGTGGGAGAGCTACACCACGCCGGAGATGGATTTTCTTGTCATCTTTGTGAAGGGGACGGAGGGGACTAGAATCAATTTTAATTTGATTTAGAAAAGTAAAGAAATGTGACGTTTCTTACATCCAAAGGTAATGTAGTGAAATTCATAGCATTCCATGTATAGTCTGATAGATAAATGGCAAGCAATAGGATATATTGGAGCACATGAGGAAGCCATTTGGTGTAAAACTTTGGCCTGACCTTATTTTTCCAAAAAGGGGCCTGTGGCCTCTGAACATTCATTGTGTACCTGCTTTAAGCAATTAACTGTCCCAAAGAGAAGAATAAATGTCCTAAGATAAGGATGCAACTTCCCCCACGTTTGCATTTCCTTAAGGATAAGCATTTCTCCCTAGGCTAGGATTTGATTGCTGCACTCATCCTGTGACCAACCATCCAACTCGAGACAACAGACCTGCCACCAGCCACGCCCATCGAGACAGCAGACCTGCTACCACTGTATCCATCAATAGCTATTCTGGCAGGGCAATCTGGCAGGGCGATCTTGTGGCTATTATAAAAGGGACACTGCAATCATATGTGATACATGCTCTTTGATGGTATATAACCATGCTGTACACCCCACTTCTTTGGTGCCCTTCCTTCCTTAGGGAAGGAAGGCCCCAGGCTATGGTCCTCAAAAGTTGGCTCATAATAAAGTCACCCCAATTTTGATTTATAGATTGATTATGGATTATTTACATCTATAAGTGCAAGTTACAAAATGGTATGCATACAGTAGGAAGGAAAGAGCCTGCATCACACTTGGAATTTAGCTGGGGAAGACATCAAGAATAGGGTGTGGGTCTTAGGAAATGAAAGGAGATAAGTGTTTTACAGCTATAACGTAGTCATTTGTCACTTAACAATGGAGATATGTTCCCAGAAATGCGTCATTAGGCGATTTCATCCTTGTGTGAACATCATAGAGTGTACTTACACAAACCTAGATGATATAGCCTACTACACACCTAGGCTATATGGTACTAATCTTATGGGGCCACTGTTGGATATGTGGTCTTGTTACCGGATACCTACCCAGGTTCTTTACCCACCACATAAGAGGGGCCAAATAAAACTGGAACACCAGGCTTATGGCAAGGAAAGAGTTTTTATTTTGGGTGACGTCAGCCGGGAGATGAGAGCTCTCAAACTTTTCCTGTCTCCTTGAAAGATGGGAAGCAAGGGGTTTTAAAGGTTGTGAGGAATATAGCTGCTTGTAGGGAGGGAGAGCCTGTGGCCTTGCTGGTCAGCACTTTCCCATCAGCCTGCTTTTGGTCTTGTGAGGCTGCTGGCAGGGAGGAGGATGGCGAGACAAGGGAATTGCAGGTGGGTGCCCTTCAACCGTCTCTATCTCCGTGGTGGATGGTGGATTCTGGCGCCAGGAAGCCAAGGAGTTGAGGTCTGAGAAGCTTTAGCTTCTTGATACCCATTTCCCTGTAACAAACCTCAAGAACTGGTAATTAGCCAGAACTTCGGTGTGTAACAATTTATTACCTCCATTTGCCTTGTGGAATTCAGGGATACAAAGGCTAAAACAACCAATATCTACATGTGAACGGACCTTCGAGAAGCAATGTAGGGGAATGAGTGCTTTTTGGTTTTTAACCCCATATATGCTGGGTTTAATGTAGGGGAACTGATACCAGGACCAGCATCAGTCTGTTGTTGATCAAAACATCATTATGCAGCACGTGACTGTAATACCTGATCAAGTCAACAAAGAAAAAAGTGTCTGGCAATTCTCACTGGGATGCCTTAGCTGAAGGTGATTTTGTGGTACAATTCCAGCAGACTGATTGTGGAAGTGGGTCTTTTGAAATTATAGAGTTAAAATCTAGTGACATTTATTGGAGAAAAGGGTCATCATTATGCGTGATTGGGGGAAAGTGGAAGAAGAGAGAAAGAAGGAGTGAAAGGATAGAAGAGGTCAAGGTCTTGCCAGTATGAACCAGTCCAAATAACAGCCTGATGAGAGAAGATCACCTGAATCTCCCTTCTGGAGTCCCCTGCTTCCCCTGTGATGATGGACCCAGAATCACAGACAACCCTGATCCAGGGCAAAAAGAACTTCTCATATGATGAGAGGTGAGGGTCTAAATTAATTTTTTAATTATCCCATTACAATTTGATAACTATTTAATCCTTTCTTCACTGCGGTAGGCACTGTTGGTTGCCTACACAGTGTGATTCATCCCTTCTCCTTTCTATTAAATCTTGACTTTGTTCATGTAGCCACCCAAATCCTTGCAGCCCTTTTAACTCAAGGAAAGTTGACTTCATCCCCAGCTCTAAGGGAAGTCCTGATTGCTCTGAGTTAATTATGACAATCTCATTCTTCTTATCCGTGATTGGCTAAAGGATCCAGCCTAAGCCAATCAGCATATGGCTTTCTCCTTGTCAGTGACTTTTATCCAGAGATGAGTACATGACCTAAGTTGGACCAACTGGATTGAAGGAAAGGACATACATCCTATGACTGAAGAAAAGATTTTATCTTCCTTCCACTCTACATGACCAAATACACATGTTGTCTCAAGGTTATTTGTTTGGTTTGACAACCTTCTTGTGACAATGAGAGAATTAAAAATTAAAGTTGCAGGATACAAAATCAACATACAAAAATCAGTTGCATTTCTGTACACTAACAACGAAGTAGCAGAAAGAGAAATTAAGAATACCATCCCATTTACAATTGCAACAAAAAGAATAAAATACCTAGGAATAAACTTAACCAAAGAGGGGAAAGATCTGTACACCGAAAACTATAAAACATTTCTGAAAGAAATTGAAGAAGACACAAAGAAATGGAAAGATATTCCGTGCTCTTGGATTGGAAGAATTAACATAGTTAAGATGTCCATACTTCCTAAAGCCATCTATAGATTCAATGCAATCCCTATCAAAGTTCCAACAACATTTTTCACAGAAATAGAACAAAGAATCCTAAAATTTATATGGAACAACAAAAGACCCCGAATAGCTAAAGGAATCCTGGGAAAAAAGAACAAAGCCGGAGGTATCACACTCCCTGATTTCAAAATATACTACAAAGCTATAGTAACCAAAACAGCATGGTACTGGCACAAAAACAGACACACAGATCAATGGAATAGAATCGAAAGCCCAGAAATAAACCCCACACATCTATGGACAGCTAATCTTTGACAAAGGAGCCAAGAACATACAATGGGGAAAAGAAAGTCTCTTCAACAAATGGTGTTGGGAAAACTGGATAGCCATATTCAAAAAAATGAAAGTAGACCCTTACCTTACACCATACACAAAAATTAACTCCAAATGGATTAAAGACTTGAATGTAAGACCTGAAACTGTGAAACTTCTAGAAGAAAACATAGGCAGTACGCTCTTTGACATCGGTCTTAGCAACATCTTTTCAAACACCACGTCTGACCGGGCAAGAGAAACAATAGAAAAAATAAACAAATGGGACTACATCAAACTAAAAAGCTTCTGCACAGCAAAGGAAACCATCAACAAAACGAAAAGACAACCTAACAATTGGGAGAAGATATTTGCAAACCATACTTTTTTTTTTTCCCTATGTGTTTGTTTATTGTTGTTATTATCTACTACTTAATGAAGGAAATCATACGAGATTTGACCTTCTCCCTCTGACTTATTTCACTTTGCATTATACTCTCAATGTCCATCCATATTGTCACAAATGGCTGGATTTCATCGTTTCTTATGGCTGAGTAGTATTCCATTGTGTATATATACTACAGCTTCTTTATCCATTCGTCCCTTGATGGGCACTTAGGTTGCTTCCAAGTCTTGGCTATTGTGAATATCGCTGCAATGAACACAGGGGTGCATGTACCTTTACAAATTGGTGTTTTCAAGTTCTTTGGATAAATACCCAACAGTGGAATAGCTGGATCATATGGTAGTTCTATCCTTGATTTTTTGAGGAATCTCCATACTGTTTTCCATAGTGGCTGCACCAGTTTGCACTCCCACCAGCAGTGTATGAGAGTTCCCTTCTCTCCACATCCTCTCCAACACATGTTGTTTCCTGTCTTGTTAATTATAGCCATTGTGACGGGCGTGAAGTGATATCTCATTGTAGTTTTGATTTGCATTTCCCTGATAGTTAGTGATTTTGAACATCTTTTCATGTGTCTGTTGGCCATCTGTATATCTTCTTTGGAGAAATGTCTGTTCAGGTCTTTTGCCCATTTTTTAATTGGGTTGGTAGTTTTTTTGTTGTTGAGATGCATGAGTTCTTTATATATTTTGGAGATTAAGCCCTTATCAGAAGCATGGTTTGCAAATATCTTCTCCCAATTGTTAGGTTGTCTTTTCGTTTTGTTGATGGTTTCCTTTGCTGTGCAGAAGCTTTTTAGTTTGATGTAGTCCCATTTGTTTATTTTTTCTATTGTTTCTCTTGCCCGGTCAGACGTGGTGTTTGAAAAGGTGTTGCTAAGACCGATGTCAAAGAGCGTACTGCCTATGTTTTCTTCTAGAAGTTTCACAGTTTCAGGTCTTACATTCAAGTCTTTAATCCATTTGGAGTTAATTTTTGTGTATGGTGTAAGGTAAGGGTCTACTTTCATTTTTTTGAATATGGCTATCCAGTTTTCCCAACACCATTTGTTGAAGAGACTTTCTTTTCCCCATTGTATGTTCTTGGCTCCTTTGTCAAAGATTAGCTGTCCATAGATGTGTGGGGTTTATTTCTGGGCTTTCGATTCTATTCCATTGATCTGTGTGTCTGTTTTTGTGCCAGTACCATGCTGTTTTGGTTACTATAGCTTTGTAGTATATTTTGAAATCAGGGAGTGTGATACCTCCGGCTTTGTTCTTTTTTCCCAGGATTCCTTTAGCTATTCGGGGTCTTTTGTTGTTCCATATAAATTTTAGGATTCTTTGTTCTATTTCTGTGAAAAATGTTGTTGGAACTTTGATAGGGATTGCATTGAATCTATAGATGGCTTTAGGAAGTATGGACATCTTAACTATGTTAATTCTTCCAATCCAAGAGCACGGAATATCTTTCCATTTCTTTGTGTCTTCTTCAATTTCTTTCAGAAATGTTTTATAGTTTTCGGTGTACAGATATTTCCCCTCTTTGGTTAAGTTTATTCCTAGGTATTTTATTCTTTTTGTTGCAATTGTAAATGGGATGGTATTCTTAATTTCTCTTTCTGCTACTTCGTTGTTAGTGTACAGAAATGCAACTGATTTTTGTATGTTGATTTTGTATCCTGCAACTTTACCATATTGGTTTATTGCTTCTAAAAGTTTTCTGGTGGATTCTTTAGGGTTTTCTATGTATAAAATCATGTCATCTGCAAATAGTGACAGTTTCACTTCTTCCTTTCCAATTTGGATCCCTTTTATTTCTTTCTCTTGCCTGATTGCTCTGGCTAGGACTTCCAGTACTATGTTAAATAGGAGTGGTGACAGTGGGCATCCTTGTCTGGTTCCTGTTCTCAGAGAGATGGCTTTCAGTTTTTCACCGCAAACCATACTTCTGATAAGGGCTTAATCTCCAAAATATATAAAGAACTCATGCATCTCAACAACAAAAAAACTACCAACCCAATTAAAAAATGGGCAAAAGACCTGAACAGACATTTCTCCAAAGAAGATATACAGATGGCCAACAGACACATGAAAAGATGTTCAAAATCACTAACTATCAGGGAAATGCAAATCAAAACTACAATGAGATATCACTTCACGCCCGTCACAATGGCTATAATTAACAAGACAGGAAACAACATGTGTTGGAGAGGATGTGGAGAGAAGGGAACTCTCATACACTGCTGGTGGGAGTGCAAACTGGTGCAGCCACTATGGAAAACAGTATGGAGATTCCTCAAAAAATCAAGGATAGAACTACCATATGATCCAGCTATTCCACTGTTGGGTATTTATCCAAAGAACTTGAAAACACCAATTTGTAAAGGTACATGCACCCCTGTGTTCCTTGCAGCGATATTCACAATAGCCAAGACTTGGAAGCAACCTAAGTGCCCATCAAGGGACGAATGGATAAAGAAGCTGTGGTATATATACACAATGGAATACTACTCAGCCATAAGAAACGATGAAATCCAGCCATTTGTGACAACATGGATGGACATTGAGAGTATAATGCAAAGTGAAATAAGTCAGAGGGAGAAGGTCAAATCCCGTATGATTTCCTTCATTAAGTAGTAGATAATAACAACAATAAACAAACACATAGGGACAGAGATTGGATTGGTGGTTACCAGAGGGGAAGCGGGGAGGGAGGAGGGTGAAAGGGATAATTCGGTACATGTGTGTGGTGATGGGTTGTAATTAGTATTTTGGTGGTGAACATGATGTAATCTATGCAGAAATAGAAGTACAATGATGTACACCTGAAATTTTTACAATGTTATAAACCGATGTTACTGCAATAAACAAAAAATTAAAAAAGAGAAAAGAAAAAAAACAAAATAAAAAAATAAAAACTTAAATGAAAAGAGCAAGACTAATCTTTTGATTATGATTTTTTTGCATTTGTGTTCATAAACAAGATTGGATAGAGATAGTATAATTATATAGACAAATAGATCAACGAAACTGATTAGAGAGACCAGAAATAAACCCATACATATGTGGGCAATAGAATATTGCTCAGCAATAAAAATTGGTGAGCTATTGACATACGCTACAACATGAATGGCTTTTAAAATAATTATGCTGAGTTTAAGGAGCTATACTAAAACGTGTGTTCTTTTATGATTTCATTTATACAAAATCTAGAAAACGCTAATGAATGTATACTTATACGAAGAATATCAGTGGTCGTGGGGATGGAGGAGGAGGTTGGGGAGGCACAAGAAGGAGGGATTATACAGGTACCCAACTTTGGGGAGATGAATATGTTCAGTATCATGATTATGATGATGGTTTCACAGGTGTACACATATGTGAAAACTTATCAGACTGTACACTTCAAATAGATGTAACTTATTGTATGTCAATTATACCTCAATTTTAGCAAAGTACCATAAGGAGCTCCCCTGATACAGAAGAATCAAAGAATGATTATATAAAGGGAGAAGGCAAGGCAACATAGATTGTAAGAGGAGTGTGTTAGGTTCTCCAGAGAAACAGACCAATAGAAGATATATATGGAATTATATATATTATATATGGAATACATAGGATATATATGATATGTATGAGGCATATAACTATATATATATGAAAAGATTTATTTTAAGGAATTGGCTCACACAATTATGGAGTCTAGTAAGTCCAAGATCTGCAGGGTGAGTTGGCAGGCTTGGAGAACCAAGAGAGCTGATGTTCCAGTTCAAGTCTGAAAGCTGTCTGCTGGAAAATTCCTCTTGTTTGGGGGAAGGTCAGACATTTGCTCTATTTAGGCCTTTAACTGATTGATGAGGCCCACCCACATTATGGAGGGCACTCTGCTCTACTCAAAGTCCACCGATTTAAATGTTAATCTCATCCAGAAATATGCCACAGAAACACCCAGAATAACGTTTGACCAAATATCTGGGCACCCTGTGGCCCAGCCACACTGACGCATAAAATTAACCAGCACAAGTAGGTAGAGGTTTTGTGGACGGTGTGTGGGATAGGGTCTTCAGATGGAGTTGGCAGATCCTCCCAGGCATAGAAACAACACAAGCAAAGTTGTGGAGTTGGAAATGACAGTCATAGTACGTGGGCTCCAAATACAGACTGTGGAATTTACTAGATCAGAGGTGATGATCAGGACCGATTGGTATGAGTAGTGTGAGGAGGGATCGTGATGCTTCTGCGAAGTCACGAGTTTGAGTGGAATGTGGTCAGTGCAGGTAATGCTTGGCAGTTTCTGAGCAGGAGAGGGACATGATGAGCCCCCAACCCCCTCCTTCAGGCTCTGTTTTCTGTCCACTCTCCCTGGATGGCAGTAAAAATGAAAATTCAAAATTTTCAGGATTGGCAAATGCCCTAATGGGAAAAGTAACATTTGGGAATACCTCCCTCTCTAGGTTACTGTTTTCCCTTCAATTTTGGTAGTTCTTTGCAATCTTGTCAGGTCTTTGATGCTTTCTAGAAAACATTTTTAAAGTTGTATTTTTAGTTGTTTTCAGAGGGAACTTAGTTTCAAATAATCTAACCAGCCTTTACCAGAAACTGTAAGTTTTTGTTATGTTTTTTATTGTTGTTAGTTTACTGTAATGTGATAGATATAAATAGTATTCACCAGTATTCAGTTCTCCTCTCCTTTTGGACACGTGGAAGATAAATCTTCCCATTCACCCTGTGACTGAGCAGAGCCCTGAGGTTAATGGAGGAAAATGGGCTGTGCGTGGAAGTAGTGTATGTGTCTCTCTTCTGTGCTACAAACATAACACATTTGAGAAAAGCTATTTCAAAGCATCTTCCTGATCACGTGCTTCCACAACACATAACTATATAGCCAGTTTATCAATAATCATAAAACAGATTATTTATACTCTAAGCATTGCCTTCAAGAGGTACTTTGTGGAATTTCCCATTCCTTCTTTACATTTTGGGCAAATGCTTTGGCTTTCTAGCTGCTTTGGGGGTAGTGAAAAATCTAGTCCAATTCCATTTAAGTGCAAAAATCTCCAACTCTATAGAACCAATGAGAAGAATGGAAATAGACTCACAAAAGGGGCAGGATTTCAGAAAGGCTAAGTAGCCAAGTCCACTGTCAAAATCATGCCAGAGGAACCCTCTGCTCAAGATGCAGGGGCTGGCACTTCCGCTCTTGGGCACTGGTTCTCACACCACTGAACTCTCCATCCTACCACTGCCATAGGTAATCTCTGACATCCTCATGTCTTTGGAAAACTCCCTCAAGATTCAGATACAAGAGCATCCAGTTGATAGAGCCTGGGACACTTGTTCACATATCTTGGGACCTGGAAGCAGAGAGAGAGGGAATATTTGGCCCTTTTTGGTGCTGTGATGAGAGGTAGGTTGGCCTCCCACCGAGTTTGAGATTCCCCTGACAGGAAGGATGGTTAAACACCGGACACCAACAAAAACAATTGTTCTGGAGAAGTTGGTAAGTCTCAGGAGGGCAGTGTGTGTTACCTTCCTCTGGTTTGTTTGTACGGGGAAAGCCTGGTATTGATCATAGCTCCATGGTAATGCTAAGGGGTTTGCAAACTTTCTATTTGCCTTAGTCAATCCATAGACAGTGGCTACGTTGCTTGCTTCCCTCACCATCAATTACACGCATGAGGCATGGATAAGTACTGATTTTCTTTCAAATCCCAATAGCACGGTGGGGAGTGCTCTTGTTGCATGGGACAATTAAAAGTCCTGCTTCAGGCACAGATGGGCCCGCCTTAGACTACCTATCTCACTATAATATACTCACTTTTTAAAACTTTTAAATTGTGAAATAAAATACACATTCAGAGAAGTCATAGGACGTAAATGCGCAGTTCAACAGAGTCGTAGTGTGAACACTAGTGAGTCCCCCTTGGGCACCCCTCCCAATCGGCTGCCTCCTTCGTCGCCTTGGAGACAAAGGCTAATCTGACTTTTACATTCCCACTTCCTATTCTCTTATTTCTTTGTCCTGCCTTACTTTACTGCCTAGAATTCCTGGAACAATGTCGAATAGCAATTGTGATACAGGCTTTCATATCTTATTCCCATTTTCAAAGGGAAAGATTTTAATGTTTTGTCATTGATCATGAAGTTTGCTCTAATTTTTTTATAGATGATTTTATGACATTACGGAAGTTATCTATTATTTTTGGCTTGTTAAGAGTTTTAATGGTGAATGGATGTTGAATTTTATCACATGCTTTTTCTGCATCTATTAAGATACTCATTTTTATTTACTGTTTTAAAAGGCCTTCACAGAAGCCAGGCCAAGACTAAAGTGGACAGGTGACATTTTTGTTTTTTTCCCCAAGTTCTCCTCCTTTTAGTATCTCCTACCATATATCACGGAATGCAAAATTGCAAGGAACCTTAGAGGTCCTCAGCCATTACAATCCATCGCTCAGTTCACAAATCATCTCTACGTCATCCCAGGCGATTGCTTATTTATCCAGTCTCTGCTTGAATATTTTAAAGGATGAAAAAAATCACTACTTCTGTTCATTAATTTTTGGAAAGCTCTAGTTGCCAGAAAGTCATTTCTTATGTTGAATAAAAGTGTACCTCAGTGTCAGATTCATGCTTTATCTCAAGTTATGCCAGATGGAACATGCCGGACAGATGTACACCACGGTATGGACAGAGACAGTGTATTTTGGGGGAAGCAGGTGGCCTTTAGAATTAGGCAGATCTGGGTTCAATTGCTGGCTTAGCCATTAATAAGCTGAGTGAGCTTGGGCACTCTGGCAGATTGTTTAATGGCCACAAACTCCCGCCATCTAAGTATGCTTCTCCTTTGAATGTGACTTTGCAGCTCCTCCCATCCAGAGATGGAGTCTATTTCTTCACCTTGAATGTGGGCTGGGCTTAGGATTTGCTTTGGCCAATAGAATGTGGCAAAAGTGATACTGGGCAAACTCTAAAGTGCAGTTCTCAGGGGGCCTTGCTGTTTCTGCCTTGGTTCTCTTGGGATGCTGCCCTGAGTCTGCCACATGAGGAAATCATCTAGCCTACAGGAGGTGAGAGGGTGCATGGAGGCGAACTGAGGTGCCCCAGCCAACTGCCTGCATCAGCTGCCAGACATGTGAGTGGGACCATCTTGGAACTCTCAGCCCAGAAGACTCTCCAGCTGAAGGTGGCTGTGAGAGCAAGCCCAAGCAAAAGCAGCCGAAGAACACCCAGCCAACTTATAAAATCATGAGAAATTATTAGTCATCATTGGTTTAAGCCACTGAACAGTTTGTTACACAGCAAAGGCTAACAGAAACTGAAATGTTATTTAATTAAACATCCTGAGCTTCTGTTTCTTCCTTGTCAAAGGGAAAAAAATAGTTCTTTGCATGATTGTTAGGATTAATTAATGTAAAATACGTAAAGTGTATAAGTAGCTAGCACTGTGACGGGTACATTGTAAGTGCTAAATACAGCCATATCTTGTTTTATTGTGCTTTGCTTTATTGTGCTTCGCAGATACTTGTTTTTACAAATCGAAGGTTGTGGCAACTCTGCATGAACAAATCCATCAGCGCCATTTTTCCAAAGCATTCCCTCACTTCGTGTTTCCGTGTCACATTTTGGTAATTCTCACAATATTTCAAACTTTTTTGTTATTATTATATTTGTTATGGTGATCTGTGATCAGTGATCTTTGATGTTACTATTGTAATTGACCTGGGATGCCACGAACTGTGCCCACATAAGATGGCAAACTTAACCAAAAAATGTTGTGTGTGTTCTGACTGCTCCACTGACCGGCTGTTCCCCATCTCTCTCTCTCTCCTTGGCCTCCCTATTCCCTGAGACAAAACAATATTGAAATTAGGCCAATTAATAACCCTACAATGACTTCTAAGTGTTCAAGTGAAAGGAAGAGTCACATGTCTCTCACTTTAAATCAAAAGCTAGAAATGATTAAGCTTAGTGAGGAAGGCATGTCAAAAGCTGAGGCAGGCCTAAAGTCAAGCCTCTTGTGCCAAACAGTTAGCCAAGCTGTGAACGCAAAGGAAAAGTTCTTGAAGGAAATTAAGAGTGCTACTGCAGTGAACACACGAATGATAAGAAAGCAAGACAGCCTTATTGCCGATATGGAGAAAGTGTTAGTGGTCTGGATAGAAGATCAAACCAGCCACAACATTCCCTTAAGCCAAAGCCTAATCCAGAGCAAGGTTCTATCTCTCTTCAATTCTGTGAGGGCTGAGAGAGGTGAGGAAGCTGCAGAAGAAAGGTTTGAAGCTAGCAGAGGTTGGTTCATGATGTTTAAGGAAAGAAGCCATCTCCATAACATAACAGTGTGAGATGAAGCAGCAAGTGCTGATGTAGAAGCTCCCCAGAAGATCTAGCTAAGATAATTAATGAAGGTGGCTACACTGAACAACAGATTTTCAATGTGGACAAAACATCCTTATATTGGAAGAAGATGCCGTTTAGGACTTTCATAGCTAGAGAGAAGTCAATGCCTGGGTTCAAAGCTTCAAAGGACAGGTTGGCTCTCTTGTTAGGGGCTAATGCAGCTGGTGACTTTAAGTTGAAGCCAATGCTTATTTATCATTCCAAAAGTCCTAGGGCTCTTAAGAATTATGCTAAATGTATTCTGCCTGTGTTCTAGAAATGGAACAACAAAGCCTGCATGACGGCACATCTATTTAAAACACGCTTTACAGAATATTTTAAGTCCATTGTTGAGACCTACTGTTCAGGAAAACAAAAAGATTCATTTCAGAATATTATTGCTCATTGACTATGCACCTGGTCATCCAAGAGCTCTTATGGAGATATACAAGGAGATTAATGTTGTTTTCATGCCTGTTAACACAACATCCAGCAGCCCATGGATCAAGGAGTAATTTTGACTTTCAAGTCTTATTATTTAAGAAATACATTTTGGAAGGCTATTGCTTCCATAGATAGTGATTCTTCTGATGGATCTGGGCAAAGTAAATAGAAAACTTTCTGGAAAGGATTCATCATTCTAGATGCCATGAAGGACATTTGTGATTCATGGGAAGAGGTCAAAATATAAACATTAACAGGAGTTTGGCAGAAATTGATTCCAACTCTCTGGATGACTTTGAGGGGGTCAAGACTTCAGTGGAGGAAGTAACTGCAGATGTGGTGGAAATAGCAAGAGAACTAGAATTAGAAATGGAGCCTGAAGATGTGACTGAATAGCTGCAATCTCATGATAAACTTTAACAGATGAGGAGTTGCTTCTTATGGATGAGCAAAGAAAGTGGTTTCTTAAGATGAAATCTACTCCTGGTGAAGATGCTGTGAAGATTGTTGAAATGACAACAAAGGATTTAGAATATTACATAAACTTAGTTGATAAAGCAGCAGCAAGGTTTGAGAGGATTGACTCCAGTTTTGAAGGAAGTTCTATTGTGGGTAAAATGCTATCATACAGCATTGCACGCCACAGGGAAATCGTTTGTGAAAGGAAGAGTCCATTGATGGGCCAAAGTTCATTGTTGTCTTATTTTAAGAAATTGCCACAGCCGACCCCATCTTCAGCAACCACCACCCTGATCAGTCAACAGCCGTCAACAATGAGGCAAGACCCTCCACCAGCAAAAAGATTACGACTTGCTGAAGGCTCAGATGATGGTTAACATATTTAGCAATAAAGTATTTGTTAAATAAGGTATGCACATTGTTTTTTTAGACATAATGCTATGGCATCCTTAATAACTTAATAGACTACAGTAGAGTGTAAACATAACTTTTTTTTTTTTCTGAGGAAGATTCACGCTGTGCTAACATCCATGCCAATCTTCCTCTATATTTTAGTATGTGGGCCACCAGCACAGCACGGCCGCTAAGAGAGTGGCGTAGTTCCGTGCCCGGGAACTGAACCCAGGCTGCTGAAGTGGAGTGCTGAACTTAAACACCAGGCCACCAGGGCTGGCCCTAAAACGTAACTTTTATATGCACCCAGAAACCAAAAAAAATGTGACTCGCTTTATTGCAAATTCACTTTATTGCCATGGTCTGGAACCAAATCCGTAATATCTCTGAGGTATGCCTATAGATGGTAGCTGTTATGATTGCTGTTATGCAAACTTTTAAAGCTAACTCTCTCTTCATCCTTAGTTTTTACTCTTCCAGGTTAAATCCTGTTTCCTTTGACTTGACCTTGTTTGAAAAGCCTTCCTATCAGTTTATTATACCAGTCCCCTCCTAATTACCTCCTGTGACTATTCCCCCTATTTTACTAATGTCCTTCCTAAAATAGTACAATAGATGTGATCTGATCATTGTCTGTTACAGCCCAACAGTTACTTTCAGTAATAGTACCTTCCACACAATAGGTGCTAAAATAATCCTGTTCTTTTGTTAACCCAGTCCAAGGCAGGGTTCCTTTTTTAGTCCACCCATTTCTATTGTCTTATATTCAGCTAACAGTTGATTATCAGTCTTTGCATGCTCTGACTCGAGCTATTGCCAAGTCAGGCTTCCCGCCCTTGAGCTTATGCAGGTGTTTTCTTGGAACTTAAACGGAGGACTTAACATTTAACCTGGCCAGATTTCCTTTTGTTAGTCTTAGCCTAGCACTCCAGCCAGCAAGGCAATCTTGGTCTTACCTCTGTCATGATTCTCCACTTGGTGCATCCCGATTAGATGATTATTACTCACATGCTTTCTATCACTTACTGAAAAATAATGTTCAACAGACAGAGCCAGGGAAAGAGTCTCAAGGAACACCATGACATACCTTCTCCAAGTCTGGTACAGAGCCAGTAAATATTACTAATAACTACATTATGCATGTATGTTATTTCACAGCCTATAGCTAGCTTTCACATACATTAGCACATTAATCCACGGTCAAATGTGCCCAGTGGCAGGCAGTACACTTCAGTCTTACCCACGTGGAAACCTATATGGGCAGTAAAATGCTTTGCTGAAATCAAGACACACCGCATCTAATAACGCTCTCCTGAAAAAATTCTTTACTGAGTAGCGAGACCACAACCAGTGTCATTTCTCTTCGTTTTATCTGATCATAGGGATTATAAAACCCTATAGTAATGATTATACAAAATATCTTCTTAGGTCAATGGTAATGGATAAGACAGTAAATCAATTTAACTGCTTTCAGCGCTTTTAAGAAACCAAAGGGGAAAAAATGATTATTATGCCCCAGAAGAATCTTCGACTTGTCCTGACAGCCAAAACATACCTGAAATCGCTGAGTGAGAGACCTGTATTCTCATCTTCCTGAGGGTGTCTGTGTGTGAGCTTGTCTGTTTCCCTCCGAGCCTATGTGATTATAAGGTGTTACTTACTCTCACCACCCCACCTGCCACCCACAGTGCACCTTTTCACCTTGGGA
Source organism: Diceros bicornis minor (assembly GCF_020826845.1). Taxonomy (NCBI): domain Eukaryota; kingdom Metazoa; phylum Chordata; class Mammalia; order Perissodactyla; family Rhinocerotidae; genus Diceros; species Diceros bicornis. Next base: position 71,549,431 of record NC_080744.1, read on the forward strand.
AGGGGAGGGAATGAGGAAGGGAGTGTTCATTGGGTTCCCAGCGTTCTCATACCCTTTCTTGTAGCCCTCTTAAGTACTGTATCTGGTAGGTTCGGGTACACGCATTTCTAGACAAGGCGAGAAGTGTGAGACTTAAGTTACAGAGCCAGTCAAAAGCAGAGCCTGTACGGAGTATAACCCCCCATGCTTCGTGCTGCTGCAGCCAGTGTGGACCTAGGGGATGCTCAACCCTGTGGCCCCGGAAGCTGCAGAAAAACGTCCGTCGCGACTGTTGGCAAGGAGCCCCTCTGCATACCGGCGCGCTGGAGGAACCGCCTCCCCTCTGCAGAGATCCACCAACAGAGCAGGGTGGGCGGAGGAGGGGTCGTGTACCCTTCCCCAGCCCAGCCAGCGCGCACGCGCAGCATGCGGAAGAGGCCTGGGAGGCCGCGTCGCGCTGGGGCCTTGGTCCTGGGCCCACCCCGAAGCGCGCGGCTGCGCACTGAGGTGCCCGCCCTCCCGGAAGCGCGGCGCGCGGCTCGTGCCACGTCTGTCGTAGCGAGTCTTGCCAGGTCCCGCAGCCGCCGCCCCGAGCCGCGGCGCACGGGACTGGACCGGGAGTATCATGGGCAGCGCGGCCCCGCGCTCCACCTCCGCGCTGCTCCTGCTGCTGCTGCTGCTGCTGCTCCGGGCCGAGCGGACGCGGGGCGCCGAGCTCACTTTCGAGCTGCCCGACAGCGCCAAGCAGTGTTTCCACGAGGACGTGGAGCAGGGCGTGAAGTTCTCCCTGGATTACCAGGTGAGGCCCGGGCGCCCGGCAGTGCCTCCGCTCTCTCCCGCTTCCAGGTCTCGCCTGGGCACTGGCGCGCCCTGATCGGAGTGGCCGGAATTAACCAAAGAGGCTGCGGGGGCTGGGAGTGACCGGAGTCCAGTTGACATCCCCGTGAGGAGGAACGTTTTGATCAGTCTGAGTCCACTCAGAGACGGGCCGGCTGGCCCGGGAGGTAGCGCAGCAGGTGTGTGCGGGGGATGGCGATGCCGGGGGGCGGGTCCTGGATCCCGTGGAGTTGGCCTGAATGGCCTCCTGCAGGCCCCTTGACGCAAAGGAATGCCAGCTCTGATCAGTGGAGCACGGGCTGTCTGCCCCAAGTCTCTTGGACTGCTTTGTCCCCGCGTGTACTGAAAAATGGCAGCGAGAGGAGGTGGGTTCATGGTTTTATTTTAGCCCCCTCTCCAGCGTTTAAAGCCCGAGGCAGAGTGAGCGCAGTAGTGGTGACAACGGGCGCTTTGGAAAGGAGGGCTCGGCGCAGCTTTGAGTCCTGGCATTGTTTACAAGGAATGGTGTTGTGGTTGCGAGATTCAGCGGTTGCCATATGGCTCAGGAAAGCTCCCAGCTCTTGCGCTCCAGGCTGCTTTGACAGATCTCATGGCTCACAGTCGTGGGGAGCAGGTCTTGGAAGAGGGATCTGCCCCTCAGGTTTAGTGAGCAGATCCAGGTTGGGTGGGGAGGCTGAGTGGGAATCACACCCAGACAGCAGTCTGCTTGTGGACGCATGCTGGGCGGCATTCCACAGGTGGCACAGGCAGCAGGAGTGAGGGCAGGCCATTTGATGGCCCCTCTCTTATCAAAGCCACTAAAAGAGGCTTGTGCTTGGGGACAGTGTCATGTGTGATGGCCTCTGAGTCACATTTGGCTGCTTTTCACATCTCTGTGGACAGTGTACAAATTGTGGCTGGGTTAACAGGGACAACCTAGGTAAAGGCACCAAAAAAGTGATCATTGTGAGGCTGGAGGGACCTGAGAGGTCATCTGGTCACTGCTAGATGGGGAATCCTGCCCAGGGGTGTTCAGCATGGGTTTAAACACCTCCAGCGTCAGGAAGTTCATTAATTACGAAGAAAATTTTATCTACACAAAAAGGAAATTTTAAAGTTTGGGAGCAGATGGAGGCAGTTGACTGTGTCCTCTGATGGGCCTTGGTTATGGCGTTGACCACCTGTGTGATTTAGTGCTCTGTAGGTCTTACCTTTCTGTGTTTACAAAGAGAGTTTAAACTGAATGATTCCTGATGACTCTCCTTCCTCTGATAGTTGCTGATTCTATGAACGCTTCCATCTATATTTGCCTTCTCCTTGCGTTCCATCGGTAATATTTACTAGACCTGTTCAGCAATTTACTTAACCTTGGAACCTCGGTTTCCTCTTCTGTAAAATGGGAAGGATTAGGCTCATTGCGCTCTTGCAGAGCAAAACCTTTGGATTCAGGCAGACATGGATTCAAATCGTAGTCCTGTCACTTTCAAGCAGTGTGATCATGGCCAATGGACTTAACCTCTCTCATCCTCAATTTCATCCTCTGTAAAATGGGGAGTGTCAGAGCACCTGCTTTAGAAGGTTGTGAAGACTAGATGAAAAAAGTATTTGTAAAGACTAATCACAGTGCCTGGTTGGCATTTAGTAAGTAGTGGTTGTCCCTCTGGTAACAGCAGACTGTGCGTGTCTTTGTGGTTGTCAGGTCATCACTGGAGGCCACTACGATGTTGACTGCTATGTGGAGGACCCCCTGGGAAACACCATCTACAGGGAAACCAAGAAACAGTATGACAGCTTCACGCACCGGGCGGAGGTCAAGGGCGTTTATCAGTTTTGCTTCAGTAATGAGTTTTCCACCTTCTCTCACAAGACCGTCTACTTTGACTTTCAAGTGGGTGACGAGCCCCCCATTCTCCCAGACATGGGGAACAGGGTTACCGCTCTCACGCAGGTGAGTAGACCTTAACAGTAACAGGCTGGGCTGACCACCCCCAGCCTGTTCCTCCTCTTCTGACCCCGTCTTGGCTGATGAGCAGAGGCACTGTCCACCCAGCTCCCAGTCTGACGTTTCAGTGTTGGCTTTGCCTCTCTTTCCACATCCAGTCCCAAAGGACGCGATGTTCTCCTGATCTTCCTCTCCATTCTTTAACCAGATCCCTGCACTGCTTTCCTCTGGTATTCCTGCATTCCCATTCAGTCTTTCATGCAGCACCACTTTCGAAGTACCTATCGCTTGTGCCTCTCTGCTTATATGACGTGTCTACATTATAAAGACCAAAGTCCTGCTTTTTATGGTGTATTAGTTAAGGTAACACAAGCTGCTGCAACAAATAAACCCCAAATATCAATGGCTTAACAGAGTAGAAGTTTTTTCTCACTCAAATAATAATCTACAGAGTGGGGGGGAGGGGTGGAGAGCTTTCCTCCATGGAGTGAGTGACTCAGGAATCCAGGCTCTTTCTTTCTTGTCCTCTTTCTGCTGTCCCTTAGGGCTTCAGAGCCCTCTGCTTCTGGCCACCAGAAGAGGGAGAGAATGAGAAAGCCCCAGCTGCATCTTAAAAGTCCTGGCCCAGAAGTAACACACATCACTTCTGCTCATATCTCATTGTTGAAAAATAGTTATATGGACAGTCAGGATGAAATGAGGGCTGACAGATACAGTCCTGGTTAGGCATTCAACTCCTAGCAACACTCTGGAAGAGAAATGGTGACATTTTTAGAGGACAGATAGTCATCTGTGTCACCCCTGGCTCTCAAGGTTAATTATAATCTGATCCCAGCCTCCTTCATCAGTCTTCGCTCATGCTATTTAAGTTCCTCTCTCTCTCCCATACGCACGCTCTGTGCTTCCCCAGGCTGGGACTCTGTATTATTTACCCCACCCAGAGTCCCTGTGGGATGTGGCACAGAATAGGAGCTCACCAAATACTTGTCAAGTGACTAAGTGGCAGAGCCCAGGGAAACCTGCAAGACAGGAATGAACATCCATGGCTGCACTTGTTCCAGAAGCAAAGCCAGAGCATCTGAGTCTCCAGTGAGGCCAGATTACCGGTGGGGCTGCCCTGCAAGGTGACCACATGGTCCGTTCCTCTGTGGCTTTGACCATGAGTTCATTCGCCCAGTTTCGCCCAGTCTTCCACCCTCCCTAAAAGCAGTTGGAGGTTAGTGCTGCACTCTCCAATACAGTAACCACTCTCCACATATGGCTACTTAAATTGAAATCAATTAAAATTAAGTTAAAATTCACTTCCTCATTTGCTCTTTAGCAATATTGCGGTGTTCAACAGTCATGAGTGGCGGGTGGCCACGCATACAGAGTTCCGTTGGACAACACTGGGTTTGAGTGTGGCAATGTGGCTGCTGATGGAAGATCTGGCCCCGGGTGTGTATTGTGTGTAAGATCTTTCACAACCTATACTCTTGAGAGTTCTGTTGGGCACTGATGAAACAGCCTCCCTTTTGAAGATTTTGTAAGTGTCCCAAAGCTCGGCTGAAGGACTTCCCTCTCCAACCAGTGGAAAAATTGGTAGAGAAAAAGCTTAATGGATTAGTGCAATAGAGAAATTCTTTCCTGGAGCCTTAGAATTAGAGTTTGATTTTGTCGCAGGAAAGAGTGATTTGCACTTCCCCTCTTCTGTGTCTCAGAACCTCATCATTCTTCCTGCCCAGCCTCAAAAGAGGTATTTCTTTCCACTTCTGTGCCTCTGACCCCTCTGCCTTGAATGGGGGTCCATCTGGGCCTCCGAGAGCTCTCACACGCCTGTGGCGGGCATTTACTCAGTCTGCACACTGTGCCAGGTGGTGGAAGGTCGAGGATGAATGGTGCTCTCCCTGCCGTCGGGAGCTCTGTGTGGAACATGACCCTGTAAACCACTTAGCCACAGGCCACTGGGATCAGGGCTGTGATTTAAGGGTGAAGGTTCTCAGGGTAGTGATTGATGGATTCTTCCAGGAGAGTCAGGGAAGTCCTTCACAGGGAGAGTTTTAGCTTAAAGATGCAAATGTGGGTGGTTGCCTAGGAGTTTGTTTGGCCCCGGGAGGAAGAACGCAGGTGCAAATATACGGGGCCTGACTTGTGCTTTCCTCCCTAGCACTTGTTTTTTTTTTTTTTTTTTTTTTTGTGAGGAAGATCAGCCCTGAGCTAACATCCGTGCTAATCCTCCTCTTTTTGCTGAGGAAGACCAGCTCTGAGCTAACATCTATTGCCAATCCTCCGCCCTTTTTTCCCCCCAAAGCCCCAGTAGATAGTTGTATGTCATAGTTGCACATCCTTCTGGTTGCTGTATGTGGGACCCGGCCTCAGCATGGTCGGACAAGCGGTGCGTCGGTGTGCGCCTGGGATCCGAACCCAGGCCGCCAGTAGCGGAGCGCGTGCACTTAACCGCTAAGCCACAGGGCCGGCCCCCTAGCACTTGTTTTATTTTGCATGGCATGGATCCTCCTTCAGCCAGCAGCTGTCTTCTTGCTCCCCCTCAGACTTTCTCCAGCACAGGGGTGGGCCAGAGGCCATGTTTTCGGGCACCAAAATCAATATTAGACTGAAAAAACAGGATCCAGAGTGACCAAGGCCCAGGCCAGGCCTTCAGGCCAGAGAGACTTGTCTCAGGCCTGAGTTCTAGGATGACTAGGCTCCTAGGAGAGGCCATGGGCTACGAGAATGCTACTTAGGGGGCCAAGCGGGAGGTGCTCTGGGCTTCCTGAGAGTCTGGGCAGATCCTAGCAGAGGCTGAAGGTTTCTGACAGAAGTCAAAGGCCAGGGGCTACCTCACTGGTGGTCTAGGGAAGGTTAAAGGTTTTCCTGACTCTGCTCTGAGGCCAGCTCATGTTTCCCTGCCTTTGAGTTCTTGAAGAATATAAGGAACCAAGTACTTTTGTCCGTGGAGGCCCTGATGAGGTGAGGGCTAAAGGAATTTGCTGGTGGCTGCAGACTGGAGACCTGAGCATCAGCAGGTGGTAGAGATGGGATGGGGCAATGGTGTGGGAGTGGAGAGAGGGGATGGCCCTGGAAGCGGGACAGGCCAGCGTGTCTCCAGACACTGACTGTCCTGATGGAGCAGTGACCAGAATCCCTTTGAGGGTCCAGGATGCTGGAAACCAGCCAGGGGTGGTGGTCTTGCCGGGGCTGAAGTTCACACTCCAGGTGAGCTGAGGACCCACAGCCCTGGAAAAACAGGGCTCTTGGAAGCAGAAGGGGTTCTGCTGGCTTCTTCCTGGGCAGGAAGCGTGCTGGACTGGTTGCCTAACTGAAATTTTGTGGTAACAGGCTGAAGAGGTGTCTTTTAGACCAGCACCAACGGAAGATCCCATTGGGTGGGGAGGTAGCACGTTTTTACGGTAAGGGGGTGCTTCTGGGTATCTGAATCTCGGTGGTGTGTTGGTTTGAGGTCTCCTGTGGGGCCTATGCCAAGCCCTAAAGGTGTCTGCTGGTTTTAGATGCCAGGAAAGCTGTAGAGTGCCACCTACTGCTCTGTACCCTCCAGACCTGGGACCTGGCCTCCTTCCCTGTCTATCACTGATCTGACCCGATATTGTCCCTTTAAAGGCCGCTATTGCCCTCTTCGTAGAATTGCTGTGCTGGTCTCTGGCCTGTGGCATGTGATCCAGGCCTTTAAAGTGATGCCTCGCGTGACGTGTTTGACGTATCCTCTGCCTGGGGCATCTGCACCTGTGACTTCTGTGTCCTCCCTCCATTTTTCTTCCTCTTCCCTCCCTCCTTCTTGAGTGATTCTGGACCCTGGGGGAAGGCTGGAGATGCCACCCTGTACTGCTGAACTCCCGGGCCAGGGCCCGGGGTTCAAGGAGCTCTCCATTCAAGTGAGTCCAATGTACACTTTGAGTTTCTGAATGAGCTTGTGACAGAAATAAATTTGGAGAATGAAATTCTAGCCTGGAAAACCAAATGAGCCCTTTCCTAATGTTTAAAAACAAAGTTTCTGTGTATTTCTACACACTAAAAGTATTTGTGTTTACGTATATGTATACACATGCATATATGGGTGTGTATACAAACACATGTGCACACATATGTATGTGCATATACATGTGTGTGTATCTCCATTCATCCCACTGATTTCAAGAATGATCTGCCTAGTTACCAAGTCCTCTTATTTCAGGGCCCTAAATCTCCCAAATCCACTCTTCTTCCCCTACTTGGCAACCTTCGTAATTGAGGTCCTCGTCTTTTCTTGTCAGCAGAATTGCAGCAAGGTGGTTTCCCTGCCTCTAGACTGGTTCTCACCAGTCCCTCGCTACATCAAGGCTAGCAGAGGGTTCTCTTAAAGTGGGATTCTTATCTTGCCGTTATTCTGCTCACAGAGCTACCTGATAAAGTCTTGATCCTCGAGGCCTTTACTGTGAGCTTCCACCTACCCATGTCTTCTTCCCCACACACCCCTGATCCCAGGCCGGGCCCTGCACGTGCTCTTTGCCCATGCTTCTGCTGTTCTGCTACCTGGATGCCTTCGCCTCATCCTCTGCCTGGTGACATCCTGCCTCTCCTCAAGGCTCAGCTGGTCACTTCCTGTGTCAAGTACTCCTCCATCTCCCCTGGCAGGATTAGCAGCTTTCTCCTGGGTGTTCCCGTAACTGCACACCCCTCTGTTGTTGGCTCTTTTCTCATTGCATTAAGTTGATTATGTTTTCCTTTAAATTGAGAACGTTTTGAGATTCAGGACTATGTCTGACACTGATCCATCTTGCAATTCCCTGGGCCTAGCACAATGCCTGGAACAGGAGTAGGCATTTAATAAATATACATGTGAATGAATGAATTCGTGGAAGTTTGGGCGATAAAAGAAACCCAGCGTGATTTGAAATTCTTGCCTCTCATTTTTACTGGTATCTCTCCTGAGTCCCCAGGCCCCACCTTCAGTAATTTTGGTCTTCCAGAGATCCTATAAATATAGAACTAATTTGACTCGCCACTTCTTCCTGTGTCATGGTCATAGGAAATGACAGGAAGGAAGCACTAGGGAGGTTTCTAGAAATGCCATATCTTGAGTCAAGTTTTACACAGGTTTACATAGGTTAAGCCTGACTCCACACTACGACATCTTTCCTAATTCCTTCCTGGTTTAGTCCCCTGTTTCATCTCTGTGACAATGGACATGCCTTCGTGAGCTCTGGAAGCATTACCAGGAGAGCTAGGAGGAGCAGGCCGGCAAATGCCAGCATTGCCTCCAGCGCAGATATCTGTACTCTGAGAGGTCTCTTCTGGTGGTTGGCATTTGAAGCCAGTTGGCACTTGAAAGTCCCCTTTTGGAATCAAGTTCTGGATGTCAGGAACCCTTCTCAGGATCATTTGTCCATTTCTCAACATCAAATATCTGTAGGAACAGCCTACTTACCAAACGTGGGACAGGTGAAGAAGCCCAGCAGTGACTACACTCGAGGCACAAGAGAAGATGCCCAAAATAGGGCATGCTGGATGTCACTGAGAAAGCTGGACAAAGGTGCCCCTTAGGGGACAAACTGAGGCACAAACAGGCTTGTTCTTTACTGTGGATTCTGCCCCTTGATCTGCTGCTGATTGAGCTCCACTAATTCTGGCTGGTACAGATTTCCCCACCGTGTAACATTTTCCCATCCCTGTAACATTTCACTGCCTCTTGGCCGTGGATCAGAATGAGAGGGTTGGCCCACATGTGCGGGGGTAACCCACAGCCCTGGGAGGTAGACCAGTTGTCAGATAGAAGATGCTGCCTTATAAATTTAGAGGCTAAAGGGAAGCTTTTGTCTTTCTCCATATAGTTTACCTCCTAGAATGGCCCAGAGTAAAGAATATCCAATCAGCCAACACCATTCTTTGTCCATAGTCTCCCATTTGCCTTCCAGAAACTGTTCAATTTGTGAGATAAATGAGGGTTTTGGGGGGTCAGTCAAGGTGGTTCTACAATAGTTCAGTCTCTTCCAGCTTCTTTTTTTCGTTTTTTTAATTTTTTGTTTATTGCAGTAACATTGGTTTATAACATTGTATAAATTTCTTATACTGTATTTTATAAATAGCTCACCTTTGGAGTTTGGGAACTGAAGCAAATGTCTGTTGGATGCTTTATGAACTTCTCTAGCCTGAGAACTCATTGTTGGGATAGAATATTCTAGATCTTGGATAAAATGATGTTTTAGAGGTTGCCTATGAGTAAGAACTCGTGTTCTTTCACAGACATAATGTATTAGTTTTCTATTGCTGAGTGACTAATTACCACAAATCTGATGGCTAAAAACAACACCCATTTATTATCTTACAGTTCTTTAGACTGTAAGTTTGGGCAGGCTCAGCTGTGTTCTCTGCTCAGGGTCTCAAGGCTGAAATCAAGGTGTCGGTTGGGTTGGACTCTTATCTGGTGGCTGTGGAGAAGAATCTGCTTTCACACTCATTCAGCTTGTTGGCAGAATTGAGTTCCTTGCAGTTGTAGGACTGAGGTTCTCTTTCCTTGTTGGCTGTTGTGCTCTCAGCTCCTAGAAGCCTTTCTCTGGTCCTTGCACATGACCTTCCCTAACTTCAAAGCCAGCATTGGTACACTGAATTCTTCCCGTGCATCCAGTCTCTCTGATTTCTGCTTCAGCCACCAGCTGGAGAAAGCTGCTCTCTGCTTTGAAGATCAGGCCCACTGGATCATCTCCCTGTCTTAAGGTCAACTGTGCTGTGTAACATAATCACAGGAGTGGTAGCTCGTCGTACTCGCAGGTTCCTGGAATTAGGGCAGGGAATCTCGGTTGTGGTGGGACATTTTCAGAATTCTGCCTAACACACCTAATATTTTAGCAGGTAAAGGAAGTCGTGAGGTAGTGTGTGTTACATGAGAGCATGTTACATGTGCATGTTTATATGTACATGTGTCTGTGTCTTTGCCCATGTTTGTGTGTGTGCATGGGTTTCTGTACATAAGAAATGTCTGTCTTCATGTGTTTGTGTATATACATAAAACAGTAGGTAGTGATTATGTACTAGAATGAGCGGTGGCTTCAGAGTCCAAGACAGTTGTGATTTACTTCACACTCTGCTGTTTATTAGCTGTGTGACCTTGGGCAAGTCATGTGGCCTCTTTGAGTCTCAATTTCTTCATCAATATATGGAGTAAATGATCAGTCAGCCCTCCTTACCAATGGGGGTGATGACCCCTGCCCACCAGGGGTATTATGGGTATTAAATAAGAGAACACAGGGCAATGTTTGAAAGCCTAGGCTCAGGACACAGAGAGTTGAGTTCAAATCCTGACTGCCATCTACTAACTGTGTGCCTCTGGGCAAATTACTTAACCTCTCTGAGCCTCAATTAGGCCTATTATGAGGGTTAAATAAAACCCTTAGCACAGACACATAGTTAGCGTTCAGTAGAAGTTACCTAGGATGTTGGTGACAGCATTAGCTGCAGGTGGGGTTCTGTTCTTCTTTTCCCAGGCTTAGCGATGTGACTGCTTTTCTCTTCCTGCCCAGATGGAGTCCGCCTGTGTGACCATTCACGAGGCTCTGAAGACGGTTATTGACTCCCAGACGCATTACCGGCTCCGGGAGGCCCAGGACCGGGCCCGGGCTGAAGACCTGAATACCCGAGTCTCTTACTGGTCTATCGGTGAGACGATCGCCCTGTTCGTGGTCAGCTTCAGCCAGGTGCTGCTGCTGAAAAGCTTCTTCACAGAGAAACGACCCGTCAGCAGGGCGGTCCACTCCTAGTCGAGGAGTGTGCTCCAGGGCCCCTCACACCCCAGGATGGACCCACTCTCCTAGGTCACAGGCTCCTGCTGGGCTGCTGGGTGCAACCCAGGGCAGGGGCAGAGCTGCCTGGAGAAGAGCATGGGGTGACGTGCTCTCACCTTGCCTTCTCCTCAGGTGCTTAATCCTTGTACTCCAGCAGCCAAAACTCAGAGCCCAGTAATCAGAAGGCATCCAGTTGCATTATGTGACACAATGAAAAAGGTTTACCATCAGGTGAGGGATTGGCCACTGTGGGAGGGCAGACGGGCAGTAGTCCAGGCCTGGCTGGTAGGGAGAACCCCTTGTGCCCAGGCCTCCAGGGGGCAGCCCAGGGCTCTCCTCTGCTCTGTTAGGCATCGGTCATTGGCTTGTGTGTGTCCTACCGGTGCAGAGAAGAAGGGGGCCCTCAGTCTGGCCTTCCTTCATGGAGCTCTCTGTACCTGAGGAAACCAGGCCCTGACGTGGCTCTGCAGAATTTCCCACCCCAGGTGAGCAGTGGTATCAGCCAATCCAGCAGGAGCAAAACGGTGACTGGGTGCCCTTGGTTAGTTGTGTATCTCCTAGGAGGCGGAACTCTGGCTAATAAAAACTAAGTGTGAGCGCCATGGAGACTTGTGCCTTTATTTATTTGCCCTAAAGGACCTCACAGCTTAGTGGGGAGCACTGGTATGTATATAACTAATTAGAGTGCAGTAGAGCACGTGGTGCCCTGGGATGTGTACAAGATGCTGGGTGTAGACACTTGTGGTGGGGAAGAAGTTACTCTCCTCTCAGCTGAATGAAAGCAGTCCAACAGGGAGTAGTTATTTTGTGGTCTCAGATTCCAGAGATCACTGTCAACAACCGAATCATCATTTAATCCAAATATGGGGGTTGAAAACAGAACATGAAGAGACAGAGCAATAACGAGTGGCTGTCCTGAGTGCCATTTACACAGCAGCCACAGAAGTCTCTTTAAAACTTAAAGTCAGACCACGTGACTCCTGGTCAAAACCTTCCCGTGGCTCTGCATGTCATTCAGTTCATGGCTAAGTCCTCACTGTGGATGATCAAGTCCTGCGTCATCTGGTGCACCTGCCTTTTGCCCCTGTGAGTCATCTCCTGCCCCGCTCCCCCTCACTCAACCTGAGTCCGAGTCTGACTGGTCTCCTTGCTGTTCCTATCACACACCAGGCCATGCTTCTGCCTCAGGGCCTTTGCACGTCTAGTTTCCTCTACTGGAACACTGTCTCTCTGATATCTGCTCCATCACTTCCTCCTGATCAAATGTCACGTCATCAGTGAGGTCTCCACTAACCACTCTATTCAAGATGGCACCATCTCACCTGCCCTCAGCCCTCCTTGGCTCTCTGTTCCTGTTTTACTTCACTCAGTGTCACTTATCACCATTCACAGGTATATTTAGTTGTCTGTTTATTGTCTTTCTTACCCCATTAAGATGTAAACTCCATGAAGGCAGGGACTTTGCTGCTGTATTCCTAGTGTTTAGAATAATGCCTGATATGTAGTAACGTCTTAATATGTGTTAGTTACTGTATGACTAGTCTTGCCCATTAGTGAGAAATTAAGGCATGCTGATCAAGTGTCTGTGTAGTGAGTCTTAAGGGAAGATGTGATATCTGCCTTAAGTAAACCCTACCAAGAAATCTGGAATCCCCAGCTGTCTGGCAAGTGTTAATAATGCATTGTAGGCCAGGGAGCAAAATAAATAATCCCATTAGAAAGAAACTCCATAAGCCTTACTTAGCTTGATTGAAAGATAAATACTGCTTACCTGCTCATCTGTTTTTGATGCTATTTCTTCTCTCTTGTTTTAAAATTAAGTACTGAGTATATATAAAAGATTATTTATGAAATATTTCTGGAATGTAGTGAAGAACAATACAACACACCTGTGTGTAGCACCACTTGGATTAAGGAGCAGAATGTGATTGTTACCTCTAGAAGCTCCCTGACTGCCCTTCACCATCGCCTTCTCTCTCCCACCGTCTGAGGGGATCGCCAGCCTGGGCTGAGTGCTGCACAGCACTGAGAAGGAGTTCAGAGAAATGAGGATGTGGCTCTACTAAAACTCCTTGCATCTTCCACTTTCTTATGGGAACAAGGTCCTTCGGTGCTTACAACCTTAAAAAGAAATAGAATTGCTGGTGGTCCCTATTTTATTTATATGACTGTGTAATCATTCATCCATAAATATGTGCTCTGATTCGGGGGGAAAAAAGCCCTGCCCCATTCATCTAATTAGAAGATGATATTTGCAATAAAATTTACTTTTCATGTTTAATATTTATCAAATGTTTATATTTTGACCAACTGTGTGCTAATATCAATGTAATAATTACCCAGTCCAGAAGAAATGCTTTTTAACACTTAGAGCTTTACAGTTACAGGACGTGAAAGAAATTTTAAAATTTCAATGTGTAATCACGTATTTTTTGGTATAGAGAAATATAATAGGATGCTCAACATAAGAATTAAAACATAAGAGGATATAATTTCCTTTTTCATGTTAGTGCTGTCAAGTCCATTCCATCTCCTAGTGACCCTGTGTACAGCAGAGAGGAACCCTGCCTGTCTTTTTGCGCCATCCTCTCATCTTCCGGCTATATCAGACAATACTCCGCTGCTATTCATAGGGTTTTGATGGCCAATTTTTTCGGAAGTGTGTGGTCAGGTCCTTTTTCCTAGTCTTCTCTTGGTCTGGAAGCTCCGCTGAAACCTGTCCACCATGGGTGACTCTACAGGTATTTGAAATAGCGGTGGCACAGCTTTCAGCATTGCAGCAACACGCAGCCGCCACAGTATGACAACCAGTAGACAGCTGGTGTGGTTCTCTGACCGGGAAATGAACCGAAATCTTAACCACTAGACCACCAGGGCTGGCTTCCGTAGCAGAGGTGAAATGGAAATATGAAGGAAAGGGAAAGATGGAAAATTTCTGAGCATGTATTTTTGGATGATGAGGGGGTTAAGTCATGGTAATTAGAATCCATTGGATACATTTAAAATAGTGATGTAACTTAAAAAAAAATTGCTTAAAATATGCCAGAAATCATCTCCTTTGTGACTATTTAAATTCATGGTGAAAAATTTTAAATGTCAGCTTAAAAATATATGAGGCTTTTATAGTTTCTCAAGTTCTCTTAGAGGATGCCAAAGAAAAAGGAATTGAATACACTGCTTCACCTTGCACCCGGATTCCCTAGGGAGACTCTCTCTCCTTGTCGCCTCGGTGGACAAGGGTATGCAGCGTTGGCGAGTAGAGAGAGTACTGGCGTGGGACTGATCCTTCTGGATTTGAATATGCCACGTGCCAGTTGTGTCATCTTGGCCAAGGCACTGAACTTCTCTGAACTTTAGTTTCCTCATCTGTAAAATGGGCAAAGGATATTTTACCTGGGCGAGGCTGTGGGCTGATGTGTCATTGGTGAGCAGAACTGGGATTCACCCTGTCCTAGTAGAATCCATTTGAATTTGAGGCCTGGATGCAACTGAACTGACACATTTATACAGAGTTGCAACGTAGCTCAAAGACAGGGAAAGCCTAGAATCAGGTGGCCTGGAGGGGTGTCCAGAAATGCATAGTTTTTTATTAAAACAAATTTTTTCCTACAACATGGCGAAGGGCTGAACTGTCACACTACCTGGGGAGTGGCAGTGATTTCCAGTTTAATTGACAACAAGACTGGCTGTTCCATCTTCTCTCTGGTTGCATAAAGGCCCATCCCTTGGCTTCTGTTGGCCTGGGAGGGAGCAGCTTTCAGCTGTTGCTAGTCTTGGGGCTTCATCTTAACCCTTCACTTGTTGCTTTCCTTAACGCTGCCAACCTTTGGGAGGAGTCCCTCCATTGAACTCTCTTCAACTTAAAATAAGAAGGAAGGAAAGAGGGGGGGCAGGAGGGAAGAAGGAAGGAAGAGCCAGTTGTTGCAGACTCGAGGAAGCGAGGAGGATTAGACCAAAGCTGTGAATACATAAAACCACCCCCGGGGAGGGCAACTCTGGGGAAGGCTGAATGTTCTAATTGTACAAGTGGGTCCTCGGAGCATAGAGATGTGTGCACTCTGTATTTCTTCCAGCCCTGCTGTTTGATCACGTATGTGAATGTGCCTAGCACAGCACTGGTCTAAAACAAATGCCAATTTCCTGCTGTTTACTCACATTCACCAAACAAAATACTCATAAATAAACCAGAGGTAACGGTACCTGAGAGGGTTTGAACATCTAAGTCCACTCATGAGAGCTTGTGGTCAGACATTCATGCTATTCCTTATTGAAACTTACAGTTCAACAGCTTTTATTTGCTTCTCACCAGAGTTTCAGTGTCCATGTGCTATACTCGTTTGAGGGATGGTTCATTTAGCCTTATCCTAAACAAGGCTTTCAAAATAAAACAGGAAATAGTTGCTTCCTTCGGGTTAGTTAGGGTGGCAGCGCCCATCCAACGGCCATACCTTTTCCTAGGAAGATTCTATGTATTTGGGGGGGCTTGTGTAAGAATCCTGAGAGCTATAGAAATAAAAATCATAGTTATGAACTCCCAAATGGTATATGAAGTGTTGGAGTCTGTTCTGTTGTTCATAGAAAATGAAGCTGATACAGCACCAGCTCTCCAATGAAGGCCAAAGTGTATTAATTTCTCTTGGAATGTGATTCAGCATTACTTTTAAAAAGTCACCTTTCTTGTTAGTAGTCTGCATTGCAAAACAAAAGAGGCACGATTGGGCCGGGTGGCTTGTGTAATACAGGAGGAAGAAAAAGCCATGCCTTTGCCTGTAGGATCGCCAGGCAACCTTCTGATTGTAATCTGGCTTCTCATGTAGTCTGCTTTTAAGAAGAGAGTATATTTGGGTTGCATTTTTAATAGCAAAAATATTAAAGGCAAATTCTTATTGTAGTTTATGAAGTCATATTTCAGGCAATTAAAATATTAACTAGAATTTGCCTATTCCCCCACCCCCTACGCAAGGCAGCTCATCCTAACAGGACTGGTCCTCAGGCAGGTCTGAAGCCTGAGTGGGCTACACCTGGGAAATGACCTTGGTTTATCCATTCTCTCAGCCGACACTCAGGAGTGTGCTGGGTTGGTATTGCACTCGGTGACAGGCAGCTAGAGGCTGCAGAACAATGGAGTGTGTGTGTGGGGAGAGACGTGTGTGGGGGGAATAAGTGTACAAGGATCCCATGTCATCTTCAGGGTGGTGAGCTGGCAAGGTGACCATCCTCCAAATCCAGCAATCCAGCCTGGAGAAACTACCGAAGCAAGAGGGAAGTCTGCATCTGAGGACCTCTCCCCTACACACAACTCTGAGGACCTGGAACAGCAGGTGTACAGAGAGGCGAGAGGGCCCTGTGGCCCCGGGCAGCGGCCCCAGCCAGCAGGAGACTGAATTACGCTCTGTGCCTGCCTCTCCGGCATATTTGCCTTGAGGCTGCCACGGCCTCCTGCTTCACCTGAGTCCAGGCTGCTGGTGTCTGTGGGACAACGTCAGGACAGATCAAGGGCCTGGCTCCAGGGTGGTGGGCAGTTGATGAAAATGGGGACAAGCTGACCAGCTGTCCCAGGGCATCCGCTCTTCCCTGTCCTCCCTTCCCTTATACCCAGGAGTGGTGGATTAAAAACTGAGGCCACTCTCTTCATTCCAGTGCTGTTCTTTCTGGTTGTTTAAATTGAACTTTGGACAAAGTTGCCAAGTATTAGCAAATGGGGGTTATCCATTGTGATTCTCCATCCTGGGGCTCCCTCCTTCCCCTCTCCTTAAACTCTCAAGAGAGACACCAACCAGGTGTCTTTAGCCCTTGTCAACACACATTTCCAGACCCCAGGGGAGCATGAACACACGGGCCAATCAACCAGACCCCAGAGGATATTGTGAAAGAAATACAACACTGAGCACGATACATTATTTGAAGCAAAATTATTGGAACATGTGGACCAAAATTTTTGAATAACATGATAAATATACTCTAAAAGAGAGGAGATTTTAGTAATATTTTGCTGTAACAAGAAGTCTTAAAAAAGAACCAAGTGGAAATGTTATGTATGAGAAATATAAAAGTAGACATGAAGACTAGCCCGGAGGAGATACAAGGCAGCATGAAATATAGCTGATCTGTTGGAAGAACCCTCCCAGAAAGCAGCAGGAAGGAAAGGAGAAAATATAAAAAAGAAAAGCTAAGCGATATGGAAAGTGGAAGTAAAAATGGTAAGAGAGGGATAATAGCTGTATCAGAAGTAGGAAAACAAAGATTTGAAGAAATAATGAAAATAAATGTCTCAGGATTAAAGATGAAAGATCTCAGATCAAAAGGGCTCATGGAGTGACAAACAGGATTGAGAACTGACATGGTACCCTCCCCCCACCATGGGTACATTATAATGACGTGTAAGGATACCAAATGCCTCCAGAGAGAAAGAGCAAATCCCCTGCCAATCAAGCTGAAATTGGATTTCTCAATGGCAACATTGCATGCAAGAAGAAAATGAGGTCATATTTTTAAATTAGAAAAGCCAAAACATCCCTAAATTTAGAAATTTTTGTCTAGCCAAATTGTAAATATGAAAGCCCACTAAAAATCTTCTCAGGCACACAGGGCCACAGCGGGGGAGAAGAGAAATAAACCTCAGAGGCAGCTGTAAGACATACGAGAACTAACAGTTATTAAGTACCTTAGTGATGCTATGGTTGTCTAAACAATCTAGAATCAGAGAAGAGGAAGAATGAAAAAACACACATGACAACCAAGAACTACCATTCTGAACAAGGTCCACAGGTTTACAGATGTGGGTAGAGAGACCAAGGGGCGTGAGGGTGTTCTAAAAGTTCTTGTCTTGTTTGGGAAAAGATATTGATATTGATGAGTTTAAGAAATCAATAAGGGTAAGTAAATATGAATTTGGGCCTTAAGAGCAACGACCATGAGAACAAATTAGAAAAAATAGTTTTGAAATCAGTCAAAGAAAACTTGATCTATCCAATGAAAAACTGAAAAGAAGCAAAAAAGCACAGGAAGTGAAAATAGAAAAAAAAAGTAGAAACACATATATATTTCTAATAAAAGAATAATTACAAAAATGTAACCAATTAAATGGGAAAGACTCTTAGGTTAATAAAAAATATAAGATCCAATAATATGTTTTCCTTAAGAGACACAGTTAAAAAGACACAAAAACGTTGAAAATAAAAGGATGAAAAAGACTCGCCAGGAAAATATCAACCAAATGAAAAGTGAGGTAATGATCATAGCATCTGACAAAATAGAATTCAAGGCAAATTATCATACTAAGCATGAGCATTACATACTAATTGTGAAATAATGAGAAATATATTTATCGGTTCCGGCCCCCCCCTTGTAAATAGGGGTGCTAAGAGAATCTTTCGTTCTAACATTTAGTCTTTAACCCCAGTTCCGGGCACAGAGATCCTAAAACTTTTGTAATTTCCTAAGTGATAAGATCACTAGGAGCATCTCTTGTTCTAGCATTTGATCTTGACCCTGACACAGGGCTCCTAAATCTCTTGGGATTTCCTGGGTGATAGGAGCATCTTTTGTTCTAATGAGGTGACTCTGGGTGGGCTCCTGGATGGCTCCTGGAGCGGGTATGGTCGCCAGAAAGACTAAGCCATGATTAGAAGCTTGGGATTTTCAGCCCCGCCCCCATTCTCCAGAGAAACGAGAGAGGCTGGAAATCGAGTTAATGATGAGTCATGGCTATGTGATGAAGCCTCCATAAAATCCAAAAGTAAGAGGTTCAGAGAGCTTCCGGGTTGGTGAACAGGTGGAGGTGTACTGGGAGAGTGGTGTGCTCAGAGAGGGCTTGGAAGCTCTGCACCCTTCTCACATACATTGCCCTATGCATCTCTTCCATCTGGCTGTTCATCTGATCCTTTATCATATCCTTTTTATAATAAACTGGTAAACAGTAAGTAAACTGTTTTCCTAAATTCTATGAGCCGCTGGAGCAAGTTCATTGAACCCAAGGATGGCATTGTAGGAACCTCCGACTTATAGTAGGTTGGTCAGAAGCACAGATGACAACCTGGACTTGTGATTGGCATCTGAAGTGGGGGAGGGGGCAGTGTTATAGGACTGAACTCTTAACCTGTGGGATCTGACGCTATCTGCAGGTAGATAGTGTCAGAAGTGACTTAAATTGTAGGACACCCAGCTGGTGTCGCAGAATTGCTTGGTGTGTGAAAACCCCCGCACATCTGCTGTCAGAGTGTTGTGAGTGTGGCAGCTGTGTGAGAGTAAAGGAGAAACGCAGAGGAGGAAGACTGAGTTTTTTCTACTCACTGGTGTTAAAGGAAGCAAGGAACGATAGATGAGGTGGACGTCACCACCATCAATGAATGCCGCTGAGTAACAGCACAGAAGTACATAAAGCCACAGACACAATTGCAAGGACTCGTGAGGCTCAGAAGGAGGAAATCCCACGCAATTCCTGTCCCAGCCTTCAGACAGCATGAGGCCTTACTCCCACGCTCCACCCCGGTCAAGCAAGGTGGATGAGTTAGCAGCGGGAGTGGAGGGGAGTTAGGACACATAGAAGCTGTTATTTTACCAGAATCTTCATCCCTCTGAGACGTTTTCAAAGGGTTGATTTTTCTCTTAAGGACAGCCCTCCGTTTTTATGCCCAGATATGGACAGTCATAGTTCAATAGTTCACCTTGGTCAGGAATACATTTCCTTCCAAGAGCCTTGCCTTGGTACCTGGGGCGAGATGGACAACTTTCCAGACAAGTCAGAACCTGCAGCCTCATTCCCAGTTGTCGCTGAGCTGTAAGGGTAATGCTTGCCTCCTTCCAGGCCCAGGGACCTGGTTGTAATTTCCCGTGGGTTAATATCTTTCTCCTGGAACAGTTGGGTGACGTTCTGAACAAAAGCAGTCTGATCGAGTATTTACGATGTTTTATTATGGGCTTTAATATTGTATGATATAGAACATGGAGTCTAGAAATTTCATTTCCTTATTTTCACAGTTTCAGGTCTATCTTCTTTCTGGCCATAGGGAAAAATATGGCTGAGGTGAAGTCCATGGGCCCAGACTGCACTGGAATGAATGGCCACTGACTGCCCAGGGTCCTATCTCCCCTTGATTTGCTTCCTCTGTGCTTTAACATTTGTGTAACTCCTACCTCGTGCTCTCTATTCCGACTACATGGTTACCAGGAGGCGGTCTTTAAACTTTATATATTCTAGGAGCATAAGCATCTCTGGAGAGCCACAAGCCAGCGTGCATAGATGCTGGGACTTTACCTGGAGCGGATCTACCAGGAAGACCATTTCCCTGTGACATTCTTTAGGCAAAATTTAAGAATGCAGATAGAACCTTCTTGGCCAGACTCACACGCCAGCACAATCT
Organism: Diceros bicornis minor; assembly: GCF_020826845.1. Lineage (NCBI taxonomy): Eukaryota > Metazoa > Chordata > Mammalia > Perissodactyla > Rhinocerotidae > Diceros > Diceros bicornis. Next base: position 71,569,281 of record NC_080744.1, read on the forward strand.
AACACAGTTGAATGACAGGTTATGGAACAAGTTTGGGGAGAGCCTGTTTTCCTAGCTCTGGTGGCAGGCTGTAGTTAGCCCCTCCCTGCTCACTGTGGACCTGCAAATTGGAACTTGTGGGTTACATGGAAAGCAATCATCTTTCACTTATTGTAACTCTAGACATAAGCCGTTTTATACCCTGAAAACTACCGAGTCATCATAATTTTGAATTCCAACACAGTTTTATGCTATTTTCCTTCTGCTGGTTTGTGTTTCTCAGTCCAATATTTGACTATTGGAGAAAATAGGCTTCACATATGGCTTGCTTCTTCATCAGTAACTATTTTTACACTTTCTATCGTGGGGAAATCATCCAAGAACTTGATAAGACTGTTTACATCATTTGTAGGTCTATTTTTGGCTCTCAATAGTGTGCAGGAAACAGTTTTAGCTCAGCTGACTGTTCAATGTAGACTCCGGGTTACTGAGGCTCATATACCCCAGTATTTAAAACTCCTGGGAGAATTGGGATGAGCAGGAAAAGGCCCCTCAACGACAATGTAACATTTTGAAATGAAGTACAACAGGGTGCTACTCAGGTAGCTTTTCCTTCAAATATGGTTTGAATTGAAACCAATCTGGTTAATTCATATGCACTCACATAAACTATAACAAACTGGAGAAATGTATGCCCCTAAGCATTTGTGGTTTGATGTGATTATCACAAATCAGGAGTAGCCTCACAGACACAGGAAACCCTTAATAGACATAATAGCTTAACAGTAACTGCTCTAAAATGATTATCTTGGACTTCTGATGTAAAAAGGAAGACTACCTCCTCTCCCCACCACCCCAGTTCCCTGAGATCAACCCAAGCAAATAACTGTAAAATAGAATTTAAATTACTGAAACCACGGAGGGTCACAATCACAAATCACTCACTATGAGGAGTGACTGTCAAATTCGGTGACATTGGAAGCAAAGGGAGGGAGCTGCCTAGAGCAGTTCTGGAAGGTTAAGACTTTTCTAAAAGAAGGAAGTATTATCCTGAAGAGTCAAGCAGTGGAGCTTGGAATGGTGGCATCTGGGGGCCATGTGGGAACAGCAGAGGTGACCCCTACTCTATTCCCCATCTCAGCATGGCAGGGGAGGGGGTGCTGGAGGAGAAGCTTGTTATACAGGTGGGCAGGAGATGTGGCAGGTGGTGGAGGGGTGGGAAGCAATCAGCTTTGTAGCCCTGATCACACCAAACTTTTCCCCGGAAGGACTATGGCTGGTAGGGTGCCACTGAAAACTGCTGTTTTCTTGGTCACCCTGAAGACTGAGAGATTTCCCAGCAGAACCTGTCCTCAGTGGTGCCCAGGAGAACAGATGAGAAAGTGTCTGGAGGCAGCACACCTAACTCGAAGACCCCCATCCTCAACTTCTCCAGCACAATTCTTCAGCAAATCAGTGGCCTGGATGACAAAAAGAGTGACAATCCAGGATCAGAAATAAGAGCAAAGTAAGCAAGAGAAGGCAGGCAAGGAACATATTTTGGGAGAATTACTCCAGGAAGCAGAACAGTGCAAACATGCATTTTTCCCCATATTCTTAAAAAAAGAGAAAAAGACAATAAGACTTCAAAAAAGCATTATAAGGAATCATAGAAGAGGTTGTAATACAACAAAAGAGATGAAAAGGAGCTGTCAAATCTCAGGGAATATGTGGAAGAGGGAAAAAACCATTACGGAAATAATAGTCAATTTGAAGATGCCAAAAAGAGAAAAGCTTCTGCTGAAATCACAGGCAGAGACACTAAAGAAAAGCTTGAGAAAAGTGTCCAAAATAAAGTGGAAAAAGAACAAAGCGCTGGAAGTTATTAGGGAGAAACTGAGCGATTTGTACCACAAAGGACATCCATCATGCAGATAATGGTGTTCCCGAAGAAGGAAAGAGAACCACCACCACAACTTCCAAGATATGAAAAAGAAAGCTTTAATAAAAATAAAGGAAGACCTAAATCCTCAGTTTAAAAGGGTACCTTGCATTTCAGGAAAAACTGAAGCAGAACGATCAACACAGATATGTCCTGGTGAAGTTAATGGGCTTCAAGGAAAGATAAAGAAACTTCGACATCTAAGTAAACATTTTGTCCGTTTTGTAAACATAACGGACAAAAAAGTCATCTTCAAGAAAAAGAAATCATGTGATTTCAACTTTTCCGTGCCATTTACTGTGAGAAGACGCCAGAGTCATATCGACAGGGACGCAGGTAGAGAGTAGACCCAAGAAGGTTATAAACTGCCAACTTGTCATTCAAGTACAGAGGCAACAGGGGACCATTCTAAACCTGGGAGCAGCTCGGGACAGAGCACTCACGAGCCATTCTTGAATCAGCTGCCCCAGGAAAAGCTCTAGCGAACCAGGAAGAGAAAGAAGCTGTCATAAAAAGGCAGATGGGCAGCAAGCATTTCATCCACTAAAATATACAACTGAGACTAGACAACTCTGGAAAGTCTAGTTACAATAAATTTTATAACTCCTAATAATTTAAAAATAACAGTATAGCAAATTGAAATTGGAGATGAGGGGGTGAGGGAAGATAGGAGAAAGTGTAAATGCTAACTCTCTTATTTTTCCTGATAGGAATTTATGAGATAATACTAATTATCACAACTACAAAGGAAATTATTTTGAACTCTTACCAAGTGCCAACCATAGTTCTAAATGCTTTTTGTGTGTCATTTCATTTAACTCTCAACAGGTCTATGACATGAGAACCATTAATATTCCCATTTTACAGGTGAGGAACCTGAGGCACAGAGAATTTAATCAGCTTTTCCCAAAGCCATACAGCTAGTAAGTGTAAAATGAGGAAAGCTATTTGATCATCTCAAGAGGCTCTGAAAGATAAGTTAATAAGATTAATAAAATCCATTTCTGATGAAAACATTTGATAAAAAAATTGGTCAGGGATACGTAGAGGTGGCAGCTGGAGTGTGGCTGTGGGCTGCAGCTACTGATTCTGTCCTTTGTGATTCTGGTGCCACTGAGGTGAGGCATTTCTTCTAGACCGGTGTATGAATAATCATGGTTTCCGGAGAAACAGAACCAATAGGATATACATAGATAAATATAAAGAGACTTATTATAGGAATTGGCTCCCATGGTTATGGAGGCTGAGAAGTCCCAGGATCTGCTGTCTGCAAACTGGAGGACCAGGAAAGCTGGTGGTGTAGTTCAGTCTGAGTCCAAAGGCCTGAGAACTAGGGAGCCAATGGCGTAAGTCCCGATCTGAGTCTGAGAGGCCCAAGAACAAGGAGGGCTGATGTCCAAGGGCAGGAGAAGATGGATGTCCCAGCTCAAGCAGAGAGAGCAAATTCACCCTTCCTCTGCCTTTTTGTTCTATTCAGGCTCTCAACAGGCTGGGTAATGCAATCTTCTTTACTCAGTCTACAGATTCAAATGCTACTCTCTTCCAGAGACATCCTCACAGACACACCCAGAAATGGTGTTTACCAGCTATCTGGGTACCCCTTAGCCCTGTCAAGTTGACACATAAAATTAACCATCACACGTGGGTTGGAAATTTCCCCTTCTCCGAAGTTCTGTGACTCTAGCAGGCAGATGTGGAAACGTCACAAAGAAAGATAGGACCCCACAGGCTGGCTAGTCACCTGGACCTGCAGGGCTTCCTGCGCCTTGGTAGAGCCATCAGCAAAGCACACTGTCACTCTATATACAATACTCGAGGTGGACCGGATCCTGAAAACTCTACCCACCAGAGCTGAGTGATTGATTTACAAAATTGAGAGACATGGACATTTCCAGGACCTGAAATACTTAGTACTCTTCTATGCCCCAACTTTCGAGTATGAAGGTACAAATAGTGATCATTGAAAGTTGCTCTGGGAGTCTGTCATCAGAGCAGGGGGCTGGAAAGCTCCGTTAGATACTCCATATGGGCTGTGGAGGACCCTGGAGGACCACATCTTACTACTGCCAGGCCCATATCTGGACTGACTGGAGTCCAAAGTATATCCCCACTTTAGCTGCTTGCTCTTGCAAGGTGTATTAGTTTGTTAGGGGTGCCGTCACAAATACAACAGACTGTGGGGCTTAAACAACAGAGATTTATCTTCTCACAGTTCTGGAGGCTGACGTCTGAGATGAAGGTGGTAGCAGGGTTGGTTCCTTCTAGGCCTCTCATGTCTTGTAGATGGTCATCTTCTCCTCCTGTGTCTTCACATGGCCCTGCCTCTGTGCACGTCTGTATGCTAATTTCCTCTTCTTATAAGGACACCAGTCATGTTGGATTAGGGCCCACCCTAACGACCTCATTTTAGCTTAATTATCTCTTTAAAGACCTTATCTCCAAATAGAGTCACATTCTTCCCAGAGGTTAGGACTTCACTATGAATTCTGGGGGGACATGATTCAGCCCATAACAGACGGTATTGGATAAATGCCACCCAACTCTTTTATGCTGTTTTTAAAAAAAGTTAAATTATATTCTATCCAAAACAACCATTTCGTCAAGATTAGATACATTTCATAGCTTGAATTAACCACTTTTTTCTGGCCTCTTTTATGAGATATTGGTCATACGCCAGCCTCAGCAGGCACATGCACAAAAGACGCCTGGAGTACGGAACAGTTGGGTAGCGATGAAATCTGCCACCTGGGAGCTGTGTGAGGATGGGCAAATCACACCATCTCCCCCCCCGGGCCTCAGCTTCCTCATTTGTGATAATATGTGATATTAGGGGACACATATAACGATGTTCACTGCAGCACTGTGTGTGGTGATAAAACATTGAATATAACCCAGATGCCCATCAGCAGGAGAATCGATAAACAAAGTGTAGTATCATTATATGTGGGAATACTTTATAGCAGTTAGAAATAAAGGGAATAGCTCCCTATACAGCAACATGAAATAGTGTTGAAAACATACTGTTGGAAAAAAAGTTGCAAAATGTTTCAGTGTGATACCATTTATATTTCACTAAAACACACACAGGAATCAGTATTTTGTATAGCTTATGGAAACATGTAAATATGTGTGTGTATTAAGTATGCTATAAATTTATACACTAAAATCATAAGAACACAGATTGGATACACAAAGTTGTGAAAAATGTTACCTCTGGGAATGGAGGATGAGAAATGGGAATGGGAGGGATACAAAGGAGACTCCCAATTTATCTGTGGAGTATTCCTTTTTCCTTTTTTCAATAAAAATCTGAAGTATATATGTCAAAATATTAGCATTCGTTAACTCTGAGTGGCAGATATGTGGGTGTTTGTTATGTTACCTTTTGTACTTTTCTGTATTAAAAATTTCAAAAGCAAAGTAAATAAAAGGATGGTAATAGCACTCATCTCACATCTTAAGGCTGTTGCAAGGTTTCAATAATATTTGTGCAAGTTCTTCGCAAAATGAAAAGCTTTGTGCAAATATTAGGTTTTATAGCTAATCTATTCCATTTGCTGTTGATTTATTAACTTCCATTTCAGAAGTTCACATTATCTGCTCCAAAAATTTGGTGTTGGCAGTGATCATGGGAGTGGTCATGACAGAGGTAACAGTGATGGTGGTGCTGCTGCTGCTAGTGGGTAGTAGTGGTGGCATTGTTGGTGACAGTGATGGTGATTGTGGCAATGGTGGTGGTGGTGATGGTGATGGTGGCGGAGGTGGTGGTGACGGTAGTGAAGGTGATATGTATAAGGAGTAGAGACTCAAACCTTTGATCTGGCTCTGTGCCACACCGTGCACTACCACATAATACAATATACCTCTGGGCTGAGTGTCTTACTTCTACAAGACTAAACTCTCCCAAGGCAAATTGCATAAATGTGTATCTCCAACTACTCCTGGTAAACACTGTTTAAAGTACTGCATTTAGTACTGTAATTAGTTTTTTTCTGTAAATACCCAGTGAATTTCATCTTTTTCTTGGAACTGCAGCAATATGAGAAATTCCCACAAGGGGACAGTAGAGAAACATCAATGAAGCTCAATTTTGCCTTGAGGGTTGGGGTGGTACAAACCGCAGTCGCTGCTTCTGAGCAGAGAGAAATGTGTCCCTGCAGAGAAACTCAGTTTGTGGGCATTATTCAGGGTTATTCCATGTATCACAGAACATCATGGAATTTAAGAGTTGTTGAAAACCTTCTAGTTCAAACTTCTCAGCCCCAGCCAACATCTTCTCTACAGCTTCATGTAAGACCCTGAGCCAGAACCACCCAGTTAAGTCACTCTTGAATTCCTGACACTTTGAAACTGCAATAATATGTGCTTGTTGTTGCAAACTGCTAAATTTTAGAATAATTTGTTATGCAGCAATAGATAACTAAGACACCAGACATAGTCAACAGTCAGTGAGTTAGCTATAATTGTTGTTCAGGTGACCACTAAATGCAAAGAAAGTCATTTTTCTGGGTTTTTCTCAGTAAGTGTAATTGTTTTTCTACATTTATCTCAATTTGGTGTAACTTGGAAGTGACATGGCTCATTCATTCATTCATTCATTCATTTTTCAATAAGCCAAACAGCTGGCCAGGATGACATCAATGAGAAAAAATAAATCATTCATTCGTGCATCCACTCACTAATTCATCTATTTATCAAGCATGCATTCTGACAGAGGTCCAGGGTCAAGGCAGGGCATGGCCTATTGAATGGGAGGGGTCAGAGGTGGCTTGCTGGAAGAGGTGATTCCTTGGATAAAAGCCAGCGAGGAATTAAGAGAGCAAGTGATGAAAAGCAGCATGAGCAAAGGCACAGAGGTTTTGTGTGGCCTTGAGCGTGCAGGGGAAGCAAGGACTAGGACTTTGGCGTGGCTGGAGCATGGGAGGAGAGGGGAGGTGGGAACAGGTGTGTGGTGAGCACTGAAGATGGAGGAGCGGGAAGGGCCAGCTACAGAGTCTTGATTACCATAACAGGGAGCTTGGGCTTCGTCCCTTGGAGGGATTTTAGGAGTAGGCTTCCAGAAGAGCGCTGTGGCTGCTGTGAGGGAGGCAGATGGAGGAGAGAGACTGCGCTGGGAGTAGCTCAACAGCTGCCAAGCCCAGGAGGCTGGGGAGAAGCAGAGGTTACAGGAGCTCATTTACTCCCTCACCCTGTGCCACAAGGAAGATTCCTGCTTGACTGCAGCATGGGCTCATCCCCACACAAGCAGAGTTCACCTTTCTCAGAGACGAGCAACCAAAAGGAAGGAGCATGTGGTCTATACCAGAGGTTCTCAGCCAGGAATGATTTTGCCCCTCAGGCGACATTTGAATGTCTGGAGATAGTTTTGGTTGTCACAACTGGGGAGGAGGCAACTAGTGGGCGGGGTCCAGGAATGCTGCTGAACATTGTGCAATGCACAGGACGGCCCCCACGGCAAAGATGTATCCGGTCCATAATGTCAGTGGTGCCTCGGTTGAGAAGCCCTGGTCTATGCAAAGATATAACAAAATGAAAGGGAGGAAACACTAGGAAAAACACCTTGAAAATGAAAAACACTTGCCAAAAATGTTGGCATGGGGCACATGAAAATTATGACCAAATATGTCATTATCGATTTAAAAATAATGAAGTAATTGCTTTTACAAAGGAAGAGTTTCAAGCAGAGATATAAGCTATAAAAATACCATAAAAGAACTAACACCTAGCATATCTGACATATAGATAAATGTAAATGGGCTAAACTCATGTATTTGAAGACAAAGGGTTGGATCACAAAGCAAAACCCAATTTTATGTTATATACAACGTATACAAGATGTGGTGTGCAAGAAACACAATTAAGACAAAGTTATCCAGTGAGCTCCAAAACAGAAGGGTTGGCAAAGGTATACCATGTAAATAAAAACAAGAAGAAAAAGAAAGCGGTGGTCACGACTCCAAGATCATAAAAAATTATCTCTGCTTCATACTTGATGCCAAATAATTTTCAGATAAATAAAAAGTTTAACTACTAAAAAGAAAAAATTGAAATACTGGAAGAAAAAATTTTAAAATAATCTTGGCCTAGGGGAGGTCCTTCTAAATATGATACAATATCCAGAAGAAGAGTTAAAAAAGTCCAATTACATGAAGTTTTAATAACTGTTGTATGGTAAAACCTGCACACACACACACACACACACACACACACGGGATAAACAAAACTAAAAGACAAACTGGGAAACATTCATATTGCAACTCATATCACAAAAGGCCAGTAGTCTTAATTAAATAATTTCCTAACCATTTATTGAGTGTCTACTGTGTGCTGGGCACTGCTAAGCACAGGGGAGATAACAACCTATAAACCAAGTTCCTGCCCTTGTGAAACTTACATTCTATGGAACAATCATGATAAACTGATAACCCAGTGAGTATGTGACGTTAGGTAGTGATAAGTGCTGTGAAGACAGATGAGGTTGTGGGGGGGGGATAGAGAATGAGATAGAGTGAGAGAAGGTATTAATGAGATTGGAGTAAGGATGGTCTTACTGATGAGATGCTGTTCGAGTAGGGAACATTCCAGCTAGAAGGAAGACCAAGTGCAAAGCTCCTGGATGGGACTTTCAGGGCACATGTGAGGAACCTCAGGAGGATAAGAGTAGGTGCAGCAGTGAGCAAGGGGGACGGTGGCAAAAGTGATGCTCAAGAGGTAGCCATGGGCCAGCTCATGTAGAGTGTCCAGGCCCTGGTAAGACTATACACTTTATTTCATGCAAAATTGAGATGGGAAGCCAGCAGAGGGTTAAGACATGATAGTCAAATTGTGTTTCTAAAGTTTTACTTTCTTAATGTTTTTATTTTGAAATGATTATAAGTTCACAGGAAGTTTCAAAAGTAGGACAGAACACCCATTAGACTGGCCAAATTGGGAACACTGACGACAACAAATGCTGGCAATGACATGGAGCCTCAGGAACTCTCATTCACTGCTGGTGGGGATGCAAAATGGTGCAGCCACTTTCGAAGACAGTTTGGTGGTTTCTTACAAAACTAAACCTACTTTCACCATACGATCTAGCATTTGTATTCCTTGGTATTGACAGAAAGGAGCTAAAAAGTTCCATCCATGCAAAAACCTGCACATGAAAGTCTATAGCAGCTTTATTCATAATTGCCAAAACTTGGAAGCAGCCAAGCAATCAAGGTCCAGAACTATTCTATCACTGTAAATATCTCCCTCATGATAGCCCTTTATAATCTTACCCATCGCCCTCCCCTCCACCATTCCTAACCTCTGGCAACAGCTAATCTGTTCTCCATCTCTATGATTTTGCATTTTGATGATGTTATATAAATGGAATCATGCAGTATGTGACCTATTGAGATTGGTCTTTTCATTTAGCATAATGCCCTTGAGATCCTTCTAGGTTGCAGTGTGTCTTAATAGTTTATTCCTTTTTATGGCTGTGTAGTATTCCATGGTATGGATGTACCTCTGTTTAACAATTCACCCCCTGAAGGACATTTGGATTGTTTCTAATTTTGGGCTATTATGAACAGAGCTGCTACCAAAATTTGTGTTTGTGTTGAATGGTATTTCAAAAGATCACTCCGGCTGCTCTGTGGGTAATAGTCTGTAGGGATAAGAGTGGATGCTGAGAGTGAGGAGCTACTGCAATAGTCCAGGCAGAGATGACAATGGCTTCAACCAGGTGGAATGGTGGGAGATGAGGGACAGGCTCGTGGGTTGAATATGAGATGTGAAAGAAAGAAAGGAGTCAAGGACAACTTCGTTATTTTGAACTATGGGTGAAAGGTAGTCCTATTTACTGAGATGGGCCTGCTGTGGGAAGGAGAGTTTTCAGGATGGGGGTGGGGGCAGATCTAGCATTTTGTTTTGGCTGTGTTAAATTTGATATCCTTGTTATATATCCAGTGGAGATGTCAACTTGACAGCCATATCAGGGTGTAGGTTGGGCTGGAGAGAAAACTTTGGGATTCCATAAATATGTAGATAGATTGTAAAATGAAAACTGTGTGCCAACCCAGGTCATCATGGAAGTGAGTATAGAGAGAAAAGCAGGTCTGAATCCTAAGGACCTCCCACTTAGAGCGGTTGAGGGGATCGAAACAAAAGAAAATGAGAGGGAGCAGCTGGAGAGAGAGAAGGAAAGCCCAGAGGAGTGCCTTTCCAGCCCATACACAAATCTATTATGATAGTAGTTTTCTAATTAGTTGGCAATACTGTATCTGCTTGTTGAAAAGATGGAAAAAATCTTTAATCACTAGTGCTTCAAAATAGATTCCTTCTCCTCTCTTTCCAAAAAAAAAAAAAAAAAAAACTTCATAAAATGAAATGGGAAAATTGAGTTTAAAAATCCCTTTTTGACACAGTTATGTGGCACAGAGCTTTGGTTCCATTTTCTGACAATCAATAGACCTTCCCTTGACCCTCCTTCACCCCCATTCCCAGGCTCTCCAGAAGGTACCCCGGAAGGTCGGCATTCCAATCGTGCTGTGGTCCCTGGTGAACATCAAGCCTCTGCCCTCACCTGCCACGAGTCTATGGCCATTTTTCAGGAGACAAACGCTGCCCAGCACCAGAATGTGGAGTGTCCTGTGGTCAGTCCCAAATGGGGCTGTCAATATGGTTTCAGATGCAACAAAGCTGGGGAATGCTTAAGATATTTACTCATGCACCATGTTCCTTTCAAAAACTGATTTTACTTTCTGCACTTAAGTCCCCAAAAGAAAAGAAAATAAAAGTCATAATTTAAAAAAAGCAAAATAATCTTTATTTGTAACCAAGATGATTCTCGATGTGGAAAACCCAAGGTAATTAACTAAACGTCTGTTAGAACTAACAGGGGTACAGTAAGGAGGCTGGTTAAAAATATACAAAATCAGCATTTTCTTACAAACTAACAATAGCTGGTTAGAAAAGTTAATGGAAAAAAGATTCCAATTACTGTTACAACAAAATTGTATCTATTTACCCCTAGAGGAAAAAGCTTTTTTAAATGTGCAGGAACCTTATGAAGAAAATAACTATCTTGAGAGCCAAAAAGAAGGTTATAAAACATTATGCACAGTATGTTCCCATTTGGGGTTAAAAATATACACACACATGCGCGCACAAACACACACATGCACATATACATTTTTGGAGATAAAAATCCAGATAGAGTATCATCAAAACATCACCAAAAAATCACATATGGTTTTTTCTTGATGGCAGATAAAGTGAGATTTGTAGATTTTGTTTTGATTTTTGCTGATCTATGTTTTTTTTTTTATAATTTCATTTATTTATTCCCCCAAAGCCGCAGTAGATAGTTGTATGTCATAGCTGCACATCCTTCCAGTTGCTGTATGTGGGACACGGCCCCAGCACGGCCAGAGAAGCGGTGCGTCAGTGCGCACCCGGGATCCGAACCCTGGCCGCCAGCAGTGGAGCACACACACTCAACTGCCAAGCCACGGGGCCGGCCCTGATCTGTTTTCTACTTTTTAAAAAATGAACACATTATTGTATAATAAGACAAAATCTAAAAAAGAAAGAAATAATATACAGTGCCTTTAGCAAAGTCCAATGATGCCACTCCCTTCCTTTGCCTGTTCCTATATTCACACATTGTCATTTGCTTCTTCTTGTTGTGTGGCTGTTGACTTCTTGGGGAGAACTGAGTGACCCCAGATTTCCTGTCAAAAGCAAGGCTTTGGTCCTGGAGATTCTGGAATTTCAAATCGGACACCCACCATGACCAGTTATCTGACACGGCTTGATGACTCTAAGCATCCATGCTTGGCTTGGCAAACACAGTGCAGCCCTCACCAAGGGGACAGCCAGATTTGAGAGTGTGAGAAGAAGAGGCGCCAATCATCACCCTTTGGCTCAGGCCTGATCAGGGTCTGGGGTGCATGGGCCGGCAGGTGTGAGCCATCGTGAAATCCAGCTTGGAGGATCCAGCCGTGACCCTTACCTACATGGCTTGTCCTCCCTTTTTCTGAGCCCACCCATCACCTTTTCCAACACTGATCATCCGCTGCCCTCATTACAGCTAGTTTTCTATGGATTAACCAACTGAATGTTTAAGAAAATGCAATTTACTTTTAAAATTATAAGTGAGCGGGGCTGGCCGCTCACTTATAAGTGAGTGGCGCAAGCGGTTAAGTGTGAGCGCTCCACTGTGGCGGCCCGGGGTTCACCGGTTCGGATCCTGGGCGCGCACTGACGCACTGCTTGGCAAGCCATGCTGCTGTGGTGGTGTCCCATATAAAGTGGAGGAAGATGGGCACAGATATTAGCCCAGGGCCAGTCTTCCTCAGCAAAAGAAAAAAAAAAGAGGAGGATTGGCAGATGTTAGCACAGGGCTGATCTCCTCATCAAAAAAAAAAAAAAAAAGATAAGTGAGAGGTTTAACTTTAGATGTTTTGGCCAAATTAAACATTATTATAAATTAAATGTCAGAGATGTCAGCAAAATAACAATCTTCTTATCCAGCTCTTCCTTATTTTTGGGAGAACTGGCCTTAATGGAACATTCTGATGATCTCTTTGCTCATCTTCTAGCACATGTCCCCTGTGGCAAAGTCCACGTGAAGAGACCACCTCTAGACCTAGAGTCGATATGGGTCTGTGGGATACTTTCCTGCAGGCATGGGGCGACCCAACAGAATTTTGTCAGATGGCAGAAGAAAAACTTTGAAGAGTTCACAGTGTTTTCCAGCCTCAAACATCCCCACATTACAATAAGCCTTCCATTCACTCAAGAACAGGGGGGCATTTTTCTCTGTTTTCATTAGTGCTGTATTCCCAGTGGTTAGAGCAGTGTTGGCACATAACACTGTTAATATTATTTATACATAATATTTAGTGAATGAATGCAGGAATAAATGAATGAAAAAATGTTTATTTAACGCTGACTATGTGCTAGACACTGTCCTAGGACCTGAATTGTACCAGTGAACAGCTGCAGCAGTTACTGACAGTTTCCAGATGGAGAAGATGAATGATAAACTAATAAATAAATACATTCCGTCTCAGATGGTGATGAGTGCTGCGGAGAGCAAAGAGCAGGGTAAAGGGATGGGGAGTGTCAGGGTGGGGGAGGCTAGAAGGGGAGGTCAGGAAAGGCCTCTCTAAAACATACAATGTAAAGTGCTCACCCCCTTTAACTTGCATTTCTGTTTTTAGGAATTTATCCTGCAGAATCTTAGCAGCACACAAAGATCCGTATGAAGATTTTCAGTGCAGCATTATTGATAACTGCCCCAAACTGGAAACAACTCAAATATTCATCAATAAATTCAATGTTATGATATAGCAACACCACAGATTACTATGCAGACACTAAGAAAAGAGGGACATTTACAGGTGTTGACATAGACAAAATGTGCTCAATATATTAAGTGAAAAAAAGAAAAGTAAATTGCAGAACAGAATGTATAATATGAGCCCATTTTTATGAAAAAAGATATGTGTATATGTATGTGCATTTATAAATAAACATACAAACGTACAAAGATGTGTATGTTTATATATGTATAAAAATGTTTGAAAGGATACACCAGCTTAATAGCGAGTACCTCTGGGGAAGGGAGATTTATTTTCCATGTAATACCCTTTTTTTTTTTTTCTGATGAGGAAGATTGGCCCTGAGCTAACACCTGTACCAAAATTCCTCTGTTTTTTGTATGCGGGACGCCTCCACAGCATGGCTTGATGAGCAGTGCGTAGGTCCACAATTGGGATCTGAACCCCTGGCCGCCGAAGCAGAGTGCGCAAACTGAACCACTGCGCCAGTGGGCTGCTCCCCATGTAATACTCTTTTATACTTTTAAAAAAAATAACATGCATGTATTAATTTTAGAATTTAAAAAGTTTTTTTAAACAAAAACCAAAACCTACACTTGAACTTATGTTATACCTCCTTCTCCTTAGGGCCCTGCTATCTGTAAATGTATCCTTACCCCCTCCCAAGGGACTGTCGTGACGGGGCATTCCGAGTCTTCTCTGGTTCAGTTGATGTCCCAGGCAGTTGGAAGAACACTGGCCTGAAAACCAGGAACCCTGGGCTCTACGTCTTCTCAATGATTGAAAAGCATTGCAAAAGTCACTTTCCCTTTCTGAGCCTCAGCTTTCCCCATCTGGGAAATGGATGTGTTGGTCTACAGCATTGTTGAAGTCCCTCCATGCTGTCATACCCTAAGATTCTTTGGTCCTGTGATTCTAAGTGTCTAATTATCATCTGAAAATTCTGTATCACTATCCTTCTTGGGAGATGTAACACTTTATTAACCCACTGGTCCCAAGCTTTCGCATGAGCACAGATTTGTTTATTAACTAGACAGCAGATCCCTAAGAGAATGGCTACTGAAGGGTGCCTGTTTGTGTCACGAGAGGAAGCCCAGAGCATGGTGGACAGACCTGGGGGAACGGACTGGCCGATTGTCCTTCACGGGAGGCCCAGGGCACTGGTGCGCTGGTGAAGGGAACCAGGCTGGGAGGAGGCTCTGCCGCGGGAAGACTCCGCTGGCCTGTCTGTCTCAGAACCCCCGTGAACAGCCAGCAGAAGAGAGCTACAAGGTGAGGAGGCAGCGTGGCATGGTGCACAGAGGCCAGGACTTGTGCTGGGACCCTTGGGTGTGACACCCATTTTGCCACTTCAAAGCATAAGACTTTAGGTGACTCACTCTTTATTTCTGGAGCTTCGGGTACCAGACCTCCAGGGTGTGTATAGGCAAAGGGTCCACAGATGGGGCTGACTGACGAAAGCTCAACTTTATTGGCCGTGAATTTGCAGCCTAGATGGAGCAGGCTGAGAGTGACCAGTACCTGGCTGTGGTGGACGGTGGCAGGGATGGAATGTATCTTTTATGACAGCCACCTGTAGGATCCAGCTTCAAGGTCAGGAGGTCAAGGACAAAGGCAGACCTGGCCCAGGAGGCGGTCATGGGTCCAGCCCAGGCCCTCTGACCACTGCCTCCCTGGTCAACAGGGTTTCCATCAGTTATATTCAGCTAAGAAGAATTACTTCCAAAGATCCCAATATTTCAAAAGGATGTTCCTGAAGTGTAAGAAAGACACTGGCTCTGTGTGGCCCTAAGGGCAGAAGAAAAGGGGCAATAGCTACTCCCGAGGGTGTTTGATTTTCCGGGCATTACAATAAGGGCTTCACATGTATTTCCTCATTTATTCCTCACTATAATACGCTGCGGTATAACACTGTGCCATGGACATCTTTCCATATCATTAAATCGGAGCATCCACACCTCAGTGCCTTGAATGGCTTGCAGACGTCCTGGGCTCTAGGTCTCCAGAGGAGGCCAGGCTGGGTGTCTGCTTGACCCCCGTGCCGCACAATATTGTCATTTTCTCTGTGTGCCGTGAGGTGAGAACCAGTGGAGAAGCACTGAACTGGGCAGTATTCTGCAGAATCACATAAACTAAATGTGTACTATTGCATGTGATACATGTAGTTGATATTTCTAACCAATCCTCTGCATTCAAGTTTCAATTCTGCCATTTGCCAGTGGTGTGGATTCAGCCTGAGTTGCTTCATCTCTAAAAGAAGTATACTAAATGTTATCTCATCATTTTTGTGAGAATTAAATGAGGTAATTCAGCTGAAAGCATGGAATTTTAAATTGTAAAATTATTTAAACATTCAATATTATAATTTATACATGTTTTGCCCCAATAGCTATTAAATTGATGACCTCAGCTTATCTCAAGAGAATCAAATGAAACACTTAGAACTAACATGAGATTTCAGAATGTGTTCTATTGTAAAATAAATATAGGAAATTTATTTTCCTTTGTAAGAGCATTAATCACTTGGAGTGTTAATATAACGAATAAAAGATCTCATTAATTATTGAAAAAGAAGATGCCATAGGAATTAATAAAACTGTTTAGGGTCGATGAGAAGGAAACCAAACTGCTGAGGTCATGAACTCTGACTTGAAGGGGTGGAAAGGCACTATCTATAGTTCCTGGATAGCAAGCTTGATATGGCAAACCAGTCAACTTATCAGAATTAGTTATTACAGTTAATATAATCCCAATGAGATTTTTTGAGGGGGAACCTTACCAAACTATTTGAAGTTAATATAGAAGATTTATTTATTCATATAAATAGTTGTAGACATTAAAATAAAAAAGGGACAATGTGTAATACAGAAAACATAAAATTTCAAAGTTACAGTATGAAAATTGTGTGATCAGGTACAGATTGATCAATAAAACCAAACGGTCCAGACCCAGATGCAGATGTATACGAGAACTCATTAGGTGAGAAAAGTAGCACTTTATGTCAGAGAGAAAGGATGGCTTAGTCAATAAATAGATTAGGAATAATCAGATAACTATCTGAAAGAATAGATTTTGTGTCTCGTATCATATATTTACATAAATTCCAAGTGAATTTAAATGCAAAAAAAAAAAACCCCACAAAACCCCACAAAAAAAAAAAAAAAGAACCCCACGAAACCCAAACAAACCCATAAAATCATTGGAAGGAAATATAGATAATTATTTACATAACTTTTATTTTAGAAAGGACTTTCTAATCATAAAACAAGGGTAGAAATTATCAGAGAAAAGATTGATAGATCCAACTAACTTCTACAACTTTTGTATATCAAATATCAAAAATGGCAAAGAGCAAACCAGGAAAAATGCTTGCAAACTGTATCACAAAGAAATGGCCAATAACTCTAACATGTAAGGACTGCTTACAATTTGCCTTTTTTTTTTCCTTTTTTTTTCTTTTTATTACTGTGAAATTTTTGTTGTACATTACTGTTTATCAGTCACCATATAAGTGCATCCCTCCACCCCTTGTGCCCACCTCCCACCCCCCTAGCCCCTGGTAACCAGCAAACAATTCTATCTGTGCGTGTGTTGGTTTATCTTCCACATATGAGTGAAATCATGCCCTGTTTGTCTTTCTCTTTCTGGTTTATTTCACTTAACATAATACCCTCCAGGTCCATCCATGTTGTTGCAAATGTACAATTTGCTTTTTAAAACTCCAAGTGATAAATGATGGCAAAAGGCAGAAAAAATTGTTCAAAAAATACAAATCTCCGATAGACATATAAAAATGATTTTACCCTCTCTAATAATATGTAATATTTATACTTAAACAATAAGGTAGTTTACAACTGAGCAGCAAAAACAACTCTTTAAAAAGCAAGGGCAGGCCTGGTGGCACAGTGGTTAAGTTCGTGCACTCTGCTTTGGCGGCCCGGGGTTCGCTGGTTTGAATCCCGGGCATGGACCTATGCACCGCTCATCAAGGCATACTGAGGTGGTGTCCCACATACAGCAACTAGAAGAACGTACAACTGTGACATACAACTATCTACTGGGGCTTTGGGGAGGGGGGAAAAAAAAGCCAACTCTCAATTTTCTTTAGTTCTAATGTAAAGCAAAAGCACGTGTGACTATTTTTGTACTCTGAGCTCTTTTCCATTACCCACATCTTTGGGAAGCCTCGTCATTTAGATCCCAAAGCTAAGCACGAGGTGGCAGCTACTTGAATGGTAGGCACAGAGCCGGGGGCTGGCTTCGAAAATCTAATGCTCCAAGGTGATGGTTAATGTCACATTGGCTGTGTGACTGGGAGGAAGGAGTCACAGGACCCTTGGCACTTCTCAGTGAGCCAGCAGCCCTTGTGTATTTATTTATTATTTATTTGTTTTTTTTGTGAGGAAGATCGGCCCTGAGCTAATATCTGCCAATCTTCCTCTTTTTCCTGAGGAAGACTGGCCCTGGGCTAACCTCTGTGCCCATCTTCCTCCACTTTATATGGGATGCCGCCACAGCATGGCTTGACAAGCGGTGCATCGGTGTGTGCCCGGGATCCGAACCGGCGAACCCCGGGCCACCGCAGTGGAGCACGTGCACTTAACCGCTTGCACCACCGGGCCGGCCCCCGCTTTGTGTATTTAATGGGCTGTACTTTAAGATGCTTTTTTTTTCTTTTGTTAATCTCCAAGTGACTGATCTTGAACTCATAGGATGGTAAGTTCCAAGTCAGTTGCAGAGAATAGTGATGTCTGGAATATTGTTTTCAGAAGCACAGAACAATCTTGATTCAGATTTGTATGCTCCCTCAGGATGAATTGATTCTTTAATATTTCCACTAAGGAAAAGTTGGAGATGAATCACTGCATTGTAAATTGTGGAGAGACAAGTAGAATTGTTCAATGATGACTCCAAGAGCCCTCCTCAGGTTGTCTGGAAGTTGGCTACCTGGGACCGAATGTCACCTGTCACCAACTGAACATGCACTCAGCTTTCCATGGATCTAGAGGCTTCTGTGCACCAGAAGCTGGAACGGCACTTCTCACAATGTCACCAAGTCCTAGCCTCTGGTGTCTAAACTCAGATTGCATGGCACCTGAGCGCTGGCTGTTTTCACTCTGCCTGCCAGACTGCTCTCACGCTGCACTGTAAAGAGGAGAGCAGCAGAGGGAGGGCGTCCCCTCGAGCACAGCCACGGTTTGACCAAATGTGCCCTGGCTCCTGTGCATTTCTCCGTGAATGAGGACAGAGCAGGGGACTGCACGCCTCATCAGACTAGCTTGTATGTTTCCCAATAAAGCTCATTCCTTACACCCATTCTGAGTGACAGGGTGGCCTTTGACCTTACGTCTTTCCACACGAGGGGACCCTCTTTAGAATAGGATAGGCACCCTACCTAGTAAGCCCAGGCACCCTTCACATTTGGAATGGACTCAATGCTTGAGTGATTTGCATATTTTAGTTTACAGAGATCATGCTTCTTAAAAGCCATGAGTAGCTGTTGGTCCTCGAGAAAGACAGTCTTCTTGAATATTAATGACATTTGGTAATGATAAAACGAATTATTATTGCTTTCATTTCTGTGTTTGTTGGGTAAGTGGACAAAAGTAAAACCTTCCAGGATGTCAAGTTCCTAGACAAACCATTTGGTACAGCCTCCTGGCTTTGATCACCTGGTCCAGAGAGCTGAGAGGGAATTTTAATATTGCAGGGTGTGTAGGGGAAAATAATCCCTCATTGGTCCTCAACTTTCCAGGTTTATCCTAGAATTCCAAGGTTCTTTACCTCATTCTGAATTACAAGCTCAAATACTAAACATTCAAAAATAAAGTACATAAATATATAGAACCAGACCCCACTTTCACCTGTTACATTGGAGGGTCAAGTGTTTCATCAGCAGTTTTTGGAATCTGTTAATTCCAAAAACCGACATGACCATGACAGACCTGGGTCAGTGCTGATGTTGGTGACAATGACAAGCAAAAAAATGACATGGGAGTGTTTTTTGGCATGAGGAGTAGCGTTGAGAAAGCAGCCAGGAAATGCCCAGGTTTGCACCCAATATAGGGAGGTAAACAACAATAGCAGTTAAGAGTGCTAGAGTGGACATCCATTGTTTTTCCCTAGTTCTGATCACAGCACCTCTAGCTTTTCTTGGGAACCAGCCTTTTCCCTCTCTTAGTCCATGTGATTCAAGTAGAGCTGACTGCAGCCCAAGCTCCATTTTCACCTGGCACGGGCTTCTGGGTCCTGGGTTAGTCATTCAAAATCACAACAAAGAGCCTGCCACTCTTCTCTCTGGGTGAAGGATTTGGGTGGAGACCTAGAGGCATCTGTAACTGAATGCATCTCATCCGGTACCTGTCGAAGTCCAACATTATGCAAGTACTACAGCAGAGCTAGTCAACAGTTGACTAGATATGATAGAAAATTGAGTTAGTGGAGTGGAAATTATTTCAGCATTCAGACGGAAAGGATAAAGAGATGAAAACAAGAAAAACTGATGAGAGCAAAGAGGAGAGACAGGGAGGACAGATCCAGGTGATTTAAAACAAGCATTGTGTAATTCTCCCTGTCTCCGGACCCCTTTTTTGTAGCATGGTGGTGACACATCAATAAGCTATTAGCCTTGGTTCTCATCCAATGCTTGTTTAATTGCCTAGACTTTGCCAGATATGTGATGACCACAGGATTTTTTGAGCAATTTTTTTGTCACCTTTCCAAGGTGATGGTCAGAGTCCAGTATCCCTCACTGGCAGCAGATTGCAAGTTGGCAGTGTAAATCCCTCCAGCCAGAGACCACCAGGAACACATGTGTGGTTGAACAGGTTGGGTTTAGTACTTGCTACAGTGAGGGAGAATGCACACCATGGGAACAGGAGGGTGTCTCAGCAAGACAGTGTTAGAAGGAAACCATTATAAGATTAGGGCTTGTGGTAGGTGATTTTAGGGAGAGTTTAAGTAAGAGGAGCTTTCTCTGTGTTAGATGCTGCCAGGAAGCAGGGGGTCATCCAGTGATTGGGTATTTTAACAAATCTAATCTAGAAGGAGGAAGAATAGGGTGAGGCCAAAACTGTCATTGGCAAAGAAACAGCAGTCACTCATAATAGCCAGAATGGGGGATGTTTGGTCATTCGGTGGTTGCACAGTGTTCAGGTTTTGTCCGTGTTCATACATGATTACAGAGTGGCCTTGTTTTGTCTTGCTCCAGTACGGTACAAGTGAGAGGCCTTGTCTGAGGGTGATGTTATGTGAAATAGTCCATGTTCTCGGGAGAACTCCAATGCCTAGCTGTGCATGCCAGGCCAGCTCCTGGCTGTCAGGGGCTGCTTTTCTCTTTCTCAGAAGGAAGAGGGATGCCTTTTTTTTTCTCTGCATCTGAAGTCACCTGCGGCGGTGGCAACAGCAGCTCCCAGCCAGTGCGGGCTCCTGGGTTCTGCTAAGCAGGGCAGTTGCAGCAGCAGCAGCAGCAGCAGCATGGAGCTTGGGCTCTCTGCTCCAGCTCGAGCAGCATCTGGTGACCTTAGTCTCCTGGGTTCCTGCAGCTTCCACAGGCGAGCAGACTCCAGCATTCTGCAAACCGGCACAGTCCGTAGCAGGGGCTCCATCAGCCTCAGTGATGGGCTCTGGGGGAAGACCATTTTTGTTTCCGCTTCCCCAGTCATGGGGATTTAACCTTAGCCTTCTCTTTTTGCTCCTCCATCCCTTCCAACACTCTGAAATACCTAGAATGGTCTGTTTTCCTAACTGGACACTGATTGATCATTTGCCTTTATAACCAGTCCTGCTATTCAATATCAAATGTCGTCTTCTGCTTCTCTGACCACATAAGTGACAGAATTTAATTATTAATGAAGTATTTTTCACATGGAGGCCATGGAACCGGAGGAATCCATAGACATCCTCTTGAGTCTGTGAGTTCCTAAATGGGAGGAATTGTGGTGAAGCCCTTTGGCTTATGGTGGCTCTGTGACTGAAACAGTCGGTCTTATGAACATCTTCTGCTTGTGTGGCTGGCTTGGCATGGACACATGTCGGCTTTTCTCCTTTGGGGTTGTCTTCCATCACCTGCGTGTGCCAGCAGCTCCTGCACTGACCAGAGTGTAGCCACAGGGAACGTGGAAGGCATCTGGTTGGAGAGTGTTCCCAGCCAACTTCTCCAGAAAGGTGGACGTGTTATTAATAGTTTGGTGGTAATCAAACTGAGACAATATCCATTGGGCTCTTTTGAAACTGCCATAAGTTTTGAACTCTAAAACACTTGAGACTGTATCTTGCAATTTACCAAGTGGGCCTTACTTCAAGAAAACCAAATACCCAAAAATGTGTATTCTTAAAGAAATTAATTAGGCTGCATATTTTAAAGGTGAACTTCCTAAGTAGGTTTAGAAGATGATACGGTGAATTAAAATCTTTGGGAGACGTGAATCTGTTAGGGAAATCCATACAAAAAGTCTTCTGTTGATGATGGTCAGAGGCTGGCGACTTTTTGGGTCTCAGTGAGAAGAGGTAGAAATGAAGCATCCTGGGCTCCAGGTGGGTAGACGAATTATGAGGTGAATAGAAGGCTTATTGGCCAGGAGAAAAGGATGAAGGCAGGTGGTGGAGGTCTCTGTGAGGGTGGAGAATTTGTGATGTGGGAGTGATTCAGTGAGAGAGGTTGAAGTACAGGTATGTTGAGTTAAATGAAATACTCTTATTGTTTTGGAGGCTCTCACCTTCTCCGTAGAGCTTTCCATAATCCTCCACACCTCTGGGACTTCTGACCCTTCCCTCCCTGACCCTGACTCTGATCTTCAATTCTGAGCTGGGTAGTTACAGTTCAGTAGAAGCCTTCAGAATTTCCCGCTGTTACCAGTGCCCCTACTGTACCCATAATGTGTTCCAGCCTTTTCAAGTGAAATTTCAGGTTATGTCTGAAAAATGAGCTTTCTCCTGGTCGGGCTGATCAGTTTTAAAGGATGTATCCACTGTTTCTTAATTTCTTTATACAGGATTCTTCAGGACCCAGCTCATGGCTCACCTTAGACCAATCAAATGAGTTGGTGTGGAAGAGAATGGAGCCCTTGTGTTTCTGATGTTAGCAGATTCTCTTTTATTTTCATAACTGTGAACAGGCTTGCACTAGTTGTTCTCTTGCTGCACACTGAATCTGTGTTTTGTAAACATCACTAATCATGCAGATAAGACCAGGCATGGGCTATTTTCTATGTATTTATAGAACCTTGGGGTAAAGGACGGAAAGGGCTGCATTTTCAAAGAGATTATACTGGTCTGGGAGCTTTGTCAAGAACCTTCCATCAAGGCATCTTAAATCTCTTTGGTTTCCCTCTTGGGCTATTTTCTTTGGCGGTTCAATTGTCTTCAACTGCAAAAGGTTATAAATACAGTTTAATGCGAGCAAGCCCATCTTCCAATGAATTTCCCACACATCCCAACAGTACTTAATCATCTATCCCTTTCACTGCTGCAAATGAACAGAAGATTAAGTACCGGAGTGAGGACAAACTTGGCATACAAAGCCAGGGTGGGCAGTCTCTCTGAGCTGCTCTTGCTTTGGGTTTCATGGGCTATATAGTTGGATTGAAACCTTTCCTGCCTGAAGCAAGATGACCTTTTAGGGTGTGTTAGGCAGCTGGAAATTGCTTGAAGTTTAGGTGGATGTAGTTAAAAATTCCCATATGGAAAACTGAATAAAACCAAGATGGAAATTGATGAAATGCAAATACATTCTCTTCTATCCCCAACCTCTCTCTTCCATATGGCTGCCCAGTTACCTGCCTGATTAACAAGGATTTGGGGGGTTAGGGCTATTTCTGGGTAATTTTGAGGGCCTTCTTGTTTAGGCTGATTTGCAAATGGCCCAGGGTGGACAGGTGGATCAGACCAACTCTGCTTTGGGCCGTACCTCCCTTTATCAAGCTGTCTACCAGATACTGAGCCCTGAGAAGCAGAGTTTAGGGGGTGCTTCAACCAGATCGATGAACTCTGTTCTTGCAGAGAGCATATTCTCCGAAACCTTGCCCTTCTCCCTGGCCTGGTTGTATAGCAGGGCAACAAGGCAGATATATGAAGTTCTCTCTTCTCTCTCCTTAAGCCTTCACGCCAGATCCAGCCCTGAATTCCTAATCCTATGCCTTCACAATGCTGGACCCACCCAGAACTTTTTATGATCTTCAGAATTCCATAGTCATGCGAAAAAGTCTCATCCCCAAAGCATCAAAAGCCCACACAAAGGGCCTATATTTGGGGCACAGTAGATGCCAATTAGGCTGACATCTCTCTTGCCTTTTAATTCTTGTCATATCAGATACAACTCCCCAGTCCCCTGGTGCTGGGCCTGAGGACGGAGGAGAAGAGGAGCTGTTTGTCCCACTTTCCCCAGGCCACCAAGTAGCACAATGTCCCACTCTGCTCAGTCTCTTCCTGCCTAGATAACAGCAAACATTTCCTGTGTCTTCCTATCTCTCTTCTTGGTTGATTCCAGGGCCTCTGTCTGTGCTGCTTGAGAAAAGAGGGTAGTGTGTGGGGTCAAAGCTACTACCATCAGGAGAACTTAGGGGACATCCTTTTATGTGGCAGCAGAAGCCATTCAGAGAAGGAAGGTGGGTGGCTGATTGATTCCATTTTCTCCCTACAGCCAAGGTAGAAGGTAGAGATACAGCAGCCCTGGGATAAATAAGTTTAGAGTTGGGGTTATCTAATGCAACTAGTTGCCCTTCTACCATACCACTTCTGCTTATGTCTTCCAAGTTAGGGGACTCACAATCTTAAAACTTAGTTTGTTTAACAGAAAATGTTTTCTCACATTAAAGTCTGGCATCCTGTAATTTCTGTAGACCATACTATGAAGATCAGGACCTCTATTTGATCACTTTTGGAATCCTTGGGTAATTTGAATAACAATAGCAGAGACAGAGGCCATTTAGAGATAGATTTTATTGGTCATTTATTGATAGATTTATTGGTCATTTTGCATATTATATTGCAGGGGAGTTATGCACTGTCAAAAGATTTTGTAAACTCAAGCATTAAAGTAGCATCTCTAGTTCCACGCCACTTCTTCCTCATCCCAATTTGATCCCATAACTACCCATGTCTTTGAGTGGGGGTGGTGGAGGGATTTTATTAGGAAACTTCAGTTTGTCAGGGCTGCTTACAGAGTGTGGCACTTAGAATAGAACACACTGTTGAGTGGTGATCTGACCAGCACAGGCAGGTCAAAAATAATCCCTCTGTTGTTCTGGAACAAGGCTTTCATTAATGCCTCTAACGTAGCGTTAACCTTTTGGCAGTCTCATTGAACTGTTGCCACACTGAGTTAGTAACAACCATCATCTCAAAATATCTTTTGTTTAGCATTTTTATTGTTGATGTTTGTTTTATTATTTTTTAATGGGTGCCCAGACTTTGTTCCTCCTTCCTGGCCTCAACTGGCTGGCTTAGATTGGGTCAGTTTCATAGTTTTTGCAGAACTCTGAGATTCCCATTCAGAAAAGCCTCGGTTCGGGGCCGGCCCCGTGGCTTGGTGGTTGGGTGCGTGCGCTCTGCTGCTGGCGGCCTGGGTTCGGATCCTGGGCGCGCACCGATGCACCACTCCTCTGGCCATGCTGAGGCCATGTCCCACATACAGCAACTAGAAGGATGTGCAACTATGACATACAACTATCCACTGGGGCTTTGGGGGAAAAAATAAATAAATAAAATTATAAAAAAAAAAAGAAAAGCCTCCGTTCACTTGGCCAGTCCAGGTATGAACTGTATTCAGTGGCTCCTCTGATCAGTGGAAGTTGGAGTGGAGGCTGTGAATCCAGCTATGGATGGGTCTTCCTGAAGCTGAGAAAACCTGGGATTAGCTATTGGCTTCGCCACTTCGGGGAGAACTAGAGACGCACTAGAGAGTAAAGATCTCAGGTATCATTAAAAAGCACAAAATGTCTAGATGAACAAGACAGCTCTTTTCCTTACAATTTTGAGTTGAGCCATTTTCTTGCTTATGCAGGCCCATTTTCTAGGGTGGAGTAGTTGTGCCAGCCTACGTATTCAAAATAGCAAACCCCAAAGGATTAAAGACTTAAATGTAAGATCTGAAACCATAGAACTCCTAGAAGAAATAATAGAGAAAAAGCTCTCTGACTTTGGTTTCGACAGTGATTTTTTTGGATTTGACACCAAAAGCAAAGGTGACAAAAGCAAAAAGAAACAAGTGGGACCACATCAAACTAAAAAGCTTCTGCACAGAAAAGAAAACCATCAACAAAATGAAAAGCAACATATGGAATGGGAGAAAATATTTGCAAATCACATATTCAATAAGGGGTTAATATGCAAAATATACAACTCAATAGCAAAAAACAGATAACCTGATTAAAAAATGGGCAAAGGGCCTGAATAGACATTTTTCCAAGGAAGACATACAAACGGCCAACAAGTACATGAAAAGATGCTCAACATCACTAATCATCAGGGAAATGCAAATCAAAACTACAATGAGATATCACCTCACACCTGTTAGAATGGCGATTACCAAAAATACAAGAGATAACAAGTATTGGTGAGGACATAGAGAAAAGGGAACCCTTGTGCACTGTTGGTGGGAATGTAAATTTGTGCAGCCACTATGGAAAACAGTATGGAGGTTCCTAAAAAATTAAAAATAGAACTACCATATGATCCAGCAATTGGCTGGGGGGTGGAGGAAATGGGGAGATGTTAGTCAAAGGGTACAAACTTTCACTTATAAGGTGAATAAGTTATGGGGATATAATGTACAGCATGGTGGTTATAGTTAATAACACCGTATTGTATACGTACTTGAAATTTGCTAAGAGGGTGGATCTTAAGTGTTCTCACCACACACACCCATACACACACAGTAACTATATGAGGTGATGGATGTGTTAATTAGCTTGATTGTGGTATTCATTTCACAATGTATATGTTTATTAAATCATCACATTATACACCTTAAAAAAATCATGTTGTACAACCTAAATATACACATTTTTATTTGTCAATCATACCTTAATAAAGCTGGGAAAAAATTAAGAAAATAAAACAAAATGGTAAACTCCAAGTGTTGTGTCTGTGTGTGTGTGTGTGTGTGTGTGGATTCTTGAGTGTAGATGAGTCTTACATTTGCACCTTGACAGAGCCTCTAATACAGAATCTGGCATACAGAGAGTAATCAGCAAGTACATGTGTAGTGAATGATGGGGAATGGTAAAGATATCCCTAACTCCGGGTATAGATTCACCACTTACTAACTCATGCTTTCATAACATTTTGTGTATCTGCTATCGTATATAGATTTTTAAAGCATTAAACTATTAGAGAAGCAGTGGAGGAGACTTTGGCAGCAATTCAAGACAAGCCATCATCCTTTAAAAATTGTCTATGAACAAACTCTCCTTTAACACTAAGATATTTTGTATCATATTTTTATCTCCTTGAATTGGCTTTACTAGTTCCCTTCCACTACATAATTTTAGCCTAATGTGATACATTTTTATATTCATGGATCACTCCAGCCAAATTCTCTATATCAAAATTATGAGTATAAATGGAAATTGAATTTTCAAGTAATTTTCCATGACCATAAGGCTGTAACTGTTAAAGTTTTTTTCTGGATTGAGTTATCAATACAATTCATTGTTAGCACACATTTGGAAAAAAGCAACACAGATGTATTAGCAATACTGATAAATAATTATTAAACATTGTATTAGTTAAGGTAATGACGGCTGCTTAAACAAACCACCAAATTCCAGTGGCCCAACACAATTGAAGTTTATCTTTTGCTCACTTACCAGTCTCGGGTGGATGTTCTGTTCTGTGTGTGGCTCTCCATCCAATGGTTCAGAGACTCAGCCTTCTTTCCATTCTGTGGCTCCTGCGTCCTTGAAGTGCTTCATCATCTTAGCAGAATCCAGCTGGGAGAAGGGAAGGGAACGTGTAGGGAAGACGCACTCTGTTCTTAAAAGCCTTGGCCTGGAAGTTACACACACCACGACTGCTCACTTTCCATTGGTGAGAAGTAGTCACAGGACCACTCTATGCACAAGGTCACTGTGTGAGCAGCTGCTAGCCAGGGACAACGTCATACTATAGGATGAGGCACGGGGAGCAGAAATTTTGGCAGGCAGACATACAAACAAAGCAACATACATACAAAGTACAAGATACAAAGCAAAGTTTGTTGAAAATACATCTTTTTATGTCATGGAATGGCTTTTTAAAAATTATATTATATTCCAATGATGAATTTCACTTGTTGCTAAAATGTGACACGGTTTAGCATCTATTCTACTTCTGTTTTCTATTTCTATAGATATAAATACTGAGAAAACTTGTTCTCAGAAATACGTGGATGGGAATAGAAATTGTGTTATAGAATTGTCACTCGATTCTTGGAACTCCTTCTGAATTATATGTCAAAAATGGTATCCTTATCTATCATCAAAGTTGTTTTATTTTTAAATTAATAATCAGCTGATGGCTTAATTAGGTCCTCATGCAAAGCTGTTGAGATCAAATAATTGAAAACCACCTTTTTTTGCAAATCGATGTTACTCATTCATCAAAGTTATTCCTTATTTAAATTTCTGGGAAATATAACCAAAAAAACTTTCACAATATTAAGTGACAATTAGTTATACCTGCCGCCTCTTCACGTACAGCCACCTTGTTTAATGAGAAAGGGTTGAGAAAATTGACATTTTAATTTCAATATAACTTTGTCAACGCAATATTATTTTATAAAATGTCTTCATCATTTTACCTGTTTTAGAAATGTTTTTATTTTGGTAGAAACCTTGGAACTGCAGATTTAGCTTATTAAGTTGATGGAAACTGTCTGCTATGTAACCCAATTAGCAAAGCCAGTCCTTTTTGGCAAACTAGTCAGTCAAATCAGGCTTACTTTCATTTTTTAATAAAATTAGAAAGGACCGACTTTATTTTCCAATGTGTTTTAAAGAATATTATTTTAAAAGGACCACTAAGAAATAACTTAAAGAGCACGTCTTGTAGGATATATTACTAAAAGCAATCATTATAGTGCTATATATCTAATATAATTATTACTCTTTATTTAGTAATATGCAATGTAAAGTGTAGTTAAAATATTGTTATTTATGAAGCTAGGCATATGAAGCATAGTACTGGAAAATGTGTACATTCTTGTGTATTGAACACTGGCATCTAGCTTTCTGAAATAGTTAAATAAGAATCATGCGTAAAAATCAGAAATGATTAACTACATTAGGTATCATGATCAAAATTTTCCTATAAGAATGAATCAGTTTAACTGGCATATGATTTGTTTTTGTTAAAAGGAGGTAGAAAAATATTAAACATTTTATGAAATGAAATAAGATAATGTCGGACTTTGGTATGCATATTTTGTGATATGATGTGTTAAAATAGGCTTTAACTACCTTATTGAATGAAGCACACGATATTTGAAAGAATGCAAAAGGTGTCTCTTTGCAGGATTGAATCAATGTGTATGGAAGAATTCTGGTAGCTCAGAAAGCATTCTGGTCACGCTTAAAAGAATCAGCATCAGTAAGCTGTACTGGTCCTTGGGGTATAAATATATCTGAAAAGAATCGCTTACCTTTAAATATTGAGAGGGGATGCATTTTCTGGGGCTCTTTGTTCTGTTCTCAGGGGATTGTCCCTCAGGAGTGATGCTTTATTTGGCGGTGTTTGGGGGATGAAAGAGGAAACTCCTTGCAGTGCTTCACTCTACAATGGATCCAAATTTAGAACATCCCAACATGGGCCAACATACCCAGGTTCTAACGCCTCGTTCTCCCCTCGCAGAAATATCTCCAAGACCTGCAGACAGAGGCAACCCGAGGCCCTAGACAAGCCTCGGATGCTCTGATTAATCACTAGAGGAGCTGTCCCCAAAGACAGTATTTTAAATCGTCTCTTTGCTTGGCACTCGCAGTTTTTTACAGCTCAGAGCAATGTATGGAAGTGAGATTAAGGAGGAGTGAGGGCGTGCCTTTCTTTTTTGTCAAAAGGGCCATTGTGAAGGGGAAAATGGAAAAGGAAAATCTACTTGATCATTCTGACCTGTTCGTGGGCAGAGTTTAGGAATGGCAATTGAGGCATCTAGAAATTGATCCTTTAAACTCGCTGTGCAAGGAGCATCCTTGCAAAGTCTCCTCCTCCTCTTCTTCCTCCTTCTCCTTCCAGGACAAGAGAAAAATCTCATTTGGGGACTTAAAGATCGATTATATAGGCCAAGGGTGAGTAAGGCATCCTTAGGAGACTTAGGTCTTAGAAATTAGTTCTGAGGGATTCGAACATGGTTTTCTTACACATAAAGTTGAACTCATTAAGCTGTCCCAGCTTAACAAGCAAGTTAAAACTATTAAAAACAATTTCCAATAAATTATAACTTCTATTTTTTATTTTATTTTTTGGGTATTTTATTTATTTTTATTGAGGTAACATTAGTTTATAACAGTATGTAAATTACAGGTGTACATCATTATATTTCGATTTCTGTGTAGATTACATCATGTTCAACACCCAAAGACTAATTACCATCCATTGCCATACACATGTGCCCTATCACCACTTTTGCCCTTCTCAATCCCCCCTTCCCCTCTGGTAACCACCAATCTAATCTTTATACCTATGTACTTATTTGTTGTTGTTTTTATCTTCCACTTATGAGTGAAATCATATGGTATTTGACTTTCTCCACCTGACTTATTTCACTTAGTATAATACCCTCAAGGTCCATCCATGTTGTCACAAGTGGCAAGATTTCATCGTTTTATGGCTGAATAGTATTCCATTGTCTCTATATACCATGTCTTCTTTATCCATTCATCCCTTGATGGACACTGAGGTTGTTTCCAAGTCTTGGCTATTGTGAATAGCGCTGTAACGAACACAGGGGTACAAATATCTTTTCACATTTGTGTTTTCATGTTCTTTGGATAAATACCCAGAAATGGAATAGCTGGAGCATATGGTAGTTCTATTCTTAATTTTTTGAAGAATCTACGTACTGTTTTCCATAGTGTCTGCACCAGTTTACTTCTACATTCCATATCACACAGACAAATACATTAATTTTAAAAAGATATGTTTTGCTCAATCAAGGATACATGAATTTTGGGATCTTGAAGAAGAGTAGGTTCTTATAATTAACTTCCTTTTTAAACATGATAACCATCCAATAATTTAACAAAAGGAAGATGGAAAGAGAAATCTATAACATTTATTAAGCTTTTGCTTTTATTAGCCAAACAAACATCAGATGGACATGCTTTTATTGCATCTGCTTGACCCTGAAGACTCACTATTTTGTTCACTCTTGCTCTGCAAGTTTTATATTTTTAATTTTCTTTCAAAGTCTTTTATCGCAATTTGACGCTCACTGGTTTAGATTCCCACACGAGGCAATTCCCACTGCCAGGTGGCAGTATTCCCTAGTTGGTGAGCTTTCAGGAGTGGAAGAAACCGGGATAGATCTGTAACCTCAACAGCCTTGAACGCATGGGTCTGAGCCAAGGCAAAGTGCACACAATCCCCACGAACCAAAAGGAGAAAGTCCCACAACAGACAGGAGCTGAGGTGAATGTCTCTGAATCTCGTTTTCTGCTCACTTCAGCACGGACGGCTCAGGAGATGCACACTTAGCAGAACAGGATGAAGGTTAAAAGGCCCTGGACCAATGACAAAGTAGCAGGTGACCTGTAAGAACAGTCTCGATTTTTCCCCCGTGGGGAAGCTCTGCACCATTAGCACCTGACCAACTCACTTGGGTAACTTTTGTCTAGAACAATTGCTGAGAGTCGCCAAGGTCTGTTCCCCTGCATCAAGGTGTCCGGGCTGGGAGGCCAGAATTGGTGCCTCATCAGACAGAACCTTTCAGAGAGGATGAGAGAAGACAAGTGATGCCGCAGCCACTCTGACCTGGCCCCTGCCTTGTCGGAGCTACTTGCTATCCTGTAGGGGTGACAAACGCTTTCATTGTCTGATTCTTTCGCTGCTTTAAAGGGCTCTGTGTGCTGTGTGATTGCAGTCAGCCTAGACTTTCTGACTACTAATGTCAGGGCTGCCCATCCTGTCCCCACAGCACTCGCCCCCTTCCTCCTGGTGCTCACAGGGCTCTGGATGCTGAGAGGTGGCATGTGGAGCTAAGAACATTGCACCAGGTGGCCAGTTTTGCCACTAACCAGGAAGTGATTTAAGTTTTCTGTGCCTCAGTTTCTCCATCTATAAAATTATTTGCATTGTGTCCAAAGCAGCTGTTTGAGAGGAGCTTCTATCCTCAACACCTCCCCCTAGGACTGGGCTTGGATTTCTCCAGACTCTGCTGGAAGGAGTCTCCTCCCTTCCTGGTTTTGTCTTCTGCAGCTGGTGATGTGACGATCACCCAAACCTCCTGGCAGCCCTCAGTGATATGAACGGCAGGCCTGTCCAGGAAGAGACAGACACCAAGGCTACAATGCAGGCTTCCGTGGAGGCCAGGGGCCCACTGCACTGCTGGGTTCTGACTCTTGTCTCAAGAGCCGGAATGAAATGACCAGCTTAGTGGGCATTGCTCCTGGAAGGAACTTCTTTCTAGGAGGGCCCTAAGCTGGCTGGACCTCCAGCCTTTCCTCTATGATCTGTCTAACGGAAAAAAAAAAAAAAAAAAAAAAGCTGTGACTAGCTCTAGCTTCTCCTGGCTGACAGCAGTACCTGCTTGGAGCTGCCATCTGCTGATGCCCACAGGGAAAGCACCGTGCCAGAATATGTAGCTAAAGTGCTGTTGCAAGAGGGTGGGCCATCCTGCCAGTGGATGCCTGGTCTGCACTGGCCGCACCTACCCCAAGCTGGCGTTCCCCAAGCTGCCAGGGGCTGGTGTGGTCTGTCATCTGCTTTGCACAGTTCCTCTTGGTACTCAGCTATTTTGGCTTAGAAGGCGACTATCTCTATCTGCACCACTCGCCTCCCCTACTGGCTGGAAATCATTATCCATACTTTTCCCTATGTCTTCCACTTGGCTCTGAACTTCTATCAGCATTGCTAATGGCTTTGCCAGCCATCTATTCTGCCTGCCACCCCTAATCCTGGAATTTTGGTCAGATCATCTGCTTATGGAGTAGTGTTTTCAGACACAGACGCAGGGAACTTCTTTTAGCTTACCTTTCATGGGTACTTCATACACTTGTTTCTACTGAAAGAGTGTATTCTGTCTTCCCATTGACCAAAAGCAACTGCAAAGGCATCAATATGATCTATTTCCTCTCCAAGGACCCCCAGTGCTTCACCAGTACCAAGACCACCACAAAGGGTTCTGGTGTAATCATCCTCTGGGATTTTCCTGCCCTGACTGCTTGATGACCTCCTGCATGTGCTCTGCGAGGCGTGGCCCTCTAAGAATTAGACCACCAGGCAGCAATAGCTTTACTGTCATAGTGCACTTTACTCTCGGCCTTGCCCCCTCTCACCTGCACCAGTCATTCCTGGTCTAGTGATCAGTGCAATTGATTACTCCAATTGCTCTGGGGACCAGCCAGCCACCTGATTTCCAATGTCGCTGTTAGTTTCCTGGTTTTGGAGGGTGTTTTCAAGGCTTTCAAAGATTATAACTATTCGACCCCTGGTATCCTTAGATGGAGGAAAAAAATGTATTGAGCAGGAGCTCTGCAAGTTTAGGAGGTTTCCAAGACTACCCTCAGATTCGATGATCCACTAGAAGGACTCACAGAACTTAGCAAAGCTGTTTCACTCATGGTTATGGTTTATTACAGGAAGGGATGAAGATTAAAATGAGCAATGGGAAAAGGCACATAGGGCAGAGTGTAGGGGAGACCAGGCATGGCGTTTCCAGTTATCATCTCCCAGGAAAGTCGTGCAGACAATGCTTATTTCTCCCAGCAATGATGTGTGACAATATGCATGGGGTATTGCCAGTGATGGAAGCTCACCTGAGTCTGGGTGTCCAGAGGTTTTATGCAGGGGGCAGTGGCATAGTCATGGCTGACCACCTACATGGCTGAGCTTAGTCTCTAGCCTCTCCAGAGGTCAAGCTGATGCTGTGTCGTCCAAGGCCCCCATCATAATCACATTGTTAGTATAGACTATCTGGCATGGCACAAGGCCCCTGGTAAACAAAGCCACTCTTATCAGGCAGAACATTTCAAAGGTTAAAAGTTACTTCCCAGAGGCCAAGGGCAAAGGGCCAAACCTTTCTCTGGGTAAAGTTAACCTTTTACTGTACAAGCTTTAAGTTCCCAATAATTCCATGGTCTTTTTTCCCGGAAATAATTCAACCCTGAGGAGAAATTGGAGAAACTCACCTCCCACCATCAAAGAGCTCCTGAATGTTCCATCATGCAAAGCTGTGAGAGGAAATTCAACATGCGTATGGCAATGGTAATGGGATCTGAGCTGGCCCAGAAGTTCTAATAGCTTTCTGTCAACCATGAGTAAGGTAAAGGTACTCAATAAAGTACATCTTCCCATTTCTCCAAGAGTCTGGAACCCAAGGACTCACTCCTGTCTGTCGTCTTCTGTTCAGAACTTACTGCCTCCATTCTGGCATCTCCAGCTCTTGTCCTATTCCATTGTATTTCTAGAGAAAATTCCCCACTGGGATCTCCTAGGAGGAACCAGGGGATTAACTCCTAGAAAGACCAGCCCCTGCCCTTGAAGAGTTGAGCATCTAGTGGGAAATGCAGTAATGCAAATGATAATTACAGTACCGTGTGATTAGCACCAAATGAAGGACTTGGAGGGGGAGGCAGCTCTGAACAGGGTAGAAATAATTTGCTCTGGGATACTGGTTGAGTTTTCCTGGAGGAAGTAACAGTTGAGTGAAGTGAGTGGGGTCTTGGGACCAGTAGACATGTGTAAGTGAAGTAAGTAAAGGCAAACAGACAGCGTGTGCGTCACTGTGGAGAGGAGAAAGTGTGGCTCGTCTGGGAACGGTGAGGGTCTGTACAGCTGGGAGAGAAATGTGTGGTCAGAGATGAGGCTGAAAATGGGCAAGGGCCAGATCTGGAAGGGCTTAGCGTGCAATGCTAAGAGGTATGGACTTTGTTCTGAAATTCTTTGGCAATATACCTGTTGGACAGAAGAGAATTCAGACTCAGCAAAGTTTCCCTCCTGCCTGCCATGTAAATGCTGGGCTAGGTGATGAAGTGGTGGGGAGAATGTGGCATACAATAATACAAAATATTCAGACAGCCTTTGTGCTGCAGAGCCCTAGTGAAGTAGAGATGGGGAAAGTGGCCCATGAAGAGTGGCTCCTTTCCTGCAGAGAGTGAATATGAGTCATTTTAATTCATTCAGTCCTTTAAGCCTGTTCTCTGTTCTCTATTCTGCTGTCTTTGATGCCCAGCCCCACTCTCTATACTATTTTGTGTGCAAATTTCTCTCCTGGCCTGGGCCTGTAGGCCGTGGTGGTTAAGAATGAAGGCTCTGGATTGTGATAGACCTGGGTTGAAATCTGACAGCTGTATGTATTCTCTAAGCCTCTGTTTCCTCATATATAAAATGGACATAATGAATAGGACCTACCTGACAAGGATTGTTGTGAGAATTAAATGAGATAATTCATATAATGCAATAGTCACAGAACAAGCACTTAATGTATATTCAGAGGTTCTACTTTTCCAGTTACGAGATGTACTAATGGTAACAGTTAGAGAGGGTTCAATTCCTAAGGAAGACTCACTGGACCTAAAACAACTTTATTAGTCAGGCTTCTCCAGAGAAACAGAACCAAGGGGATGTATATATATAACGAAAGACATTTATTATAAGGAATTGGCTCACACTATTATGGAATGATAATAGTGTAGGTTGCAGTGTGGGCTGGTAGGCTGGAGACCCAGGAGAGCTGATGGTGCGGATGGAGTTTGAAAGCTGTCTGCTGGAGAATTCCCTCTTACTCAGGGAGGCTGGGCTTTTGTTCTAGTCAGGCCTTCAACTGATTGGATGAGGCCCACCCACAATATGGAGGGTGATCTGCTTTACTCAAAGTTCACTGATTTAAATGTTAAACTCATTCCAAAACACCCCCAACTTGACACATAAAATTAACCATCACAATGACAGCGCTTGCAGATTTACAATTTGTTGCAGGAAAAGGCTACACTATAGCAGGGTTGGGCTAAACTGCCTGTTTTGATAGAGTCCAAGAGCTAAGAATAGCTTTTACATTTTTAAATGTGAAATGTGAAAAAAGACCATTAGCCTTTTGACAAGAAGAGTTGCTCCAAGAATTGAGGGCATTGCCTTTTAGCCTGCAAACTCGAAATATTTGCTATCTGAATTTTACAGAAAAAGTTGCTGATATCTGTAATAAAGCAACAGCTTTAAAGTAAGGACGTGTGTCACAGCCAAAGGAGCCTCACAGCAAGGAGTTGGGGAGGTGAGTTGTGAACTACAGTTGTCCCCTTTCTGTAAGGGCTGCAACCAACACACTCTCTCTGATCAGGAACCACTGGCTTGTGTGCAGAACATGTTGGAAATAGGGAACCCAGAATCGAGTCTTCATCAGGGTTTATTCCACTCTGCTGGTTTCACAGGCATGTTCTTGCCACACAACCAGCTCCAAAGACAGAGCCCTCTAGGGCGCTCACGGGGACCAGGCGCAAATCACCAATCTTATTGTTATCAATAAACAATGCTGACAAGCTGGCACGAACCTCCCCAAAATGCCTCAGACCCCCGGTCACCGTGCAACACTATTAATCAGAATGTTTTATGCCTTGACTGGGGGTCAGCGCCAGGCAAGAGCTTCAGCAAAATAGCTCAGGACAGTCCCAGGCCTCCTGGAATTAACCCTCTCAGCACACCAGTATTTCCTTTTGTTTTTCCCACAAAGCAAATGTACAGTTTGATATTATAAGGTAAAAGCCCACTTTATCAGCACACAGCTTAAGAAATAGAACCCTGCCAGCACCCCAGAGGCCTTTGTGCATCATTTTCACAGCATAACACCCTCCCTCCCCCACCTGACTTTCATGGTGATCACTGCCTGTTTTAATTTCTGTTTTTACCACTTCTGCATGCATCCTTATGCCAATGATTCAGTGGAGCGCATTCCTGACCTTTGAATAAGTAGAATAGCAAGTTTTCTACTTTATTTTGCTCAATGTCATGTTTCAAAGATTCATCAATGTAATCACTTTGTAGTATTCCATTGTAAAAGGACACCTCCATTTATTCATCCACGGTATGGTTTGATAGACATTTGGGTTATTTCCAGATTGGGGCTATTATGAAAAATTCTGCAATGGACACTGGCACGTGTGCAGCAGCACATGTGTCTGTATAACCCAGGGAATGTGCGTCTCCAGCTTTACTAGATCATGTGGAAGTCACCAAAGAGGCTGTGCCAGTTTATGCTCTTGGGGTATGAGCGTTCCTGTTCATTTGTGGGAGTCCTTTCTGTATTCTGGGTATTAGTTCCTTCTTGAGTATATGCCTCTCCATTGAAGAGGTGTTCTCTCCACTAGGGTTTGCCTTTTCACTCTCTGAAAAGGTGTCTTCTGATGAAGAGAAAGTCTTAGTTTTAATGTAGTCTAATTTATCAATTGTTCCCTTTATTATTAATGCTTTTTGTGGCTTATTTTTAAAAAAGCAAAACGTTATCAAAGTTAAGAAGAGATTCTCTTGTATGTCCACTAAAAGCTTTCTAATTTTGCCTTTTATATTTAAGTCTATAATCCACCTTCCTTGCTTTTTGTATATTTTATAAGATAAGGATCCAATTTTATTTGATTTCTCTGTATCAAATCCCTCTTGTCCAGTTCCCTTTATTGAAAAGACCAGCCTTTCCCCTAGGCTCTGCAGTGTCATCTCCATCATAAATCAAATATCTACATATGTGTGGATCTGTTTCTAGACTCTTTATTTTTATTCATTTGTCTATTTGTCAATCCCTGTGCAAATATCACAGTGACTTGATAAATGAAGGTTTATAAGTTTTGGAATTTGGTAGACCAGTTCTCCCACATTGTTGTTCTTCAAGGGTCTCTTGGCTATTCCTGGCCCTTTGCATTTCCATGTTAATGTTAGAAACAGCTAGTCAAATGAAAAACAAAAATCTGAAAACAATATAACCCTGTTGGCATTCTCACTGGGATTGCATTGAATCTATAGGCTGGTTGGGGAGAAATGACATCTTTGCAATACGGAGTTTTTCAATCCATTCCTTTACATTTATTTGACTCTTCTTTAAATTTTCTCTCAATAAGGTTTTATATTTCACCCTATATAGGTTTTATGCATCTTTTACTCGCTGTATTTCTACATACTTGATATTTCTTGGTGCTATTATAAGTAGTATTTTAAAAAATATTCATTTTCTGTTTGTTGCTGGCATATAGAAATAAGATTGATTTTATTTCCTGCAACTTTGCTAATTTCTTATTTATTTTAATATTTTATCTGTAGTGCTTCTGGACGTTCTGTGAGCATAATCATGACACCTGAAAATATAGGAATTTTATTTTTTCCATTCCAATTTTTATATATTTTATTTCTTTTTCTTGCTCTTTTGGGCTGGCTAGGCTTCCAGGAAAATGTTGAATAGAAGTGGTGATAGTGGGTATTTTGTCTTTTTCCTAATTTCAGAAAGTAAAGACTTCACTACCATTAAGTATGATGTTTTCTCTGGCCTTTTCTTTCTTTTCCATAAATTTCTTTATCAAGTAAAGGAAATCCCCTTCTATTCCTAGCAAAATTTTGGAAGGGTGAGTTCAAACGGTCAAGTCTGCCGTTACCAGGATTGGAAGCTGTTAGTGTTTCTAAGTCTGAGCTCTGGGGAATGAAGCTGGGCGTAATTGGTCTTACGCTTGAAGAGAATAGAGCTGAGTCTTGTCAATAACACAATACGGGTGAGTAGCTACTGTGTTCAGGTACCTCTGCTAAATGCCAGGGGGGATACAGAAATGAACCAGAATACACGTCCTCAAGGCACGCTGGCATGGGTTTGGAAGATATTGCAGATACATGAGCACAATGCCACATATGAAGTGAGATATTCTAAGAGATTTATGTAGACAAAGGTCTGCGGAATCTCACTTCTGCCTGGTGACATTTGGGAAGGCTTCAAGCAGAAGTGATTTTTAAACTGGGTCTCGAAGGATAGATGCGATGGGTCTATTCTAGATTGGAGAGCAGAAGGAGCAATGGTCAGCAAGTGATGAGTGGCTAGAGGGAACACAGTGCCATTTGGTTCATTTAGGCGTTTCATACTCTCCTGCCTCCTTTCTGCTCTAATTTATTGACAGTCATGAACATAGGTCTGGTTCTGAAGGGGAGCTCACTCCACAGTATATTTGACTGTGTTCTTAAGTGGAAACTGCAGCCAAGAAATCAAGCGAAGACAGAGACTTGGAAGGGCAGCAATGAAAGAATTAGGAAAGATCATCAAGTGTAAGGAAGTGTCATTAAAGACCAAGGCCAGGATTATCCATACCCTGTCTGCCCAATTACTGTGCGCAGGTTTGAAAGCTGGACAATGAAGAAGGCTGACAGGAAAAAAATTGATTCATTTGAATTATGGTTTTGGAGGAGAGCTCTATGGATACCCCGGACTGCCAGAAAGACGAACAAGTGGGTCCTAGAGCAAATGAAGCCTGAACTATTCCTGGAGGCAAAAATGATAAAACTGAGGCGTTCCTACTTTGGGCACATCATGAGAAGGCAGGATTCTTTGGAAAAGACAATAATGCTGGGAAAAGTAGAAGGCAGCAGGAAAAGAGGAAGACCAAATATGAGATGGATTGACTCCATAAAGGAAACCATAGGCACGAGTCTACAGGAGCTGAGTAGGGCTGTTGAGGACAGGACACCGTGGATACCACTCACTCATAGGGTCGCCAGGAGTTGGAGTTGACTTGTTGGCATGTAACAACTTGAAATCCTGAGTGCCAGAGAGAGGTGCACAAGTCAGGGTTCCCCAGAGAAACAAAACCAATAGGATGGATACGTATATATGGAGGGAGAGAGAGAGAGAAAACGAGAGAGAGAGAGAGATTGAGATTTATTGGCTTATGCAGTTTTGAAGGCCAAGAAGTCCCTTGATCTGCTATCTGAAAGTTGGAGACCCAGGAAAGCTGATGGTGTAGTTCAGTCCAAGTCCAAGGGCAGGAGAAGACTGATGTCTCAGCTCAGCAGTCAGGCAGAGAAGGGACATATTCTCCCTTCCTTAATCTTTTGTTCCATTCGGGCCTTCACAGATTGGGTGAGGCCCACCCACGTTGGAGAGGGCAATCTGTTTCACTCGATCTGCCAGTTCAAATGCTAATCCAGTCAAGTTGACACATAAAACTATCTTAAGGGGTCTGGATGGCCAGGAGAGGAATAAGGAAGGTTGGTTCACTGTGTGTGTGTGGGGAGGGGGGATGACCAGTACACATTTAGGACCAAATGACATTTTTGTAATATATTAACAAGGCTGCCTCAAGTCTCTAAAAAGTTCATTCAAAAAGGCATACTTTTCCCCACAGACTGTCATAAAATCAGCTTTGTGAGCCTTTAAAGAGTGTTAATTCCTGCAGAACGCCCACCATCCCCATGTGTTTACTGTGGCACGTTTCTCCTGGCTCTGGTTGTGTCTCTGGCTAGGAAGGCCAAGAGACTGACTCATCTTTCTGTTGACAACCGGAGATTTCCTACAGAATACACATGGGGAGGGAAGTTTGCAAGCAGATTTTGCATTTTGAAGCCTACTTGTGCCTGGAGCAGCAGTTACAGATCCACAGGCTGGCGCTCAAGTCTGGCTTATTATTCTTCTTGTGAAAAGCCAGTGGGAGGGGTTTTCCCACCATTCGCGGCCCCCTCCGGATTCAGCCTCCTCTGAGCACAAAGATGGGGCTACCAGTGGAGAAGGAGTTCTTGTATTCCTTCTCCTGCTACGTTTATTTTTGAGACTATTTCAAGCATACAGCTAAGAATAGAGACTAACATAATGCATGTGTAGTTACTACCTTGGTTTTCTCAAATTTTAACACAATGCCCTATTTAACTGAGCTTTGTTGAAAGAAATCAAACGTTTTAGAGAAATTGAGGTGTCCTGTTCACCAGTACCTAGGGCCAGTACCCTCCCTTCTTCCCCATTCACTGTGATGGATTTGAGTGTCATTCCCAGGCATGTGGTTGTAAATTTTCACCACATATTCATGAATTTATAAATACTATAAAGCACTGTAGTATAGGCTTTCAAGCTATATAAATGGAATATTACTGATAAGG
Source organism: Diceros bicornis minor (assembly GCF_020826845.1). Classification (NCBI taxonomy): domain Eukaryota; kingdom Metazoa; phylum Chordata; class Mammalia; order Perissodactyla; family Rhinocerotidae; genus Diceros; species Diceros bicornis. The sequence goes on from NC_080744.1 coordinate 71,609,733, forward strand.
CTGCACTTACGTCCCCTTACCTGCCCTTCCCTCCGTTTCTTCTCTCTTCTTTTTCTCTGCTTTCTACTGGCTTGATAACATTTTCTGTTTTCCTTTTAAAAAAGTCTCTTTTGATTAGGAAACTATAGATAATGTTTGTTTTCTTTTAGTGCCTACCCTTAATTTTTAAAAACGCATATTTAACTATACTTTTAAAAAAAGAAAGACTATATTTCCATTCTTCCCCCAATCATGGATAAGGAATTTGTGGGTATCAATTACATATCCATCGAACACATTACTTTTTGCTATTATTTAGAATTTTAGTTTTATCAGATTTTTAAAGTAGATGTTTAGTCAAATTTGCCAACATATTTTACCAATATGTTTGATCGTTGTTTCTTCCATTTCATGCTTTCCATTTATGTTTAAATATATCCTTTAATAGGCTTTTTAATGAAAGTTTATGTGTGGTAAACAGTCTTTAAATGTTTAACATGTCTTCATTTTGCCCCTTTTCCTGCAGGATGCTATGGCAAAGAATACAATTTTAGGTGGATACTTTGAATAGATCACTGTTTTCTTCGGGCTCGCTGATAAGAAGTCTACAGTCAGTCTAAATGTCAATCTAACTGCTTGGGAAGTATTTCTTTCAGGGTTCCTTGAATATCACTTCAATTCAGGCAGTTTGTTCCTTCATCTTCTGACTTCACATTTAACATTTTTGTTGCTTCATCTCTTTTTTCTTTGCATCTGAATTCCAGAACATATTCTAAAATTTACCCTCCATATTGCTGGTTCCAACACTTCTACTCCCTAATATCTTCTGTTGAGGTGGTAACTTCTATTTAGGTGCGTGTTGCAGGCATCTATTGCTATATAACAAATCACCCCAAAATTTAGTGGTGTAAAACAATGACGATTTTATTATGCTTGTGGATTCTGTGAGTCAGGAATTTATACAAAGCACATGGGAAATGACTTATCCTGGTTCCAACCAGGTTTGGGGTCTCAGCTAGGAAACCTGGAATGGCTGAGGGTGACTTGAATGACTTGGGGCTAGAATCTTCCTTCACATGTCTGGTCCTTGGCTGGGAGACTCAATGGTCATGCTAAAGTAGAGATGCAAATCAAGCCGCTTATATGTGGCCTCTCCACGTGGTGTGGGCTTCCTGACAGCGTGGTACCCTCCGGACAGTCAGACTTCTTACTTCTCTCCCTGGGCTCCACGTGTGAGTGTTTCTGTTAAGCAAAGTGAAGCTGCATGGCCTTTTATACTAAATCTTTGGAAGCCACAGAGCATCGCTTCCACCATACTCTATTGGTCAAGACCTGTGCTGTCCAATACGGTGGGTGCTGGTCACATGTGGCTATGAGCACTTGAAATGTGGCTAGTCTGAATTGAGACACACTGTGAGTGGAAAACATATTCTGGATTTCAAAGACTTACTATTCAAAAAAGGATGCAAAATATCTTATGGATAATTTTTATGTTTGTTAACATGTGGAAATGATATTATTTTGGATTTATTTGGTTAAACAAAATATAACATTAATTTCACCTGTTTCTTTTTACTTTTTTTAATGTGGCTACTAGAAAATTTAAAATTACACATGTGGCTTGCATTATGTTTCTATTGGACAGCATTGGGTGATTTAAGAGGTGGGAACGCAGACTCTCCAAGGCGGGAGGGTCAGAGAATTTGTGGCTGTGTTTTAAAATCGTCTCACTGTGTGTTTTTCATTTACTGCTTAGCACTCCTCACTCCTTTCTTTGTTTCATCTTCTCATTTCCTTTTTTAGTCTGTTTGCTTCAACTTTCTCCTTTAAATCTGCTCTCTCCCTAAAACTTTCTGTTCTAGTTACCTGGAGACTATCTCTTCTGTACTTTTTTGGGGGATGAAAAAAGAATTTTCTTCTGAGAACCACACCTTTCAGACCATATTGTGTCCATACCAGTCTGCCCACCCCCCCCTTTTTTTTGTGAGGAAGATCAGCTTTGAGCTAATATCAATGCCAATCCTCCTCTTTTTGCTGAGGGAGACTGGCCCTGAGCTAACATCTATTGCCAATCCTCCTCCTTTTTTTTCCCTTTTTCTCCCCAAAGCCCCAGTGGACAGTTGTATGTCATAGTTGCACATCCTGCTAGTTGCTGTGTGTGGGACGCTGCCTCAGCATGGCCTGAGAAGCGGTGCGTTTGTGCGCGCCCGGGATCCGAACCCGGGACGCCAGTAGCGGAGCACGCGCACTTAACCACTAAGCCACGGGGCCGGCCCCCTGCCCACCCCTTTTTATCTGCTCACTTGTTTTGAGTTTTGCACTCTGTCTAGAAGTAGGAAGATGGCAGATGGATCAGAACTTCCTCCTTCCCTTCTCGTGGGACAGCGATAGGGAATAGAGAACTGGCTGCCCGTTTTCCAGTTGGTTCTAGGTCTCCAACCTGTGGACACGTGAAAACAGAGAGGTTCAAAGTACAGGCCTATCTTTGATCATGTTGTCACTATTTCATGAAGGGTAGATGAACAAGGTATGCCGTCTGCTGAAGCTGAATAATTTTTTCTCTGTTTAGTTCATCTGCTTTGCAGTTTGCCTCAACTCTTCTTCTCCCAGATTCTGGAATTAGGTAATCAGTCAGTGAGTCAATCAACATACATATACATTTCTGCATTTGTCTATATTTTAATAAAAAATCGAGAAAGCAGCATTGAGAGTTCTAACCAGATGCCATTTTGTACCAGAATTCAGAGTGTAGTTTTTAATAGACTTTATTTTTTAGAGCAGTTCTAGGTTCATAGCAAAACTGAGTTGGAAGTGCAGAGTTCTCATATACCCCTGTCCTCCTCCACATCCCCTATGCAGAACCTCCCTCACTATCAACATCCCTCACCAGAGTGGTACATCTGTTACAATTGATGAACCTGTACTGACGTATCATTTTCACCCAAAGTCTGTAGTTTACATTAGGGTTCATTCTTGGTGCTGTACAATCTGAGTTTTGAAAAATTTGTAATAACATGTATCCACCATTATAGTATCATACAGAGTAGTTTCTCTGCCCTAAAAAATCTTCTTTGCTATATCTATTCATTCTTCCCTCCACGCTACCACCTGGCAACCACTGATCTTTTTACTGTCTCTATACTTTTGCCTTTTCCAGAATGTCATATAGTTGGAATCATACAGTATGTAGCCTTTTCAGTTTGCTTTTTTCACTGAGTAATATGCATTTATGTTTCCTCCATGTCTTTTCATGGCTTGATAACTTATTTCTTCTTAGCGCTGGATAATACTCAATTGTCTATACTGCAGTTTATTTATCCATTCACCTATGGAGGACATCTTGGTTGCTTCCAAATTTTGGCAATCATGAATAAAGCTGCTATAAACGTTTGTGTGGACACAAGTTTTCAACTCTTTTGAGTAAATAACAAAAGTATTTTGGGTATTTTTTTGGTAGATTTTTGGGTAAGTATCAAAGAGTGCATTGCTGGACTGTATGGTAAGAATATATTTAATTTTGTAAGAAAATAACAAACTATTTTCCAAAGAAGCTGTACCACTTTGCACTCCCACCAGCAGTGAAAGAGAGTTTCTGTTGCTCCGCAGCCTTGCCAGCATTTGGTGTTGTCAGTGTTTTGGATTTGGACCATTCTAATAGATGTGTAGTCGTATCTCTTTATTGTTTTAATTTGCAATTCCCTAATGACATATGATGCTAAACATCCTTTCATATGTTTATTTGCCATCTGTATATCTTCTTTGGTGAAGTGTCTTCTCAGGTCTTTTCCCATTTTTTAAATTGGCGAGTTTTGTGTTTTATGTTTAGTTCTGATTCATTTTGAGTTAATTTTTGTGAAGGATGTAAGATCTGTGTCTAGATTCATTTTTCTCCATGTGGATGTCCAGTTGTCTCAGCCTCTTTTCTCCATTGTATTGCCTTTGCTCCTATGTCAAAGATCAGTTGACTAAATTTACGTAGGTCTGTTTCTGGGCTCTCCATTTAGTTCCATTAATCTATTTGTCTATCCTTTCATCAGTAGCACACTGTCTTGACTACTGTAGCTTTCTAGTTAAGTCTTGAAGTCGAGTAGTGTCAGTCCTCTGACATCGTTTTTCTCCTTCATTATCAGGTTGGCTATTCTGGATCTTTTGCCTCTCAATATAAACTTTATAATCAGTTTGTCGATTTCCACAAAATAACTTCCTGTGATTTTGATTTTGTTGAATCTATAAATCAAGTTAGCAAGAACTGTCATCTTAACAATATTGAATCATCCTATTCATGAACATCAAATATCTCTCTATTCATTTAGTTCTTCTTTGATTTCTTTCATCAGTTTTGTAGTTTTCCTCAAATAGATCTTATACATATTTTGTTAAATTTATACCTAAGTATTTCACTTTTTTGGTGCTAATGTAAATGATAATGTGTTTTTAATTTCAAATTTCACTTGTTCGTTGCTGGTATATAGGAAAGAGATTGACTCTTGTATCTTAACCCTGTACTTACAATCTTGCTATTATTGCTTATTAGTTCCAGGAGGCTTTTTTGTCATTTCTTTTGAATTTTCTACATAGACAATCATGTCATCAGCAAACAAAGATAGTTCTATTTCTTCCTTTCCAATTTGTATATGTTTTATTTCCTTTTCTTGTCTTATTGCATTAGCTAGAACTTACGGTATGATGTTGGCAAGGAGTGGTGAGAGGAACATCCTTGCCTTGTTCCTGATCTTTGTGGGAAAACTTTGAGTTTCTCACCATTAAGCATATCATGTTAGCTAGAGGTTTTTTCAAGGTGTTCTTTATCAAATTGAGAAAGTTCTCTTCCATTGTTACTTTGCTGAGAGTTGTTATCATGTGTGAATGTTGGATTTTGTCAAATGCTTTTTCTGCATCTATTGATATAAGCATGTGATTTTTCTTATTTAGCCTGTTTTTGTGATGAATTACATTAACAGATTTTCGAATGTTGAATGAGCTTGCACACCTGGGATAAATCCCACTTGGTTGTGGAGTATAATTCTTTCTATACATCATTGGATTTGATTTGCTAATATTTTGTTGAGAATTTTTGCATCAATGTTCATGAGAGATATTGGTCTATAGTTTTCTTTTCCTGTGATGTCTTTGTCTGGTTTTGATATTAGGATAATGTTGGCATCATAGAAAGAGTTAGGAAGTAGTCCTTCTGCTTCTATCTTCTGGAAGAGATTGTAGAGAATTGGTATAATTTCTTCCTGAAATGTTTGGTAGAATTCACCAGTGAACCCATCGAGGCTTGGTGCTTTCTGTTTTAGAAGGTTAGTAATTATTGATTCAATTTCTTTAATAGATATGGGCCTATTTAGAATGTTTATTTCTTCTTGTGTGTGTTTTAGCAGATTGTGTATTTTAAAGAATTGGTCCATTTCATCTAGGTTATCAATTTGTGAGCTTAGAGTTATTCATAATATCTCTTTACTATCTTTTAATGTCCTTGGATCTGTAGTGATATCCCTTCTTTCATTTTTGATATTAGTAATTTGTGTCTTCTCTTTTTTTTTTTCTTAGCCTGGCTAGAGGCTTATTGATGTCATTGATCTTTTCAAAGAATCAGTGTTTGGTTTTATTGATTTCCTGTTTTCAATTTCATTGATTTTTGGTCTAATTTCTATAATTTCTTTTCTTCTGCTTACTTTGGATTTAATTTGCTCTCTTTTTTTCTAGTTTCCTAAGTTGGAAGCTTGGATTATTGATTTTAGACCTTTCTTCTTTTTTAATATATACATTCAATGCTATAAATTTCCCTCTATACACTGCGTTCTTAGCATCCTACAAATTTTGATAAGTTGTATTTGCATTTTCATTTAGTTTAAAACATTTTAAAATTTCTCTTGAGATTTTTGTGTGTGTGTGTGTTTTGTGATTTTCCAACTATCTTTCTGTTATTGATTTCTAGTTTATTTCCATTGTGGTCTGAAAGCAGATATTGTATGATTTCTATTATTTTAAATTTGTTAAGGTGTATTTTATGGCCCAGAATGTTGTCTATCTTGGTGAATGTTCTATGTGAGCTTGAGAAGAATGTGTATTCTGCTGTTGTCAGATGAAGTAGTAAATAGATGCCAATTACATCCAGTTGACTGATGGTACTATTGAGTTCAACTATGTCTTTTATTGATTTTCTACCTACTGTATGTATCCATTTCTGGTAAAGGAGTGTTGAAGTCTCTAACTATAATAGTGGATTTATCTATTTCTCCTTGCAATTCTATCAGTCTTTACCTTATGTGTTCTGACTTTCTGTTGTCAGGTGCACACTCGTTAAAGATTGTTATGTCTTCTTGGAGGATTGACCCCTTTATCATTATGTAATGATAACTTTATCCTTTATCCCTGATAACTTTCTTTGCTCTGATATCTATTCTGTCTGAAATTAAAATAGCATGACATATCTTTCTCTATCTCTTTACTTTTAATCTATATGTGTCTTTATATTTAATGTGGGTTTCTTGTAGACAACGTATAGTTGGACATTGATTTTTGATCCACTCTAACAATCTCAGCCTTTTAATTGCTGTATTTAGACCACTAACATTTAAAGTGATTATTGATATGGTTGGATTAATAGATAATGTATTGACTGTTTTCTATTTTTTGCCTTGTTCTTTGTTCCTATTTTCATTCGCTACTTTCCCCCCTGCCTTTTGTGGTTTTACCCGAGCATTTTATATGATTCCATTTTTTTTGTTTCTTGGCATATGAATTATACTTCTTCTTTTTATGTTTTATTTTCTTTCTTTATGTAGGTCTCAGTTTCTGATCTATAGGATTTTCCTTCTCTCTGAAGAACTTCTTTTAACATTTCTTACAAGGTAGATATACTGGCAACTAATTCCCTCAATTTTTGTTTGTCTGACAAAGTCGTTTATTTGAAGGTTAATTTGAAGGTTAATAAACCTTCACTTTTGAAGGTTAATTTTGCAGGGTACAGAATTCTAGGTTGGTGGGGTTTTTACCTCTCAACACTTCAAATATTTCACTCCACTTTCTTCTTATTTATATGTTTTCTGAAAAGTCAGACGTATTCTTATCTTCGTTCCTCTATAGGTAAGGTGGTTTTGTTTTGTTTTACCTCTGGTTTCTTTCAAGATTTTTTTATCTTTGACTTTATGCAGTTTGAATATGATGTACCTAGGTGTAGTTTTTTGGCATTTATTCTGCTGCGGTCTTCTCTAAGCTTCCTGGATCTGTGGTATGGTATCTGACAGTAATTTTGGGGAAATTCTCAATCATTATTGCTTCAATTATTTCCTCCATTCCTTTCTTTCTTTCTTCTCCTTCAGGTATTCTCATTACGTATATGTTACACTTTTTGTAGTTGTCACATAATTCTGGGATATTCCTTTCCATTTTTCTCAGTCTTTTTTCCCTTTGCTTTTCAGTTTTGGAAGTTTCTATTGACATAGCTCAGTACTCAAGCTCAGAGATTCTTTCTCAGTCATGTCCCATCTAGTCATATGCCCACCAGAGGCATTCTTTATTCCTATTATAGTGTTTTTGATGGCAAGAATTTCTTTTTGATTCTTCCTTAGAATTTCCATCTCTCTGCTTACATTAGCCATTTATTCTTGCATGTCGTCTACTTTTTCCATTAGAGCCCTTAGCATATTAGTCATTGTCATTTAAATTCATGATCCAATAGTTCCAACATTTCTGCCATATCTGGGTCTGGTTCTGATGCTTGCTCTGTCTCTTCGAACTGTGTTTTTGCCTTTTAGAATGCCTTGTAATATTTGTTGAAAGGCAGATATAATGTACCACATAAAAGGAACTGGGGCAAATAGGCCTTTAGTAATGTGGTGGTAAGGTGTTGAGGAGGGAAGTGTTCTACAGTCCTATGATTAGGTCTTAGTCTTTTAATGAGCCTGTACCCCTGGGCTGTGAACTTCACAGTACCTCTCAGTTTTTTTTTTTTTTCACCACTTTAGGTGATACAAGATGTCTAAAGAGGGCTGGATTTGGATATTTCCCTTCCCCCAGGTCAGTTGGGCTCTGATAAAACCCCAATAGGTTAGACTCTGGTAAAAAAGTTTCTCCTAAGGGCAGGCCTTGTTAAGAAGAGCAGAATGCTCTGGCTTATTTCAAAATGGTTAGTTTTTTCCTCCCCCTGCTGGCAAGGAGTCTCTGATAATGCTGAGTGAGGCAGGCAATGACGTGGAGGCTTCCAATGATGTGCCTGCTCACAGCAGTATTGTAACCAGCACAGGGCAGGATCAAGCCCCTGACCCACTGAGGAAATGAGGCTAGTGGGGGCTGGCAGGGATTCTGGACCCATTTAGGTGACTAGGGATCAAAGTAGGCTGCATCTTCAGTGGGGAACTGCAGCATTGGACAGAAAACTGAAGCAGGAGCCAAACTGTGTGGATTAGGATGATGTGGCTCTTTAGAGGAAAAGGGTACTGGGTAGAGAGAGAAGTTTAGGGACAACACCACAGCTAGTTGAAACAACGTTGCTCTCTGGATCACCTCCGCTGCATAGACTGAAGACTGATGAGTCACCAGGGATTCACAGAGCCTTGGTTATGCTCTCATAGACCCAACTGACACAGGCTACTGGACCACTGTAACAATACACTGCAGAGGACGCTTCACTAGAGGTAAAGGAAGGGGAAGGAGACTTGGGAACAGAGCAGAAGCCTCTGACTCAGTCTGGTGGGGTCACAGAGGGCTTCCTGGAGCAGGAAATGTTTGTATAGGTGATAACTGTATTAGTCAGTGTCCTCCAGGGAAACAGAACCAATAGGATATATACATATAAAGAGATTTATTGTAAGAAATTGGCTCACATAATTCTGGAGGCAAGCAAGTCCCAAAATCTGCACAGTGAGTCATCAAGCTGGAGACCCAGGAGAGCTGATAGTGTAGTTCCAGTCCAAAGGCTGGTAGACTGGAGACCCAACAAGAACCAGTGTTTCAATTGGAGTCCAAAGGCAGGAGAAAAGCCGATGCCCCGGTTGAAAGGCAGTCAGGCAGGAGGAAATCTCTCTTACTCGGGGCAAGGTCAGCCCTTTGGTTCTATTCAGGCATTCAGCTGATTGGATGAGGCCCACCCACAATAGGGAGGGCAATCTGCCTCACTCAGTCTACCAATGTAAATGTTAATCTCCTCCAAAAACACCATCACAGACACACCCAGAAGAGTATTTGACCAAATGTCTGGGTACCCTGTGGCCCAGTCAAGATGACACATAAAATTTGCCATCATACCCACTGCCCTGTGCGCCCAGGACTGAAGGATTTCCCAAATCGGGACCTGCAGGGCTACAACTGGAGAAGTCCTGGCATGAGTTACTCACCCTATGTTGCATGAGTCCAAAAAGGCAGGGAATAGGAAGAAAGAGAAGAGAAATTGATGCATGGAACCCACATAATGTGTTCAGGAGACGTAGGAGTTCAGGGTTATGGGGAGTGGGATGGGGAGTGGCAGCAGATAAGAGCAGGCATGGGAGCTGGGGCCATGTGTTGAAGGGCCTTGAATTCCATGCCAGGCAACGAACGTGTCCTTTATTCAGCATGTAATGAAGGGTTTTAAGCAAGAGAGAGACACAGTCTGATTTGCATTTTAGAAAGGTCTCCGACCTGCCTCCCTAACACTCCTGGTATTCATTACTCAAATGCCAACCTAAATGGGCTCTGGAAAGGCTAAATAAAAATTGCATCTGTGAGAACTGTCAAATGTAATCCTGCTCTTATCTGTAGTGACAGCTGAAATCGAGGAGCCTGGTAGGAAGCAGGTACCTACCAGGTAGGCTGGTACATGCTTCCATCCCCATGGAGGCAGGGCCTCCTCCACTCCTTCGCCTCCAGCTACAGCCAATGACCCCTCTCTACCTAGAAACTCAGGTGATTTAGAAGGTACACGGGATCAGGAAACTGCTCCTCCTCCACTCCGCCCCCAGCGTTAATGGCTTTCCGTTGTGCTGGGGATAAAATCCAACACCAAAGCCCTGCAGCCTCTTGCCTTTCTCTCCAGCCTTTCTGTCTATGCTCTAGCCACTGGAGCCTCCTTTCTCTCTGTCAAACATGCCACCCTTCAGCCTCAGGGCCTTTGCACCTGCTCTCCCCTTTTCCCGGAGCATTCTGCTCCGGCTCTTGGCAGCACTGGTTCCTTCTAATCCTTTAGATCTCAGTTTCAATGTCACTCCCACGAAGAGGCCCTCCCTTACCACCTCATCCAAGTAAGTCGCTCTGTTATTCTTTATCATAACATCTGTTTATTGTCTTCCTGGCTTCTTCAATAATCTGTCTTCATTTCACCTATTACTGTATTTAACTATTTCTTGTCTATCTCTCTTACTAAATTATAGGTACCATGAAGGCAGGGATATGGACCATCTAGCTTACCTTCAAGTCTCCAATACTTAGAACATTTCCTGTCACATAATAGGCTCTTGATAAATATTTGCTGATTAAGTGAGCAATGAAAAAATTGTGTCCAGGGTCTAGAACTGATGAGAATTACCTAATTATCATTACTGCTAGAATGTCCATTACTAGGCATACTCAAGGGACAGGGAAATGGGAGAGGGAGTGATAATTACAATACTTCACGATGTTCTTGTTTCAATATAATTTTGCATATATTATCTCATTTAATGAGAAATGAACAACACATCCGGATACCCATGTTCTCTCCCTAGCTTTGTCACCACTTTAAGTATTGGTATTTTCTTCTGTCTAGTGGTTAAGATTTGGTGCTCTCACTGCTGTGGCCCAGGTGTGTTTCCCTGCCAGGGAACCACACCACCTGTCAGTTGGTTGTCATACGGTGGCATCTGTGTGTTGCTGTGATGCTGAAAGCTATGCCACTGGCATTTCTAATACCAGCAGGGTCACCCATGGTGGACAGGTTTCAACGGAGCTTCCAGACTAAGACAGACTAGGAAGAAGGACTTGGTCACCAACTTCCAAAAAATTGGCCCTGAAAACCCTATGAAGAGCCGTGGAGCATCGTCTGATACAGCCGGAAGATGCGAGGATGGCTCAAAAAGATGGGCGGGGTTCCACTCTACTGTACGCAGTGTCGCCAGGAGTTGGAATCAACGCAAGGACACTAACAAAAAATTATCTTCTGAAAAATGAGGGAGTTGGACCATTTAATATCAAAAGACCCTTCCATTTCTGATCTTTCACCACAATGTAACAAACTTTCATTATTAATAATAACATTTGCCATGTGGTAAGCAGGAGCTATGTACAAGCCCCTGGCATACATTGCCTCTACTCTTCAAGCCAGCCTGCTAAGGTGACCATTAAGTACCCCATTTTCCCAGCTAGTAAGCTGAGGTTTAAAGAAGCTAAGTGACTTTCTAGGTCCAAACAGCTTGAAGGTGACAAAAATGAGATTTAAACTTAGGTCTGTGTTATCTCCAAACCCCAAACACTTTTTACTGTACCATGAGGCATGCCTACTGCCTGGCTCAGGACTTTTATTTCCTTTCTTCACTGGTATATTTCCAGGGCCTAGAACACTCCCTGGCACAAAGTAGGCACTCAATAAACATTCATTGAATGAATAAATGAGTGAATGAATGAAACCAAATTCTCAAGTACCAGTAACTAGTTTTCTAATGGCACAGTGCCCAGTACATGCTCTGGCACATGGCGCTGCTTGACCAATATTTGATATTTGTATTTTTGTTTACAAAAAGAGAGAGATGTACTACATTACAGTAGTACAGAGGAGATGATGGAGGGCCTGTAGGAGGACCAGAAGGATTTCCTAGGCCAGAGGTTCTCAACCAGGAGTGATTTCCTTCAGGGGACATTTGACAACGTTTGGAGACATTTTTGGATATCACAACTGGGAGGTGCTACTAGCATCTTGTGGGTACAGGGCAGGGATGCTGCTAAATATCCTAGAATGCACAGGACAGTCCCCCACAGCAAAGAATTATCTGCCTTCAAATGTTAGCAGTGCCGAGATTGAGAAACCCTGTCCTAGCCTGATCAGGAAAGATGAAGAACAGTGGAGAAGTGGGGCCAGTGTAGAAGACTTGCCTCACCTTTCTGCCTCTGAGTGTCAATAATGGCAAAAAGCACAAGTGGAAAAGAGAAATGAAGGTTGATGAATGGGAAGATTTTCCTGTCAAATAGGTTTTTGTTTTTGTTTTTTTAAAAATTTTATTAAGGTCATATGGCTTTTAACGTTCTGTCAATTTCAGGTGTACATTATTATATTTCAGTTTCTGCATAAGACTGCCTCGTGTTGACCACCAATAGTCTAGTTTCTATCCGTCACCATACACATGTGCCCCTTTACCCCTTTCACCCTCTGCCCACCTCCTTCCTCTCTGGTAACCACTAGTCTGTTCTCCTTATCTATGTGTTTGTTTGTTTATCTTCCACATATGAGTGAAATCATGTGGTATTTGTCTTTCTCTGTCTGACCTATTTCGCTTAGCGTAATTCCCTCAAGGTCCATCCATGTTGTCACAAACGGCACGATTTTGTCTTTTTGTGTGTGTTTATGAAGAAGATTAGCCCTGAGCTAACACTTGCTGCCATTCCCCCTCTTTTTGCTGAGGAAGATTGGCCCTGAGCTAACATCTGTGCCCATCTTCCTCTACTTTATGTGGGATGCCTGCCACAGCATGGCTTGATAATTGGTGCATAGGTCTGCGCCCAGGGTCCGAACCTGCGAACCCTGGGCCACAGAAGCAGAGCATGCAAACCTGCGAACTATGCCACCGGGCCGGCCCCATGATTTTGTCTTTTTTAATGGCTGAGTAGTATTCCATTGTATATATATATGCCAGGTCATCTGTATCCATTCATCCATTGATGGGCACTTGGGTTGCTTCCTTGTCTTGGCTATCGTGAATAATGCTGTGATGAACATAGGGATGCATAAATCTTTTTGAATTGTTGATTTCTTGGTCTTTGGATAAATACCCAGTAGTAAAAGAGCTGGATCATATGGTATTTCTATTTTTAGTTTTTTGAGAAATCTCCATACTGTTTTCCATAGTGGCCACACCAGTTTGCATTCCCACCAGCAGTGTATGAGTGTTCCCTTTTCTCCACATCCTCTCCAACACTTATTCCTTGCCTTGTTAATTACAGCCATTCTGATGGATGTGAGGTGATATCTCATTGTAGTTTTGATTTGCATTTCCCTAATAATTAGTGATGTCAAACATCTTTTAATGTACCTGTTGGCCATCCATATATCTTCTTCAGAAGAATGTCTGTTCATATCTTTTGCCCATTTTCTTGATTGGGTTGTTCCTTTTTTTGTTGTTGAGTTGTATGAGTTCTTTACACATTTTGGAAATTAACCCTTGTTGGATATATGATTTCCAAATATTTTCTCCCAGTTTGTTGCCTTTTTGTTTTGTTGATGGCTTCTTTTGCTTTGCAGAAGCTTTTGAATCTGATGTAGTCCCATTTGTTTATTTTTTATTTTGTTTCCCTTGACTAGACATGGTATTCGAAAAGATTCTGCTAAGACTGATACCAAAGAGTGTACTACTTATATTTTCTTCTAAGAGTTTTATGGTTTCAGGTCTTACATTCTAGTCTTTAATCCATTTTGAGCTATTTTTGTGTATGGTATAAGATAATGGTCTACTTTCATTCTTTTCCATGTGGCTATCCAGTTTTCCCAACACCATTTATTGAAGAGACTTTCCTTTCTCCATTTTATGTTCTTGGCTTCTTTGTCAAAGATTAGCTGTCCATAGATGTGTGGTTTTGTTTCTGGACCCTCAATTCTGTTCTATTGATCTGTGTGTCTGTTTCTGCCAGTACTATGCTGTTTTGATTAATATAACTTTGTAGTATGATTGAATTCAGGGAGTGTGATACTACAACTTTGTTCTTTTTCCTCAATATTGTTTTGGCTATTTGACATCTTTTGTTGTTCCGTATGAATTTTAGGCTTCTTCGTCCTATTTCCATGAAGAATGTCATTGGGATTCTGATTGGGATTGCATTGAATCTGTAAATTGCTTTAGCTAGTAAGGACATTTTAACTATGTTTATTCTTCCAATCCATGAGCATGGAATATCTTTCCATTTCTTTATATCTTCTTTGATTTCTTTCACTAATGTCTTATAGTTTTCAGTGTCCAGGTCTTTCACCTCTTTGGTTAAGTTTATTCCTAGGTATTTTATTCTTTCTGTTGTGATTGTAAATGGGATTGTATTCTTGAGTTCTCTTTCTGTTAGTTCGTTATTAGAGTATAGAAATGCAACTGATTTTTGTAAGTTGATTTTGTACCCTGCAACTTTACTGTATTCGTTGATTATTTCTAATAGTTTTTTGATGGATTCTTTAGAGTTTTCTATGTATAGAATTAATAGAGAGAGTTCCATTTCTTCCTTTCCAATTTGGATCATTTTATTTCTTTTTCTTGCCTAATTGGTCTGGCTAAAAATTCCAGTACTATGTTGATTTAGAGTGGCAAGAGTGGGCATCTTTGTCTTGTTCCTGTTCTCAGAAGAATGGCTTTCAGTTTTTCCCTGTTGAGTATGATATTGGCTGTGGGTTTGTCATATATGGCCTTTACTATGTTGAGGTATTTTCCTTCTATACCTATTTTGTTTAGAATTTTTATCATAAATGGATGTTGGATCTTGTAAAATGCTTTCTCTGCATCTATTGAGATGATTATGTCATTTTTATTCTTCATTTTGTTAATGTGATGTATCACATTGATTGATTCGTGGATCTCGAACCATTCCTGCATCCCTGGAATAAATCCCACTTGATCGTGCTGTATGATCCTTTGAATGTATTGTTGTATTCGATTTGCTAATATTTTGTTAAGGATTTTTGCATTTATGTTCATCAGCTTTATTGGCTTGTAATTTTCCTTTTTTGTGTTGTCCTTGTCTGGTTTTGGTATCAGGGTAATTTTGGCCTCATAAAATGAGTCAGGAAGCATCCTGTCCTCTTCAATGTTTGGAATAATTTGAGAAGGATAGGAATTAAGTCTTCTTTGAATGTTTGGTAGAATTCAACAAAGAAACCGTCTAGTCCTGGACTTTTGTTTTTTGGGAGGTTTTTGATTACTGTTTCAATCTCTTTGCTTGTGACTGGTCTATTCAGATTCTCTAATTTTTTCTTGATTCAATTTGGTTGGTTGTGTGATTCTAAGAATTTATCAATTTCTTCCAGGTTATCCAGTGTGTTGGTGTATAGCTTTTCATAGTATTCTCTTATAATCCTTTGTATTTCTGTGGTATTTGTTGTAATTTCTCCTCTTTCACTTCTGATTTTATTTATTTGAATCTTCTCTCTTTTATTCTCAGTGAGTCTGGCTAAGTGTTTATCTTCTCAATTTTTTTATCTTTAATTTTGTTTACCTTCTCAAAAAACCAGCTCTTAGTTTCATTGATCTTTTCTATTGTTTTTTTAGTCTCTATTTTGTTTATTTCTGCTCTGATTTTTATTATTTCCTTCCTTCTACTGACTTTGGGCTTTGTTTGTTCTTCTTTTTTTAGTTCTTTTAGGTATAGGGTAAGCACATTTATTTGAGATTTTTCTTGTTTATTGAGGTAGGCAAGTATTGCTATAAATTTCCCTTTTAGTACTGCTTTTGCTGCACCCCATAAGTTTTGGTATGTTGTGTTTTCATTTTCATTTGTCTCCAGGTATTTTTTGATTTCTCCATTGATCAGTAGCATTTTGCTTTGTCTCCACATATTTGTGACTTTCCCAGCTTTTCTCTTGTAGTTGGTTTCTAGTTTCATAGCATTGTCGTCGGAAAATATGCTTGATGTGAATTCAATCTTCTTAAATTTATTGAATCTTGCCTTGTTTCCCAATATACGGCCTAACTTGAAAATGTTCCATGTGCACTTGAGAAGAATGTGTATTCTTCTGTTTTTGGCAGGGGATGTTTATTATCATTTTAAAATAGATGTGGCTATAGATTCAAAACTCATCAAAAGATTTTTAGACAAAAACAGAATGCCACTTTGGAGGAGGCATTCTTCATTAAGAGGATCCTCAATGGGCCTTCTTAATTATGTAATCAGAACAATGAGGAAGGTGAGAGCAGGGGAAGAAGGTAAGTGCCTTAGCCTGAGTTCCCCAGAAAGCAGACTCAGATAAGGGCTTATGGAGAGATGGTTTATTTTGAGAAGTGATCTCAGGGATCAGGAGAAGGGGAAGGGGAGAGAGCAAAGAGAAGAAGAAAAAGCTGATCAAGTCTGCCTTCTCGACTTGGTAACACCATGGGCAACTGGGACTCCATTCCACTGGGACCTTCTTAGAAACAGGAGAGAATGTGCTTCATAGTTTCCCACCCAGATACCACAGAGGGAGCATTTATCTGCTGGCTGCCATTCCGCATTGGTCAAGGCTGCCCCATGGATGTTAACTTTCTTCCACTTCCAGGTTACACCTGAGGAATGAATGCTGAGAAGGTGCCCACAGATGGCTCATGCTGAGGCTTTAGAGAAAGTCAGAGACTTGTGGTGGAGCCAAGGTCAAATGCTGTCAGGTTATACCTGTGCAAAGCTGATAGCTCTAGCAATCATTGGGGTAAAAAGTGGGCCAAGAGGATGGGAGGCAAAGCATAAGAGATCCTGATTCAGTCCAGTCCTCACACTGCTTCTGCCATAAAGCCTTCATTGCAGGGGCCAGTCACCACTTCTTCAAGATTTAATACAGGAGAATGAGCTATAGTCCCTGCCTCTCTAACTCATCCTGAGGTAGTAATTGATGTACATTATCTTTCTCTCTCATCTCCCCTTCTAGAGTTCCCATTTCTTGGTCCAGCACTTTGGCTAGTATAGGTTTCTTGGCTGGTGGGATGACCCAGATCTTCATCCCTAAGGAGTCTGAACCCTTAATTTCCTTACCACTCTAGGCTGGCACTTGCTACATTTTCCCTTTTACAAAATGGGTGAAGTAAGTGAAAAAACAATAAGAGCATCTCAGAATGTCCTGGAGGTTCCATACATACTCCTGTCAGACCCCATTGTATAGCAGCAATCCTAGTTTCTAGTGTTAAGAGACACTGATCCTTGCCTTGTGATAACTCTCTTCCTTGCCTATTGGTCTACTGGCATAAGAAGCCCCAAATGACCAGGTGGTAGTCATAGCTTCCAGTTCAGTGGAAACTTGCTGTATTCCTGGTAGAACTCTTCCCTTGCTGGGAACCACAACCTATGATCCAGCAGAATTTAGTGTTATAGAGGCAAGAAGCACAAATTTTGCAAGAAAGTCACTGGGAATGATGATGAGAGAGGTTGCTGCTACTTCTGCCTCTTGGTTCCTGAACATGCACGTTCTAGATAATGGGGACACGGCACCAGGATGGCCCCTGGTTCATTGCATATATTGCTCTCTGGAGAAAAGAGTTCCAATTCTGCAAGTGTTGTCCCAATTCAGCACTTACTCTAAGTCTTTAATAGGCATTTCATTGTCTCCTACGCTGGCATCTCCCAGGTGATGCAGTACATGGTAGTCACATATCCACACACTTCCTTTGTCATAAAATGTATTCCTTGGTTTGAAACAATTTTGTTCAAGATTCTATGCCAATAAGTATGGTATTCTGTAAGTCTTTGCATGTGGTGGCTGGAAGAAGCACATTGGGCAGGTAAGTCAAAGCCCTATATGGACTAGGTGACAATTTCAGTAAGAATGAATCACTGCACTGCAAGGGGTCCATTGTAATGATCCTGCCACCATGGGGCTGGTTGGTATTCTTCAAGGGTAGTGCCATCTTAAAGGCTCAGTATCAGCCTCTGCTGGTAACAGGACAGACATTCAGCTGCAACAGTAGTTAGATTCATGTTGGTGAGAGCTAGCCAATGCAGTGGGGCCATTTGTAGCATTCATCCTTGCTTCTGTAGTCTCTCCTCTCATGGGCCCATTGCCCAAGCACTGTGATGGCTGAGGAGAGAAGCTGGCTCCCATCCACAGAATAAAGCATCTTGTCTCCATGGCAGTTGAATGCCTTCTCTGTGCTGCATACTCTCCAGTGGGCATTAATGTGAGACAACTTCTGTACCCTTTGTGCTTCTCCCAAACGTCCTTTCTCAGGTCTCTTCCTCAGTCTTTCTGATCTTTGGTTTCCCAATCTTACTCCTTCCGGACCCCTGACCAGTCAGCCAGCCATTTACCACTACCCAGAATTTATGTATATTCTTACTTCGGCCCATTTGTCCCTCTAAGCAAAGTTGACCACCAAGTGCAGTGTCCACAGCTCTGCCCCCTCACTGGGAGGATTTCCCTTCACAGACGTCCTCCAGCACCACCCCTGAGTGGGGCTGTGGGCAGCAACATTCCTGTTTTGGGTAGCATCAACATAAGTGAGACAATTTATCTATGAACCAGGCCCCCATTTTTCCTCCTCTATCTGTTAATTAGTTAACCTCCTCCACTCCCTGACATAGGTCATGGGTATAAGTTGAGGAAAAGGTCCTGGTATATCAAAGGTAGGAGATTTGGAGGTTTGGGCTTCCCATTGATGCCACCTGTGAACTTACTTGGACTCAATTCTGAGTATTTGACTTCCATTGTGACTTAGTGCAGCTGAAAATACCGCTCATGATTTCTCAGCTCCAGTCTCACAGTCACTTGCGGTTCCGTGGTCAGGAGCTCAGGCCTGCTCAGCAGCATGCCGGAAGATGCTTTTCCAATGTCAAGTGTTTCCTGCTGCGGATAGTATGGCCTTAACCTCGAACTCCAGGGGTCTCCATCACAACTCTCCTGTAAGGCTTTGCCAGAGAATCCACAGAGCATCCTTACTCACCATGGATTCTTCTAGCCCTATTGGATCTTCCAGTGTTATGGGCTGAGTGATAGGGAGCTTGGTACAAATTGGTGTAAATGCAAACTTGGACCTGCTAGAGAATCCTCGCTCACTCTTGCCCTGGTCAAAACTGGAAGCCTTCCAACATGCCTGATAATTGGGTTGGAGTAATATTTCCAAGGGCTGTATATGCTGCTTTCAAAATCCAAAAAGCATACCAAACCTCTTTCTTAGCGGTAGGGAGTGCAAGGTGCAGCAACCTACATTAGAGGGGATATGCTGGCAAGCCTCAGACCGCTGAATGCTTGGAAACTTCACCAGCGTGACCGGCCTCTGAATTTCCATGGATTTTATCTCCCATATTCTGGCAGCATGTGTTTTAGTAGGACATCTAGAATATGTGCCACTTCTTGCTCATTACGTCCAGTTAGCATAATGTCATCTACATACTGGACCACCATGATGTTTTGTGAATGTCGAGACAATCAAGATCTCTGTGGACTCTACTGAGACAGATAACAGGAGAGTTCTCACAGCCCTAGGGCGAGGCAATGAATGTGCACTCCTGTCCATCCACGTAAAGGTGAGCTGCTTTTTACTCTCTTTACTGATGGGGTTTGAAAAGAACATATTTGCCAGATCAATAACCACATTCCTAGTGCCTAAGGCTGTGTTTATCTCTTCCGGTAAAGATACCATGTCTGGCACAGCAGCTGCAATTGAGACAATCATTTGGCTTAGTTTATAGTAGTCTACCATCATTTACTATTATCATCTAGTTTTTGCAGAAGCCACATGGATGAACTGAAAATAAGAGAGACGTGATGAGGACCACTACCCTTGCATTCTTGAAATCTTTGAAGGTGGCACTAGTATTTGCCATTCCACCCAGGAAGTGGTCTGGCTTCTAATTTCCTATCTTGGCTGGGGATGAGGGGTTGTTCAGGGGCTTCCGCTTGCCCTTCCTACTTTAACCTATATTCCTCCACAAAGCAGGCAATGAATGAGAGGTTCTGCCAGCTACTAGGCATAATTATATACTTGTCAACCAGGAAAATAACTAGAAGGTGGATCTATGGATACAAGGGACCCACTGTGAGAGCTTGGGCCAGGGCCCCGACTGACCTCCTGCGTCCTCACTCTAACTTAGAAGGCGGGGGACCCATGATGACATTTTGGTTTCCATAGCATCAGTGTTAGCCCAGACATCATCTATAGAGTCCACACACAGAGTTACTCTGGTAGTCTCAGAGAAGGACTGAGAGAAACCCCTATCTCACCTCTGACCATGTGATCCTTGCTATGTGGGAATCCTGTCACCTCCATTTACTAGGGTGCCTAGTTCTTTGGCAGCATTTTATACTGTCAATCCAGGCCAACAGAAGACAGTGACCACCGAGTTTGTCAAAGATGCTGATGCCTCTGTCGTCAGTGGATTTTTATTGCCTTCTGCACCTTTCCAGGGAAGTCACCACAGGGGGTGGAGTCTCTGGTCACCCACAATTAGTCCTTTCTCACATTCTCACCTCCCTGACCCTTCTGATCCCTCCTCAGTACGCTGCCCAGGCAGATCTAGTATCTCAACGTCATTTACTGGAGGCTTCTGTTGCGTCAAAGCTTCAAGGGGACATCCCAGCAGCATGTTCGACTGGTTCCACATGATCTTACCCGGATATTGAACCCCATGTCACAGGGCAGTACCTCTATGTCCACAAATTCACCCCAGTGCAGCCTTATATTCTCCTCACGCCCTTTCCCTGCCCAAGTCCACTGCCCTCAAGCTCCCGTGGAATCTGCACCTCCAGTTCCTGCCAGCACATATTAGCCAGGTCTTGAAATATTTAGAGGATGCACAGCGTTTCTTCCCAGAGTAGGAACCCTGTTTCCCTGTTCTGGCCATGCTGAGGCCCGGCCCTGGTGACTGGTCTGGAGGCAATGAGGGAAGGTGGGGACACATCCTGAGGTAGATCTTGACTATGCAAACATCACCTTGCAGGGTTTCACACCAGGGGTTGGCAACCTGCAGTCTGTAGGCCAAATCTGGCTCACCACCTGTTTTTGTGAATAAAGTTTTATTGGAACACATCCTTGCTCATTTGTTCGGGTACTGCCTATAGCCGCTTTCAGGCTAAAACAGCAGAGTGAATATTACGGTAGACGCTATGGTCTGCAAAGCCTGAAATATTTACTCTCTGGCCCTTTACAGAAAAAGTCTGCTGATTCCTGCTTTTTCCTGTAGCCGATGGGTAGTCCATTAGGGTTGATAATATCTACCAAATAAAACATAACAAAGAAGAGAGGAGTTAGGTGAGCAAGAGGTGGGAGATGCCCGGATGGAGACCCAGACTGGGTTTGTTCAGCTCCCACCACTGCCCTTTACTAGCTGTGAGCTCTTAGGCAAGTCACTTAGCTTCCTGAAGACTCAGTTTCTCATTTAGAAACCTGGAAGTACTAGTTACTACCCTTCCTACTTTACAAAGTCATTGTAAAGACCAAATAAGATGACGGATATAGAAATCACCTGGAGGGGCCAGTCCTGTGGCTCAGCGGTTAAGTGCGTGCGCTCCGCTACTGGCGGCCCGGGTTCGGATCTGGGCGCGCACCTACACACCGCTTGTCAAGTCGTGCTGAGGCTGCGTCCCGCATACAGCAACTAGCAGGATGTGCAACTATGACATACAACTATCTACTGGAGCTTTGAGGGGGAAAAAAAAGGAGGAGGATTGGCAATAGATGTTAGCTCAGGGCCGGTCTTCCTCAGCAAAAAGAGGAGGATTAGCATGGATGTTACCTCAGGGCTGATCTTCCTGACAAAAAAAAAAAAAGAAAGAAATCACCTGAAAAACTGCCAAATACTATAAAAAACAGGAGGTATCATTATTTACTCCTCAACATCATGACTTTCAAAGCCACAACAGGGGAAAAGGTCCTTCATCAGCCCGTTCTTGTACGAATGTTTGTGTGTGAAATCCCTCTCTGCCCACATTATCCCATGGAGCCGTCCTATGCAGGTTTGGTGTGTAGGCGCTAACGGGAGGATTAGGAGCGCTGGGGCCTCTGCCAGCGGGGAGAAAAGAGAAGTGAGCCTAGAGAGAAACTTCAAGGATGCCTAAATTTCTGTGAGCCTAGGGAGGAAAGGATTGAACCAAAGAGCTAGGGAAGAAGTGAGAAGAGAAGTGGGGATAAACTCAGAAAGAAAGGCACCTGGAAGCCAGAAACCCTCAGCTTAATTCTGGGACTGTCATTTCTTTGCTGTGTGGCTTTGGATAAGTCACTTGATCTCTCTCGGCTTCGATTTTTCTCACCCTTAAAATGGAAGTGATGAGAATTCCAGCCTCCCAGGTTTGTTGTGAGATTCAAAAGAGAAAGGACTCTAGAAGTACCCTTGTGGGGGCATTTTAAAGCTTAGCATCTTTCCCAGGGCAGGGGAGGAGGAGCCATGGCTTCATTGTATTTACATTTTCGTCTTGCTGGCAATCTCCCTTTTGGTTTCTGTAATTACATTGTCCCAATGCAACTGAAATTAGAAAGATATGAGAACAAATTGGCTTCACATAGATTTCTTTGTTAGCACATAGCTTCTCTTCAAAGCTTGATTCTGCAATTGTTTTTTCTGAAGCCTATAACTTGCGTTACCAATAAGGCAACAAGATGTACCTAATGCCTAGCAACTCATTTCCAACTACATGAAGCACCCTATAGGAAGGATGGGTCAAGGAGTTACAGTCTGCAAGGGCAGAAAAAGGCTTTTCTTGAGGAGCAAAGGTTTATTTGTCCACAGTTGGGAGGTACTGCTTTGGAACATCCCTTCTCAGTTCAAGGTTTTCAGATATCAGCGCCAAGTCTTCCAGCCAAAAGCTGTCCTCACAAGTTTCTATAGATAAAGCCATTATAGGAAATCAATGTGGTCCTGCATTTTCCAATATAACTCAGCCAGAACGCCCCAGAGACAGCCCAGCTAACCAAGAGAGAACGATTGGGCTGGGCAAGGAGAACCTAGACTGCATTTGCAAAGTCAAAAGCACTGCTCAGGTTTCACAGAAATAGGCTCACTCAACCCTAATTTGCCAGGCAATTCTTTCTCTGAGCCTCAGTTTCCTCATCTGTAAACTGAGGGCTTTGGAAGAGATTTGCCATACATCTCTCTTAGAGCTAATATCCTGGGTCCTTTATTGAACATTCAGCCAAATAAAAGCACTTTGTCTGAATGTTTTCCTCAACTCTGTCTTATTAGAAAGTTTGGGTTTGCATTTTAAGAAAAGGATGTCTTCAGTTTGCCCGGGCCTTGCTGACAGCTACGTATTAAGGGTAAAAATGTGTTACAGTGGAGGGGAGGAGTCCAGGTCCTAGTCCAGCTGCAGCAAACGACCTACTGTGTGACTTTAGATGAATCATTTTGCTGTTCTGAGTCCCACTTTCCTTAACTGTAAAGTACGCCATAGGATACACAAGAAAATGGCAACCTTACTTACCCCTAGCGAGATAAAGTAACTAGCTGGGGACTGGTTTTAGGAAACCATATGCTGGATTTGGATGAGAGCTATGCTCACTTGGATTTCTCTGTACCCTTATGTACCTTTTGTGCCCCATGAATTTTACACACACACATATACCACCTATTCATTAAACAAATACATGTTTAAAATGAAATAAGTCCATAGACCTGGGGAGTTTATATATTTCCTTCCAGAAACAAAACGCCCATGATTGTATTTCTCGTCCACGATTCTATATGCTTAGAATGGTTTATAATATTCCCTTCATTTATCATGCCAAGATTTTATAAACAAGACTTTATTATGGCTCTCCAGAAAACTAAGTAAAATGACAAAAAAAGCATCCCATTCTAATTCAGGTCATTAATAAGTGTGAAAAGGCCCAATTCTGTCCGTCAGAATGAAACATCCATGCCTTATTGCTGGAGTCTGGAAGATGGTGACACTGTCATCTAAATGCATCTTCTTAATTGGTGAGGGCACTTGCAGGGGCGATCGTGATGTGGCCAGCATAGGGACACGACACCATGAGGACAGCCAGGACACCAGACAAAATTTTCACTGCAATTGCATGGAAATTGGTTTAGTTAATATAATGAATTCCATCACCAACTTAATTTAACAGGAAGTGTCTGCTATTTGGGCCCTATGAAATAATGCTTGATGATTTCCCATAGGTATTTAAACTTCCGATTGTGGGGAAAATATAAGATATGTTTGTGACATCTATATATTCTCAGATGTATATGTATGAAGGAGTACACCTAGGATAAAGAAGAAATAAAATGATGAAAGTTGGCAGCAATATCTCAGAAGCAATGATTGGCAGGCGATTCAATCTAAATTATAATTTCCCAAGTCTATCACAATAAATTTCCAGAAACATGTCTTGCCTTTTTAATGCAGAATGTGTTGATAGGAAGATCACACCTTTACCATACGGTGTTTTATGTGAGTCTTTTTGACCCCTGACCTTAAAGCATCCTCTGTGTATTTGTCTTTCAAATTTGAAACCTGAGTGCAGGAGACATGCTGTTTGTTCACAATTGGCAATAGCGAAGGGATTTGCAGGACTCCAGGGCTAAGAATTTTGTTTAATCACTTAATGTATGCAGGAAGAAACAGTCTCAGAGAGGTTGGGTAACTCACCTGGGGTCACACAGCCGACAGGGACAAAGCAGGAACTAGAACCTGTTCAATACACTTTATGGCTCCCAAGAGCTGCCCACTTCTGGCCGATGAATATGTAAACTTCCTGGGTAGGGGAGGATAATTTGGCCCACCATGCAAGGTAAATTCTTCCCCAAAGAGGCTGGGCAACCTCTTTGAGAAAGAGGAAAAACAGCATGCAAGTGGAGCGCTTTATCCTGAGTGGTTCGTGGTACAGAATTTCATTCGAATCCTTTTATCCATTTTAACAACAATCAGACTCAGAGAAGGGCTGTAGTTGTAGACCCCAGCTCCCCTCAATGCACTAGCAATCAATCATTTCACAACACCCGCAGCTATACTTAGAGCTCTGTGATTCATCCTGTTGGTGACCCATCAACGAGTGGGACGCATGCCAGATGCTCTGCAGAACCCAACGGAGGAAGTGCTCTTTCATGGAAACAACCAAAAAGCTATGGTTGATTCTTTCAATGAACTTCTTGATTGGAGTAATCACCTTCTCAAAATAGACACAAGATAGGAAGAGGGGAAGCTGCCATCCAGGTGGGGAACCCAGGGCTGGTCCCAGTTCAGTTGCACTGCAGGCGCGTTCATTGAGCTTAGCCACATGCTGGACACTGGGAGGACATGGGAATGGACTTTATGCAGTCCTGCTCCAGCAGGAACTTCACTATCTAGTTGGGATAAAGAGAGATATGCAAGCCTTGGGCAGTGCCCATTCCGGCACCTTCCAGGGCTGAGGATGCCCTAACACTAACCTTGTGACAGTTCTAAGTGGCAGTTCTGACCCAATTACAGAACTGGACACATCAGGCTGTTTTCACTTCATGTTATTAAATTTTCAGAGCATATCACTGAGATTCACTGAGATAAGACATGAATTGTTTATGGCTGTCCAGCACCCAACCCACCTTCTATTGAAAATAGCAACCAGCTTTTACCTCTGTGCCACTGGACACTGTCTTGGGGGCTTATTTAATTAGAACTTGCCCTTCTCCAGTTGAGAGATAATGCACATTGGGCTATTTATACACGTCCTCCTTGAATGTGAATTACAAGGAGGGAAACATAAGGACTGAAAAAGTTGGGGTCCCTGTGTCTGTGCTACCAGACATCTGTGTGGTTCACACTGATTTTTCAGCCTTTCTTTCTCTCCTGTAAGTGACCCCACAGCCTTCCAATAAATTCTCTTTTCATTTAAGCTAACCAGACTCAGATTCTGTGATTGCATGCAAAGAGGCCTAACATATCTATTAAGATCCCTTTGTACTGAATCTATGCCTACCAAGAAATCTGCTACTTATATGCACACCTTTGATCTTTATATCTCCACTCATTTGGCACATAATAAATGCTAAGTAATTTTTGTTGAATAAACAATAAGTACGGAGAAGTGACTCTGTGTCAAGACGTGACACAGTCAGGACCAAAATGACAAGAGTGGAGGAAAGAGGACAGAAGGCTGTAGGTGAGAGATGAACCAGAGGAGATGCCAAAGAGGAAGTGTCTGAGCTGAGTTCTGACGTGTAGATATGGTTTAGAGTAGACGGGGAGGTTAAGGCATGAGGATGAGAATGAGGATGGCCCAGCTGTCGAGAGGGAGATCCTAGCATGTTTGGAGGCATAGTGTCGCCTCCTTGAAAACCTCTTTTTCTGTTTTTTTGTGGTAAGGTAATACTTTTAAAGAAAATTATATAGAAATAAATTTCATAAATATTTATTAAGGACCTACTGTATGCCTACTGTATGCCTATGTGCACTGTGGATTCAGAGATGAGTAAGACTCAGTCAAATTGAGGTGGGATGGGAGAATTACCGAGAGGACACCAATCATTGTAGCTCAATGCAGAACACACTGAGTGCTCCAAAAGGGGTGCAAGCCAGCATTCTGGGGTTCCAAAGGGGTTTAGAGCTTGAGCACGTCCAATCTCTGATAAAGTGCAGAGCTTTCCAGCAAGGTTAAGAAAAGTCAGTCACGGATTTCAACAGTGGGCCTGTGTTCAGAGAACATAGATTCAATCTTTGAGGTTGCTCATGTCAGGATGCAAAATCAACAGAGATACCACGTTGGGTTCCTCACACAGTCGTGGAAAACCTGGCGAGGTTTCGGGATGGGCCTCCCATAGGGGAAGGTGTGACAAGGTCAAGCAGAAAAGCACAGGATGTATGTGAGCAGCCAAGAGTTGCCATTTGGCTAGCATGGGGACCGGCACACCCAGAAACCAATAGGCACCTACTGTGAGGGCCACGCCTGTGAGGCTGAGGGGTCTGCATTAACAAGGCCAGCAGTGGGGAGCTATGGATGTCCTTTGAACAGGTCAGTGGCTTGATCAGACCATGTGTCATTTTTAATAAAGCAATCAAGCTTCTTACTATGCACCAAAGCATGAAGGCGTCTGCATGCAGATTGCCCAGTTTAGGTCTTTTCTCTTATTAGCAATTTCCTGGTCACATTTGTTATTATGATTTGGGGCTGGATTTAATTACTTATTATTTTTCTACCCATGGTACTAAATTTTCTGAAGTCACAAACCAAAATCAGTAGTAGTAGAGGGGAAAAACCTTAGCATGGCCTGCTTGGTTTTAGGAAATCGTGTGTTGGATTTGGATCAGGATTGCAAACAGAGGCGACTCAATGCAGACAGGTCAGACCAGGTTCCTGGAAGCCAGGTGGATCTTTCCCTCTTCGTCGTTCCAGGGTCTGATGTCTGAGTATACCAAAGCCACAGGAGAAGCTGTGCTCCCAGAAAGGTCACAAAACGTGAAACAAATTTTAATTACGGGCCTCTATGCCAGGAACATAATTAGGGACTGGGAGACAGCTCAGGGGGTTTAATAAACAAAGGAACCATGGTGTGGCAAGAAAACATCTTTCCTTTTTTTTTTTTTTGTGGTAAGGTAATACTTTTAAAGAAAATTTTATAGAAAAACTAACAACTCTTATTTTCGCTTCTACTCCACTCCTTCCAATCCTTGTCCATATGCAGAGGTATTTTCTTTGCTGTAATGGTAACACATGATTCCTTTTGTAGTTTTTAAACATGGTATATCATCTTGTTTCTCTTTCCGATATCATATTAATTTTATTTCAGTGGCTGAAGAACACATTACTTAAGTGATTGTACCATACTTTTCAAAATCTGTCTATTAACACTGGGAACTTTCTTCTATTATAGATAAAGCTGCCACGGACATCATTGTGGGCAGCTTTTGGGAAATGTCTCTCTGAGCTTCCTATTCTGCCGTTTTATAATTCAGTCTTAAAATTCTCAGTTGCGTCCAGAATTTGGCAACTGGTATTGAAATTTCCAGCATCTGGCACGTTTCTTGCCTGCCACATCTGGGGAGGAGGGCCTGGTTTGTGATAGGACAGACTTCTTGGCCAAAAATCCTGGCCAGCCAGGATCAGCCACCCATTATCAGAAATCACCAGCTTGCTAGCTCTGTGATCTCTTTCCCGGGGCCATAAGTCTCATCTTACCAGGAGAGAATCATTTCTCTGATGATGGTGATGTTCTCTGATATCGTTTACTGGGGAATAGTAAAGAGATCTCCAGGCATCTCATGATGTTTGATTTTCAAGGCAAATGGGTGGGGGGATGGGACCCATTATGGAAATAACTTGAGACACTGAAGGAAGCCAGAATAGAAAATGGGAAAAGTGAGAATAAATCTAACAATATACCCCTGACAGCCACAAATTCACAACAGTGGGACAGAGTGGGAGCACAGTGGCTGGCTAATGGGGACATTGTGGTTTACCTTCTTAGCTCACAAGGATGCCCATTCTCTAAGAAAGTCCACCCTCAAAATTCATACAGTAAGAGAGGCCGTTACTGTACAACGTGACCTCTCTGCACTCAGCATCCTCACCCCTGGCCCCAGTCTGGGCACAGGGTAGCTGTGACACTAGCTGACAATGAGCTCTTTCCCAGGGAATTTGGAAAATCTCCATCTTCCCAGGAAATTATAAAGTTTCCCTTTAGGCAAACAGCGGCTGGCTACCACATCTGCAGCACAGGTAACTTAAATCAGCTCGCCTGGCCTCATCCTCCTGCAGAGAGGGCTGACATGCTCCCAAACAGGCAGATGCTCTGTCAAGTTCAATTCCTGGCAGGGGGCTGCTTTTATCTCTTCTGCCTTCTCCAGACATAAAGATGTGTGTTGCACATATTTTTGGGTCCACACAGTTCAGCTACATCTCCCCAAAAATAGCAAGAATGTAAAACACACAGTTTAGCAAACTGTTAACTTAAGCATCTGTCTATTAAATTACAGATAAGTTCCAGGCACCACTGAATGGTGAGTCTTATTAACTACCAGTTAATAATTCCTTCTTATCAGTGCACTATTTCTCAACTTGGGGTGGGCTTAGATATCATCTATGGCACTTGTAAAATATTAAGGATCCTGAAGACAGGATTCTCCTCCAAAGCTGCAAGGCTTCCTGCTGAAATGACTTGCTGGTGTCTGACTTTGGATGGTAAATGCCATCTGGAAGGGCTTCTCGCTCATTAATTAGAGATTCCTTCCTTAGTCTGCTTCCCTGTACCCTCCCTATGAAGCTGCAGTAGCTGCCATTAGAAATTCCTATTTGCTGCTGCAGGACCAGAGTTTCCCTGTTCTACTATCTCATTTCCCCTGCAATATGGGTTACTCCCTCTTCTACATGGCACGGAATGTTTTCCATTTTCAAAAATATGGAGCAAGCGCACACAGCAGGGCCACTGGGAAAGAAGCCAGGCTTAGAGCAGACAGGAGTCCTGCCCATCAGGCTACTTGGTTTGGCGCTCTGGGTTAAAAGCTGGTTCTTGGTAGATACAAATGCACATGTTGAAAATGCTTGTAGGGCCTTGAAAATAGCTACTTCTTAAGGATTTTGAACACTGGTTTGGCAGTGCTATTGACACTGTCCACCTGCACTTTCCATGAAGTCACGTTTTATCAAACGAAGATAAACTTTGGTCCAGTCGTGGAATTATCATACGCTCTAAATTAGTGTCATCCAAGTTAATGAGGTTTTCTTGCAAAGCCAAGTGCAAAAGCAGGGACTGGGAAAGACAAAATTAATCATGTGATTCTCCTTGGAGATAAAGGGTGAAAAGGCTATGAGTTGTTTATGGGAATCTGGACGTAGGAAGGCTGACTGCGTTGGTCACACACACAGCTGCATTTCAAGTATAAATATAGGATGTCAGATGGAAGGAAGCTTAAAGATCATCTTGCCCAGATCCTTCATTTTGCAGGTGAAAAAATGGAATCAGGGAGGTGAAATGATTTGTCCAAGTTACACAGAAAAGCTACTAAGAGCCAAAAACAGATATTGTTTAAATAAGATATTTATGTTTAAACTGGGTTTTTAAAAATACCTCTGTGAAGACTGGTTTTAGTGGCTTCAACATGGTGTGGCAGTTCCCCTGCCCCCACCCTGCCCATTCACAAACTCCACAGAAATGATAGAGAAGATTTTTTTTAAAAAGTAGTCACCCTTGGGGCCGGCCTGGTGGCATGGCGGCTAAGTTCCCATGCTCCTCTTTGGCAGCCTGGGATTCACAGGTTCGGATCCCAGGCGTGCACAGACGCACCGCTTGTCATGCCGTGCTGTGGCGGCGTCCCATGTAAAGTAGAGGAAGATGGGCACGGATGTTAGCCCAGGGCCAGTCTTCCTTAGCAGAAAGAGGAGGATTGGCAACAGATGTTAGCTCAGAGCTAATCTTCCTCATCAAAAAAAGAAAAGTAGTCATCCTTGTCAAAGATACTAGATACTTTCAGTCTCAAATCTGTGAAGGGTGCCTGAAAGATGAACGCAGTCAGGAAGCCAGTGAGGAAAGCCTATGACAGCAGAGGCAAGAGACGGCTCAGGACATCAGGAGCGGGTGCCGGCACAGAGAGATGGGAACAGCACTGAGGCTGCCCTTTGCCAGCAGGTGGGAGAAGCCGCTAGTGAGAGGGCGCTGGGGTCACTGACAGCCTGATTGGCTAGGCTGCTGCAGGGAGACCAGCGTGTTGACTCCATACAAACTTTCTCCCCTTTTCCGAAGCAGCAGGAGGCATATTTTCCTCCAGTGGGAAGAAGGAGTGGAAAGGACAGACGGAGCCTGGGAGCCCCTGGAAGAGCAGGGAACCTCATGCCCAGATGACCAGCTGCCCTGGGAGCCCAGCCAGCTGGCCAGCCCCAATGAGCCCAGTGCCTACTGCAGGAATGGTTCCTGCACCTCCTCCCAGGCCAGCAGCGGATCCCCTCACTGGGAGACTCAGCTAATGAGATGGGTGCACAATTGGGAGTCAGCCAACATTTGAGGAGAGCCAACCCCATGGAAAAGAGACAATACATTCAAACAAAGGAAGAATTTACTCCTAAGGTGACACACCCCTCCATACTGTGACTTTTGATGTAATGGGCCTGGCATTGGTTCACTTCTTCTGCCGTAGGCTATCATTTTTACCTTGGTGGGGATGGGGAGCAGTGATGTGGGGAGAGGGCAAGACTGGGCAGGGAAAAGGCTGGCAGGGAAGCTGGGAGGTAGAGAATCCTCATGCCCTGGTATTATTCTCAGACTGAGCTGATAAAATGGGCTCTAACTAGCCAGGCTAGTTCTGGCATAGCTCCTGCTGCCCAGAGAGTCTCTGAAGCCACATGACTCAAAATAGTCTCCCCTGATATTCAGACCAAAGTGGACAACCACCGTGAGGTGTGCCACACTTCAGCTGGGACTTGGATGGACTTGGACTTTGCAGTTGTGCCCCTGTGTCTCTCAGCTGGCCAGCTGTGCCCAGTTCCCCCTGGGCTTTTCATTTATTGTGCCATTATGCCATCCTACATTACGAGAGAACTTGACTGTATATGTAGAATAGCTTCACCTCCTCCCCTCACCTACAGAGCATGTATAGTTATGATACAAGAAAGAAATTTATAACAAAGATCTTGGAAATAAAAACATAAATGCTAAACGAAATTTCCAATAAATGAGCTGAATAGCAGAATGAATAGAACTGAAGAGTGAATTAATGAACTGTAGGATTGAACTGAAGATTTCTTTCAGATCACAGGTAAAGGGAAAAAAAGAGTGTTAAGGGAAATATTCAGAGACATGAAGGATAAATCTAGAGATAAAAACATCCATCTAATGACAGTTTTAGAAGGAGAGAATGGACAGAAGGCAAGTGGAAGAAATACAAGATCTGGGGGGAAAAAGGTAAGAATTTCCTACAACTATAGAAAGACATTAACCCTCAGATTGAAAAGGCTTACCATTTACCAAGTAGGATGAGTTAAAAAACAAACCTACAGGGACTGGCCCTGTGGCACAGTGGTTAAGTGTGCGCTATCAGCCTCGGCGGCCCAGGGTTCGCAGGTTCGGATCCTGGGAGTGCACCGACTCACTGCTTGTCAAGCCATGCTGTGTGTCCCATATAAAGTAGAGAAAAATGGGCATGGATGTTAGCTCAGGGCTGATCTTCCTCACAAAAAAAAAAAGAAGAAACAAACCTACAAACAATCCCTGGACAAACTGTAGTAGAATATCAAAACTTCAAGGATACAGAAAGAAAATTCTAAAAACTTCCAGAAAATAAAGATAGAATATTTATGTACAATGGAGAATCAAATTTACCTCTGCAATGCTGGATGAAAGAAGATAGTAGAGGAAAATCTTTAAGGTGCTGAGGGAGAGGGAAAAACACTTTTGGTGCTAGAATGTTATATCCAGCAGATTATCATTCTACAGGGAGAATGAGATACAGGCATTTTTATAAGGACTCAGATAAATTTACCACCTAGAGACACTCCTGAAAGAATAGCTACAGGGTATAGTCCAGCAGGAATAAAGGAGATATTAGCAGGAAAAAAAGGATCAAGCATGAATGGAGAACGTATTTGTGTATTAATTGTGCAATTAAAAATAATTTTTAAAAGATAGCTTAAAAAAGATGGTTTTAATTATACTGGAAATCTCAAATATATTATAGTGGAAAAGGAAACAACCATACATTTGATGTTTAAAGTCTAGACAATAGTTTTATACCATACATAATCATTTTAGAAAAATTTGAAAACAAATTTGAGGCTTTCAGTTCACCATGAACTCAAAGATAGTGTATTGACCAAATGAGGTTATCACCTCTCTTTTATGAAATCCACTAAAACTATGGTAAGGGAACAAAACAAGGCATAAACTCTGAACAGAGTGAGCAGGAGAGGGGAAATCAGCTGATAAAAGAAAAAAAAACACATTTTTGAAAAAGAAAGGAAATGAGGAAGTGGCGAATGATCAAGCCCGGGGAAGAAAATATTTTCTTGAGATGTGTACGGAAGAGCCGCTTTCCCCAACAAAACCTGGAGAGGCTGGCACTCAGAGGCACAAGAGAAGATGGAGAGAGGGGATGAGGAGAGGGCTGAAAAGAGCGAGATGGGGGAGACTCAGAATGGGACCTGATGCTTCTTCTACCCTCTCTCCTGCTCCCCGGCACAGGACACAGGCAGCCCAGTCTCTCCCCAAGGAAGAGATAAGGAATTGCTCACGGAAGAAACTGAATCAGGGGAGACTCGAGACTCCTGAGACAGCAGGTAAGGCTGAGGTGGTGGGCAGCAAGGGACTTCAGAGGGATTCTCTGAAAGTCTGCACCCAACCATCCTTCCACTCAATTTGATCTGAATTTCTACACCAGGACGGATGTAGAAATTAATCCCCACATACACAGTCAGGACTGGCTTAGATTCTTAGACGCTCATCGGCGAGTCTCCTTCTACCCATGACACGGGGTAAAGCCTGCTGCTACACACACTTCTGACCTGTGGGAGGTTTGTCTACCTCTGTTCACAGATGGAATAGTCACCTCTGGGCTCCCAGCTCCACACAGAGAGCTCAAGTACAGACTCCTGCTGGGCTCGATGCCTTGACTGAGACCACTGCCTTGAGGGAATTGGTGCTTTAAGGCAGGGGTCAGTGGACTTTTTCTGTAAGGGGCTCCATAGTAAATATTTTAGGCTTTGTGGACCAAGAAGCAAAATCAAGGGTAGTATTTAGGTACTTATATAACCATTTAAATTGTAACCATTTAAAAATGTAAAAATTCTTGCCTCATAAACTGTACAAAAATAGGCAGAGGGCTGAATTTGGCCCATGGGCCGTGGTGTGCCGTCCCCTTCTAAGGCACGTTCAAGCCAGACTCTTTGGTGGACATTTGTATTTTACCTCCAGCACAGCATGCCATCTCTCACAGTCAGTCCTCTTTATTTCCAGCCTGTGATATTCCTCTTCTTTCCTGATTTTGAGCTTTGCTTTATATTTAAAAAATAATATTTTGTTATATTTTATCCAACATTTCATGTTTTCAGAACAAGAGGCAGATCTTTCCATGTAAACTTATTTTGCCATCTTGACAAAAGTCCACATATCACTTTCATAAGGAGAGTAAGATAACGAAATTTAAAAAAATCTTTGTGAATACGTAAGCATGAGGTGGAACTAAACAGAATGTTCTAGCTGCCCTTCAGTGGGCTGCCTACACCCTTACCCCATCTATCCTGTGGGCACGTATTGCTTACTAGTACTGCTAATAAGCAGTAAGTGGAAGGAGAGAGAGGAGATGAAATTCAAGGAGGAAGGTCTCCAATAACCTGGCCTACCCCATAGGTTTGACATGTGGGTCAAAGCAAGGAATGTACAGACAAGTGCTTTGAAAACAGAAAGCCCATGATAAGGTGGAATGGTTTCACCAGGATAAGTCAGTTTTGTTACTCGAAAGGAGTTCTGGTAAAAATACTCAGTTACATTTTTTTTTTTTCTGTGGGGAAGATCAGCCCTGAGCTAACATCCATGCCAATCCTCCTCTATTTTGCTGAGGAAGACTGGCCCTGGGCTAACATCCATGCCCATCTTCCTCCACTTTATATGGGACGCCACCACAGCATGGCCTGACAAGCGATGCCTCGGTGTGCGCCTGGGATCCAAACCCAGGCTGCCAGTAGTAGAGCACGCACACTTAACCGCTGTGCCATGGGGCCAGCCCCCTCAGTTACATTTTTTGCTCAACAAGTTTAAACAAAGAGATAGCCCAACTAAAATACATTTTCTTCATTTTTCATGAAAGATATTTACAAACCTGGTTGTCTTAGCAGGTAAACTAAAAGGAGATCTTAAAGAAATGTCAGATGTTACAGAAAATATTTTGTTTTGGTAAATAAATGCTGCTAGATGTGACTGCAAGTCAAAAATTTCAAGTATTATACAAGCTAACCAGGGACTCTTACAGCATTCTGTGAAGTGTAATATATTATGTAAATTTAAGTATTATTACTAATGCAAGCACTTTATTTGAAAATTAAGTAATAATTTTATTACTTATATATTACTAATATGTGTACATATATACATGTTTACACACATACATACATTTATGTATATATCTGTATGTATGTATATATGTATATATGTTAGTAATGATATATGTATATATACACAGATATATGTATGTGTATATATATGTATATATGTCTATGTGTATATATGTGGTTGCCAGGGGTTTGGGGAGGAGGGTTGAATAGATGAAGCACAGAGGAATTTTCTGCATGATACTGTAATGTTACATAATGTGACACCATGTGTATTTGTTTCCTGTGACTACTGTAACAAATCACCACTTGGTGGCTTAAAACAACAATTTATTCTCTTACAGTTCTGTAGGCCAGAAGTCCAAAATCAGTATTGCTAGACAGAAATTAAGGTATTGGCAGTGTCAGGCTCCCTCCAGAGGATCTAGGTGAGAATCCATTCCTTGTATCTTCCAGCTGTCAGCATTCCTTGGCTTGTGGCCACATCACTCCAATCTCTGCTCCACGGTCACATCACCTTCTCTTCTGTGTCTTTAGTATCTTCCTCTGGCTCCTTCTTCGACATTTGGGATTGGATTCAGGGCCCAGTGCGAAAATTCAGGGTAATCTCTCATCTCAAGATCCATAATCACATCTTTTTCCATATAAGGTAATATTTGCAAGTTCCAGGGATTAGCACCTGTATATCTTTGGGGGGCATTATTTAGCCTTCTACACTATGCCTTTGTCAAAACCCATAACTTTACAGCACGAAGAGTGAATCTTAATGTATGAAAATTTTAAAAAATCATTTCGGAGGTCAGGGGATCCTAGGATGGAATGCAGAATGTGATAAAATAATCTAATTTTATTACAATAAAATAACCTCACTGAAGGTGATGGGAGAAAAAGGTGTTAACCTAAGGAACTTTGGAAATGAGTGGAGAGAGAAGACTAAAGGCAAAGGGGACTGAGCATAAGCACTGTTCTCCATCCAGTAAAGTTGTTTCTCAGGGATTATGGATTAACAATTCTGAAACCACTACGCATGTAGGATGGAATCGAACAACTAAGTGAATGGATGGCAGGTGGTGGGGGCCACAATTCTCACTGTTGAAGTGGGAGGTTACAGACAAGCTAGGGGAGATTTTGAGAGTGAACCACGGGTAAAGGATTAGAGTTGGAGGCATCAGTATGAACTCATGGTTAGCTTAATGTAGATACAAATGGTTACATACAGAAATATTTATAGATACTTTATATACACTGGTTATTATACACACATATATTTCCTTGCTCTGTCAGCTGAGAGGGCCTGGAAACTATGGCTTCTCAGTAGCAACAAGCACACCCGGCAACCAGATCTTGGTTTCTAACACCATTCTCCACAAAAAGGAATCAAGGCTCGTTGGAGAAATGGTTGATTCTAGGGCTGCGGCAAGGAATATACAAGATGAGCCTGGAGCATCTCATAGTGCCAGAAAGTAAGGAAGTGCTCAAAAAATACAACAACGAGGGTATGTCAAAGGAACACAGGCGCCAACTGAAAGAGCTGCCAGTGGCCAAAGCTGGAAAATTTGCGCAATGAACTAAACAATGTACTGTTGGATTATACCCCAAAGTACATATAAACATCCATGAGTCCATAATGATATAGATAAATGATTGAGTAAATAAATAAATGAAGGAGAATAGACAAATTTATTTGTCTATTGTTGAAAAGAATTCAAAATAATTTATGTAGATACTCTTCCTGCGAGGAGATGGAGCATAGTTATTCATCTTTTAAGTGTGGGCTGCACATGTGACTTCCTTCCAAAGAGTATAGAGTGGGAATGCGGACAAAAGTAGAGTGACTCCACAGTGGAGAAACCTGACAAGCACTTCAGCCAGGTGATCAAGGTCAACATCAACAGTGATAAGCCGTGTCGATAGCATGTACCCCTGATACGATGTAATGAGGATGGCACTTCGCTATTGTGGCCTTTCTCCCCAAACCCAGAACTCCAGTCTAATTATAACGAAAATGTCAGCCAACACCAATTGAGGGACAGTTTACAAAATACCTGACCAGTACTCAAACTGTCAAGGTCATTACAAACAAGGGAAGTCTGAGAAACTGTCACAGCCAAGAGGAGCCTAAGGAGACACGATGACTAAATGTAATCTGGTGTCCTGAATGGGATCCTAGAACAGATAAAGAAAATTAGGTAAAAATGATGGGACAATGGAAATCTTGATAATATATGGGCTACTTTAGTTAATAATAATGTATCAGTATCTGTTCATTAGTTGTGATCAATGAACCCTATGAATGTAAGATGTTAACAGTAGGGGAAATTGAGTGTAGGGTCTATGGAAACTCTGTACTATCTTTCCAAATTTTCTGTGAATCTAAAACAGTTCTTTAAAAAAGCTTATTAAAAATATAAAGCTTAAAATAAAGCCTGTTTTATTTGTGCATTTCCTTTATCCTCATTCCTGTAGATAATGCAAATATAAGTAAATAAACAAACACAAAAGAAAAAAAACAAAAAACCAGGCTGTGCGCTTCCTGTGCATCTTCGCCTACCAATATTCTGGGTGTTTGGAGGCTGAGTTGGTCCTTCACATCCAGGGATGAGCTGGCTGGCACGTGAGCAGCCTGCAACTAACCTTCTGTGGGCCAGCTGCGTTACAGGGCCAGGAGTGAACAACTTTAGAAATGGCATTTGGAGTCCTGTAACTGGATTGGCAGTCACATAAGCACCTGGGTTCACCAGAGACTTCTGAAGTGGAATAATACATTCACCATGCTTAATGAAATAGTGATGATAATAACACTAAAATCATACTCTACTTTTGTATTGTGCTATATGGTTTTAATATTTAATCTTCTCATTCACTGTTTCTAATCAGCCTCCAATGCAGGCAGAGGTTGGCTGTCACTGTGTTGGCCTCTTAACCGTCCTCTTTCACCAACTATGGTTGCCCACACAGACAAACAGGCAAACAGGCAAAACCACCCTGGACAGCATTACCTCTTCTGGAAATTGCCCCTGACCAATTCATTAACTGGCTTCTATTGCTCTGGTCTCCCAGCTCCAAACCCCGGTTTTAGAATGTTTTTGGCTTCCTCCATTTTAACAGACTAGCATATTCTCCTGTTTGTGATATTGGACCAGGTTTAACACTTGTCTCGGAGCTTTGTTCACTCCCTAATTTCAGCAGCTTTAGTTAGAGGTCCCCATCTCCTCCACAGCTGGCCTCACAGAACGCACCATGGCACTATTGCCCACATCCTCAAGGAGGGCTGGGTATTTTATTGGGCAGTGATTCTCAAACTATCTGATGTAAAGGACCAGTTGTGTTCTTTGTTTTCTTTTTTGTTTGTTTTTTTAATTTCCACTTGCTCAATGCTTTCATACAGTAAAATAACAATAAATTACTGGAAAAAAGTAAAGAAGACACACAAAAATATAAGCCTGATTTGTTTAGTATTATTAAATTCAACAGACATAAAGTTACTCTGTCGGATTGCTACTGAAGTTTCTAAGTGCTTTCTCCAGTTTCTGTATTTATGCTGTTGTGGGCGGGTAATGGTTTGTGGGTCAGCAGCAGCCCCAGGACCACATTTTGAGTAGCAGTGTGATGGAGGGTGCGGCGACCTCCCTGAGGAATGCTGAGTGTGAGCAGCTGAGAAAGGACTCAAACCCAGGTCCTCTTACTCCACGTCCAGAAAAGCTTTTGCTCCCCTGCAAGTTTGCCACTGCAACCACCTAGAAACTGTGTCTCCCCCTTAAGCCATGGCCAGAAGGTGGTCCCTGAGGTGGGCTGCAGTTCTCCAGACACAGCAGTTGAGCAGCTCTTGGACTTGAAGTTCTTGGGGAAAAGGAGGACGAGGTCATTGCCCCTGCTACTCTCGCAATGGGCTCTGAACTGACAAGGGTGATACAGAATCCATCTTTGACCGAACAAGGAGAAAATGAATGGGAGAGGGCTTCCAAATGTGGTGAAAGGCACATGAGCGGGTGGGTGAAGGAAGACCCCGAGAGGGGACCCCGGCCCTTACAAATCCCAGGTAAAGCTGACAAAGCCAGCATTTCTCCAAGGAAGGCAACACGTCCTGAGGCAAAACAGAAAAAAAAAATCCTTTCTTTGGAACAAAGGGAAAGAAGTAGGTGGGATGGTGATTGGAGTGTTGCTGAACCCAGTTTGATGTGGAGAGAAAGAGCGGAATTTTTGGCAAATGGGGACACAGGGTAAGCAGCCTACTGTCGAGGCGGGGTGAAGGAGGGAGACGGGCACTGTGGGGAGCCCTGCAGGAGCTGACCTCTGTGAAGGGAAGGAGGCGAGTGAAAGTCAAAACCACCTCCCGCTCTCCCAGCGTCTTACCTCATACACCCGTGTGAACAGGGAAGGGATCTGCTAACCTCCAACAAGGCCCTGGACCCCATCCCTAAAGTGCCAGTGAATAACTTTTCTCAAAGAGTTAATTCTCACCTGTTCACAATCAGGAAGCATCACCTTGAAACATTCCTTCCCAGTCAAAGTCTTCAAATATTCAAAGACAGGTTTCACTCAGAAATGAGTAACAACCAAAGAACCCGCACAGAAACTGTACTCGGAGAAGAAAGAGATGAATGGAGCAGAAGAAACAAATGGCAAATGAAGAACATTCACCAGAAGATTATTGCCCCCAGATTGTGCCAAGTATATGTCACAGTTCCCCAAAACGTAATGAAGCAACCACTTGCACATAACTAAAGCTGAAAGTCTCCATCTAAGAATGTGAGGGAAATGCCTCCAGACAACAAAGGAAGATAAGACAAGAGCTAGTAGAACACAGGAATGGCGTGGGTGAGAAAACAAAGCCGTTACACGACTGAGGCCAAACTGGAGGGAGAGAAAGGAGAATAAACTGCTCAAGAGGCAGAAGGGACTCAGAAGACAGGGCTGAAGGAAGTGGGCAGAAAGGAATGGAAATGGACAAAGTTGAAAAGTATTGGAGAAAAACCAGATGAAAAAGAAGGCGATGAGGGAGAGCCAATGTACGCGATTCACATCAGTGTTTCTGAAGAAGAGAATGGAATACAAGTATAGGAAAAAATAGTTCAAGATATAATTTATGAAAACTTTCCAGAAATAAAAGAAGATTTGAACTTACAGACAGAGTATACATTGAGTTTCAGGACCAATTTATAGAGTTATTAGCAACAAATACAGCCTACTAAAATTGATGGAATGAAACAATTAAAAAAAGAAAAGAATCCTTTGAGCAGTCAGGCAAAAAATCAAATCATTTATGAAAAGAAAAAATACCCAGACCCAGATGGCTTGACTTCTTCAAAAAAACAATCAATTCTAAAAAACAGTAAAGCAATGCCAATGAGATACTCCAAGGGAGAAAATGTGTCTGGGAATTCCATAGGCAATACTTCATTTCTTTTTTGTTGTTGTTGTTGCAGTAACATTGGTTTATAACGTTATATACATTTCAAGTGTACATCATTATATTTTGATTTCTGTATAGATTACCTCATGTTCACCACCCAAAGACTAATTACAATC